>NW_027185664.1:11411398-11421473 GCF_028583685.1 Petaurus breviceps papuanus
GTCCAAGTTCCTCATTTTATAGACGTTTGTTTGCAGAAAACCAGCATGCATAGAGATTGTATCAAATTTAGCCAATGTTATGTTGATTCCCAGCCAGACTTATGATAGAGGTTTCCTGAATCCAGGTCAAGTACAATTTCTACTTTTTTTTTTTTTAAAGCAATCGGGGTTAAGTAACTTGCTCAAGGTTACACGACCAGGTGTTTCTGGGTGGGTGCTAAGTGTCTGAGCCAGGGATTCGATCTCCAGGTCTTCTCAACACTGGAGCCGGTGCTCTTACTCGCTGTGCTACCTGGCCGCCCCTCAAGTACAATTTCTGCTGTACTATTCTGGAATCTTTACAACATTTCATCTTTGTGTATATTGTTTCAAGTGAAATTTTTTTCTAGATTTCTTGAATAATCACCTCACTTCTCTATTCTTTGAATAATCACAATATAAAATAATACATAATAAGAGCATAAGAGAAGAACAGGCAATTGTTTTGTTCCAGACCTGGATCACAAGTTACCTTCCTCTTAAGAATCCTTTCCTAACTGCCGATCTAAGGCTCCCTCCAATACTTCATGTTGTCTTGCTATACTTGCTTTTATTTCAGAGTAGTTTATATGAAACGATTGTAGGATCTTTAAGACTGAAACCATGTCTTCTACCTCAAAACTAACAAATGGAACCAACCACAGCCCCAAATATAGGGCTAGGGACAGAGTAGATGCTGAACGTTTCAATTCTATCACAAAAGATTTGATTATAATCTCTTTGAATTGACTCTTTGGTTTATTGATGTATCACTTGATTGTAATACTATTTTAATCTTTAGAACTAATTTGACTTTGAATCCATGATATCCTTGTGATAATCTAGAGAGAGAGACAGACAGAGAGAGAGAGAGAGAGAGAGAGACAGACAGACAGACAGAGACAGACAGAGAGAGACAGAGACAGAGACAGAGAGAGAGAGACAGAGAGAGACAGAGAGAGAGACAGAGAGAGAGAGAACTAGGAACTAGTTTCCTTCCTAGGTTATTTAAAAACTTCTTTTTTTGGAGGGCAATTGGGGTTAAGTAACTTGCCCAAGGTTACATGGTTAGTTTATTTTTGTGTGGGTGTTAAGTGTCTGAGGCCTGAACCAAACTCAGGTCCTCCTGACTTCGGGGTCAGCGCTTTACTCACTGCGCCACCTAGCCGCCCCTTTTTAAAAACTTTTAATACTCTAGACTAAGAATTCTTAATTTTGTTTTTTTGTGTGTCATGGACCCATTTGGCAGCATGGTGAATCCTAAAAATCCATTCTTAGAATAATGTTTGCTAAATACCTAAATTAAAATGCATAGGATTACAAAGGAAAACAATTATATTGAATAGTCACCAAAATATGTATTTTAAAAGTTCACAGACATTTGGCTAAGATCATATCTTCTTGGATATGTAGGTAGAATAAGTTATACATATTAAAAGAGATCTTGAGTGGCAACATGAGCAAACAAGGGAAGCAAAGCAAGCAAAGCAACCCAACTTTACACTCCTATTTTGGCGACAAAAAGGATCAAAGCATGGAACAGGAGGAAGACAATGAAGTCATAACTCCTGCAGCAAAAGCTTCAAGAAAAATACGAGCTGGTTGCAGGCCATAGGGGAGCTTTAAAAGGATTTTGAAAACCAAATAAGAGAAGTGGAGGAAAAATTAAGAAGAGAAATGAGAATGATGCAAGAAAATTATGAAATTAGAATCAACAGCCTCACTGAAGAAAATAATACCTTTTAAAAAAAATAGACTAACTTAAATGGGAAAAGAGGCTCAAAAAGGCAATGAGGAGAAGAATGCCTTAAAAAGCTGAATTTGCCAGATAGAAGAAGAATCTAAAAAGCTCAATGAGGAGAATCATTCCTTCAGAATTAGATTGGAGCAAATGGAAGCTGGTGACTTTATGACAAATCGAGATACTATTAAACAGATCCAAACAAATGAAAAAATAGAAGGCGATGTGAAATATCTCATTGGGAAAACCATTGACCTGGTAAATAGATACAGGAGAGATCATTTAAAAATTATTGGACTACCTGAAAGTCATGATCAAAAAAAGAACCAAATGGGGCAGCCAGGTGGCTCAGTGAGTAAGAGCACCGGCTCCAGTGTCAGGATGACCTGGGGATCAAATCCGGGCTCAGATACTTAGCACCACACCCAGAAATAACTGGCCATGTAACCTTGAGCAAGTTATTTAACCCCAATTGCTTTAAAAAAAAAAGAACCTAGAAATCATCCTTCAAGAAATTCTCAAGGAAAATTGCCCTGATGCTTTAGAACCAGAAGGCAAAATATAGGTTGAAAGAATCCACCAATCACCTCCTGAAAAAGATCTCAAAAAGAAAACTCCTAGGAATATTATAGCCAGGTTCTGGGAGAAATATATATCATAAAGGAGAAATATTACAAGCAGCCAGGAAGAAACAATTTGAATATTGAGGAAACACAATCAGGATAACACAGGATCTGGCAGCTTCCACACTGACGGATCGAAGCCTTGGAATATGATATTCTGGAGGTTAGAGGAGCTGGGATTAAAACCAAGAATTACCTCCCCAGCAAAACTGAGTATCATGTTTCAGGGGAATATGGTCATTCAGTGGAATAGAGGACTTTGAAGCATTCTTGATGAAAAAAACAGAGTTGAATAGAAAATTTGACATTTAGATACAAGAAGCAAGAGAAGCAGGAGATGGTAAACAGGGAAAAAAATCATTATCAAAGTTGAACTATTTATATTCCTACATGGAAAAACAATAATTGTAACTCATGAAACTTTTCTTAGTATAAAAATAGTTGAAGGGAATATATATATATATATATATATATGTCTCTATAGGAGGGTTTATGAGTATATGAATACATATGTGAATGTATGTATATATGTGTACAAATATATATAGATAAAGGGCACAGGGCCAATTTGATAGAAAGGGATGATACTTAAAAGATGAAATTAAGAGGTGAGAGAGGAATATAATGAGAGGAGATGGGGAGAGACACAATAGGGTAAACTATCTCATATAGAAGAGGCAAGGGAAAACTGTTACAAATGGAGGGGAAGAACAGCAAGGCAAAAGGGAATGGGTCAACCTTACTCTCATTGCTTTGGTTTAGAGAGGGAATGGCACACACTAAATAGGGTATCTCACCCTGCAGGAGAGTAGGGGGAAGGGGATGAGAGGGTGGATGACAGAAGGGAGTGCAGGGAAGTACCCACTTTTGAAAAAAAGTTGGAAGCACCCACTTTTGAAAAGGGACAGGATCAAAGTAGAGAATAGAACAAGTGGGAGGTGGGATAGGAGGGAGGGAAATATAGTCAGTCTTTCACAATATATCCATTATGAAAATGTTTTGCATATGTACATGTACAACCTATACTGAATTGCTTATCTTCCCAGTAAGGGTGGGTGACAAGGGAGGAAGAGAATGAATCTGGAATTCAAAGGTTTAAAATCAAATGGTTCAATATACACACATCCATATGTACATACTATTATTCATATTATTTTACATCTAACTGGGAAATAAGACATACAGGCACTGGGGCATAGAGATCCACCGTGCCCTACTGGAGAGTCGGAGGGGTTATGGGAGAAGTTATGAGAGAAAGCAGATTAGAGGAGGGAATATCCAGTGCAATCATTATTTTTGGGATAGGGAAAAAACAGGGAGAAAATTTGTTACTCAAAATCTTGGGGAAATGAATGATGTAAACTAAGGTTAATAAAGCATTTGTTTAAAAAAAAAAAGAACTTTTGAAGCAGACACTGTAGAGCAATTGTTAGAATGCTTTGTAAGGTACCTTAGTGCCTTCTAGAAGCTCTGAGCATGTTAACCAGATAATTAGCAAGCACACATACCCACACTGGTAGGCAGCTCTTTTGCCGAGTGGGTCTCTATTTTACTTCTCTCACTTAGAGACTATTGATAATTTTTTTCAGAATTATAATGCATTACAACTTTCTGCATCTGGCTGAATCAAAAGAAGATAGTCTATACTCATAATCATGACTGGTAGCTCTAGTTTGAGGTTCAACATAAACAAAAACTTTCTGAGAATTAGAATTAACCACTAATGGAAGTAATTTCCTCACAAGGTAGTGAGCTCCTTGTCACTGAGTGTGCTCTTTTAGGGAGTAGATGGCAAACCATGAGGATGATGTAGAACATATTCCTACAATGAGTTGGGAGGAGGGGCATGTGTGTGCAGATCAGACCAGATGATCTCTACAAACACTATCAACTCAAAGATTCTAAGTTTCTTAAATATGATGACTTTGATTTTTAATGCTAATCTCTCTATCTTTACTGGGATAATTGATCCACTTCCCCCAGTCATGTAGCCTGTCAAACCCATAAAGATAGTAGAAATTGGAAATTAGTATCCAGTCTACTGGCCCTTGAGAGGTCTGTAACAAAGGTTGAGGTATAGGAAGGGGGAAAAATACTCATGGCTAAAGACTATGTGGTGGAAGTCAGGTTAGATAATAGGATTCCTAGAGATGGAGTCCAACCATAGTTGATTGGAAGAACAAATCCAAAGAACAAGGTGGGAGGGAAAGAAGGATGGATGATTGTTGTGCACAGTCTGGTGGGGAAACACACTGTGAAAACCACAAAAGGGGATAGGAAATATTGACAAGATTTACAACTTAAATTATATTTACCGCCAAATACCACACTAGCATATGATCCAGAGTCCTTCCTTTCTGCTGGGCTTCAGGATGATCGTGGACCAATGTCTCTGCCCTTATTCTTTTTTAAAATTGATTTTGTTTATTTATTTTTAGTTTACAACATTCAGTTCCACAGTCCCTTGAGTTTCAAATTTTCTCCCCCTCCCTCAGACCCCCCTTTCATGGTGGCATGCACTCAAATGTAGGATCTACAAATATCTTCACTAATCATTAGTCAGGTTGTAAAGAGGGATTATAACTGATGGAATGATCAGTAGGAAAGAAGAAACAAAACAAACCAAGAAAAAGAAACACAGCAAGTAGTTTCTTTCAATCTGCATTCAGACTCTGCATCTTTCTTGTGGATATGGATATCTCTTTTGCCCATGAGTCTTATGGAGTTGTCTTATAACCTTACATTGCTGAGAGAATCCCAGTCTATTGAAGTTAGTTGTCACACATATGTTGTGTCTGTGATTGTGTACAGATTACTCCTGGTTCTGCTATTTTAACTCAGCATCAGTTTATATAAGTCTCTCCAGGTTATTGTGAAGTCCATCTGCTCCTCATTTCTCATAGCACAATAGTATTCCATTATATTCATATACCACAACTTGTTCAGCCATTCCCCAATTGATGGGCATCACCTTGATTTCCATTCTTTTCCAACACAAAAAGAGCTGCTATAATTATTTTTGTACATACAGGTCCTCCTCCCACTTCTCTGATCTCTTTGGGATATAATCTTAGAAGTGTATTTCTGGGTCAAAGGCTACTCATAGCCCTTTGGGAATAGCTCCAGATTGCTCTCCAGAATAGTTGGATCAGTTCTCAACTCCACCAACAATGCATTAGTGTTCCAAATTTTCCATATCCTCTCCAGCATTTATCATTTTCCTATTTTGTCATCTTAGCCAATATAGCTGGTGAGATGTGGTACCTCAGAGTTGTTTTGATTTCCATTTCTCTCATCAATAGTGATTTAGAACATATTTTTCATATGCTTAGAGATATCTTTGATTTCATCTTCTGAGAACTTCCTGTTCACATCCTCTGACCATTTATCAACTGGGGAGTGTCAGCCCTTATTCTTGAACCAGCTGTTTTGTGGGATGGGAAAGGACAGATAAATGCAACAAAATCTAGTGGCATCTTACATGAGAGCAGTTTTTTAATAGCATCATAATGTGAAAATCAAAATTGAGAAATAGCCTAAATTACCCTTGATGAACCTTTCAATTTCTCATAAAATGTACTATAGGCTTGTTAAATGGTTTCAGGTGGAAAGGGACTAAAATCCCTTTAGAATAGAAGTTCATAATCTGGAGAGTCCATTGATAGATTTCAGGGGGTTCATGAACTTAGATGGGAATATTTATCTATGTATAATATAGATATAGTTATATATGTATATGTGTATACGTTATATGTGTAGTTATATATGTATAAGCGTATCCATATATTTCAACATAATTAACTTCCTTTGTAATCCTGTGTATTTTATTTATTCATTTAAAAGCATTATTCTGAGAAAGGGCCCGAAGGCTTCATCAGATTGCCAAAAGGGTCCAAGTCACAAAAAAGGCTGAAAACCCCTGCTTTGAAAAAAGCAGCCTTTATTAGAGAATAAATAGATCTGAAGTGTTGTTATAGAAACAATTGAATATAAATTTTATTTTTCTTATTACCCAAGTAAACTATTCACAAGAAGAGAGGCTAAAACAAGAACTTCTCAAAAGAAAAATAAAACAGCAAAAGACTGGCAGGAAAACTGACCATTAGGGGAAAAACGCCACCGTCAACTCTTCAAAGAACTTCATCTTCAAGAATGATTATATTAGAGGGTGATCACAGTGTCACATGACTGTTTCTTCTTCCTGCTTTGCCATGAAGCAAAAGATAGAAAGAAGTCAAAGGGAACCCAACAGTGATTGAATTGCTCAAGAATGGGAGAGGGAATACCACAGTCTTCCTCATTAGATCAACCCCCCTAAGAAGAGTGACTAGACTGTCTGTGGGCATAAAGATGAGGGGACTGTAACATGTGCACTGTAGGACTGAGCCTAACTGAGGGAATAGCACATTCATGTGTCCCTTTTCACAATAATATGGGGTATATCAAATAAAAGGATAGGTGAAATTTAGGTACTATTTAAATGTCCAAGTGGCTAGGTGGCACAGTAAATAGAGCACTGGCCTGGAATCAGGAGGACCTGCATTCAAATCCAGTCTCAGACACTTAACACTTACTAGCCGTGTGACCTTGGGCAAGTCACTTAATAATAATAAATAAATTGTTCTCTCTGTCTCTGTCTCTACTTCTGTATGTATAAGTTAAACATGTAAATTGTGTGATTGCATTGTATGCTTTGTGCTTTCTTTTACTGACAGTATGGAGTAGCTAAGAGGGGCATTGGATAGAGCATCAGGCCAGGAGTCCAGTAGATCTGAGTTCAAATCCAGGAAGGTTCTCAGAGTCACTTAAGCCTATCAAAGGGCCTTGGGCAGGGAAGATCTTAAATTCCCATCCCCATAACAGTCAACAAAACAATAAATCAAGCTTTGATTTGCCATATGTTCAAGGTATAAATGCTTACAAGAAACATTAAACCATCACCATCCATAGGTCCCTAAGAGCTAGATCCTGTATACTCCTGATCTGGTCTTTCTTTCACATAAAAGCCCTTCAAATTCTGTCTTCTCTTTCCTGAGCTAAACATGCCAAGTTTCTTCAACCAGTCTTCATATGGCATAAGTTTGAGACTTTTCACGATCATATTTGCCTTTGTCTGGACATTCTGATGCCTAACAATGAACTTTCTGGAAATGATATTGCTGATATGTTCTGATCAGGACAGGATATCCCCTCCCAGATGTTACTGATATTTTTGGAGTACCGCAGAATATTACCTCCTAAATATTCCTGATATGTTACAGTCAGGGCACAATATTATCTCTCAACCCCAGAAATCATTTTTTGTTGTTGTTTTGTTCATTTGTTTTGCTTTGCTTTGTGTTGTTATTATTAATGGAGTGTAAGATTACATTTACTCTCTTGGCTGCCGTGGCACATTTGACTCACATCAATCCTGCAGTCTATTCAAATCTCCAGATCTTTTCTCAGGCTCTAATTTTGCATGCACCCTCCATCTTGTAATCATGTAGTCATTTCTTTGAAATTAAGTTCAAAAGTTTTTTTTGTTGTTGCTCAGAACATGTAATTCTATCCATGTGGAGGAACTCCTGCTGTAGAAATCTCCTATGCAGATGTAAAGCAGTTGCTTGACACACTTAGATGTTCAGTGACTTACCCAAGGTCACACAGCCAGTATGTGTTGATGATGAGGTTTGAATGTAGGTTATCCTAACATTGAAACCAGTTATCTATCCCTTATGCCACATTTCTTCTGTTTAAATCTGTTCCTATTAAATTTAATATTAGATTGGGCCTATTTTCTGAACTGTCAAGATGTTTCTGGAATCTGACTGTCATCCTGAATGCATGCTGCTTTCTACTTTTGTGTCATCTCTAAATCTGATAAGAATGTCATCCAAATAATTGCTAAAATACTCTTTAAAATCCTCTGGATAATTTGTGTTTGCATTACCTTCATTTCAGATTGTTTCACTTAATCTTTTTAATCTTTCACTAGCTACATAGCAAGACATACCTTGTAACAAAAAAGAAAAAAAAAGCAGTTCAAAACTAATCAACACATTAGCTGAATGTAACAGCATATGCAATATCCAAAATCTACAGCCTCATACTTTTTCCCAGAAAGGAAGAATGTTCTTTTTCTCAGTGCATCTTCATGATCAACCTCAGTCATTACAATTGCATAGTGTTCAGTTGCAGAGGGCTTTTTGGTTGGGTTTGTTTTGGTTGTTACTGTCCGTTCCATTTACACTTTCGTAGTCTTTATGTAGATTGTTTGCCTGGTGTTGTTTATCTCACTCTATATCCGCTTTCCTGGATCTTCATGCTTCTTTGAATTCTCCCTATGCGTTTTTTTTCACTCACATAGAATTATTCCATTGCATTCATGCACTGCAATCTGCTTAGCCGGTCCCCAACCAATAGGCATCTACTTTGTTTCTAGGTTTTTGGTGCCACAGAAAGTTTTGCTACGAATTATTTCCTGCATAAGGGAGTAGCCTTTCTGTCTTTGACTTTCTTTGAATGTATGCCTAGCACTGGGATCTTTGAGACAAAGGGAATAAACAATTTAGACACTATTTTAAAATATCCCCAAATTGCTTTCCCGAAGACCACTTTATATCCTCATCAATAACATATTACTGTACCCATCTTTCCTTTGCACCATTAACATTGGCTATTCATTTCTTATTTTTTTCTTTTTGCTAACTTGTGAAATATGAGGTAAAACCTCTGATTTGTATTTCTTTTACTGTTAATGATTCTCAACAGTCTTCCATGTGGTTGTCAATTGTTTCCAATTCTTTTGACCTTATGTTCCTATCTTTGACCATCTATCCGTTGGGAAATAACTCTTGGTCTTACATTTCTGTTTTAGTTTCTCTGTCAGCTTTTTTTCTTGTATTCAACATCTTTCCTTTTTCCCTAGCAACAATGTTTTCTTGAAAAAGCTTTTAAATTTGATTTAATTGAAATTATCATCCATAAAATGCTAAGTAACAGATATCTTTGGGATATTCCATTGGAAAGTCCCTTCCAAATTGATATCAAACTATTAGTTGCTATCTGGAGACTTTGTCTTTAAATCTACTCTGAATCCACCTTATTGTCCTATTGTCTAGAATTCAGCAGTGTCATACTCCAAGTGGAAATCTGCCTCCCTGAGCTGCATAGACTTAGAAAACTCCAGATGAACATTTTGGTTATTGTATTTTATTTCTTTAAACATTTCTCAACTATGTGTTACTCTGGTACCTACTACCAGCAGCTATGCATTTGAAATCTCTAGTGACAAGTCTCTCAAATCTTTCCAACAATAATAGCATGACAAAGAGTTTTCTGGCAACTCCGAGTTGGGTGTTTATAAAATTATGTTATGAGGAGGCTTTGAGAGGATATGAAATTTTCTTCAAGTTTTTGGATGACTATCATATAGAAAATTGATTAGTTTTGTCCTATTTGTCTTTCTCCCCTGCCACCAAATAAATGGACCAGCAGCAATAGGTGGAAGCTTCAAAGAGGCCGTAATGTTAATGAAATAAGAAGATTTCCCCCATGAACATTAATTAGACCTAACAAATGGAGCCTGTGGTCACATGGAACCTGGGTCACATGGAGCTCAGTGTGGGAGGAGCTTGCCCAAGATGGGAGAGGGAGAGAGAGAGAGAGAGAGAGAGAGAGAGAGAGAGAGAGAGAGAGAGAGAGAGAGAGA
>NW_027185664.1:11421483-11482094 GCF_028583685.1 Petaurus breviceps papuanus
AGAGAGAGAGAGAGAGAGAGAGAGAGAGAGAGAGAGAGAGAGAGAGAACCACTAGAGATTGGGCAGAGGGAGGAATTTGTCTAGGGGAACTTGTTTGTGGGGAGGCCTGACAGAAAGGTTTAAGATATTGGCAGTGCTTGGATTAGTGATAAATCTTACCTCCTGGCATCCTAAGGATGTTCTACATAATATTTTGGTTTTGCCTTTAAGGAAGAGAGTTTATTATATTTTACGAATTTACCCTGGAAATATACACGCATATTCATAGTAGTTGTTATAGGTATTGCATTGGCGTTACAAAGGCCGATTTTGGCTTTATGTAAGGAAAATGCTTCCTAACAATTACAACTATCTGAAAGTAGAACAGGGCTTCCTGAAGATGCAGCTTGTCTGTCTTCCTCTGAGGTCTTCAAGTAGATTCAGGTCACCCACTTGCTGGGGATGTTATAATGAGAATTCCTTCTGTTCATGGGTTGTACTAGACGACCACCGAAGTTCCTTTCAGCTCTCAAATTCTGTGAATTTTTACATCCAAAAGTATAGTTCATGCTTCTTGAATGCTAAAATATAAGGGCCTGGATATCAGACTTGCACACTTCTCCCTAAGCCTGGCTTTTATTAGACCGCTTTCTCTATCGTCTGGTGACTTGGCCTTCTTATTTGCACCATTCTCAATAGCCTATCTACTTGCCATGGTTCAGAAATATCACAAAATGAATAACTGTAATCACTGATGTTTCCTTCATTTTTTAGGGCTTGGCAGTGAGCTTTTTTCCCCACAAGACAGATTTGACTACGGTGATTAAACTACTAGTAGGTGGTGCAGTGGATAGAGCTCTGGTCCTAGAGTCCAGAGGACCTAAGTTCAAATCCAGTCTCAGACACTTACTAGCTGTGTGATCCTGGGCAAGTCATTTAACCCTATTTGCATCAATTTCCTCATCCATAAAATATCTGGAGAAAGAAATGTCAAATCACTCCAGTATCTTTGCCAATAAAACCCTAAATGGGGTCAGAAAGTGTCAGACATGATTGAAATGACTGAACAATAACTGCTGCTTCCTACTGGCTAGCATTTATCTAGAGCCTACTTTTGTGCCAGGTGCTGTGCTAAAGACTTTACAAACGTTGTTTCCTGTGATCCTCACAAAAACCCTGGTGGGTAGATGTTATTCATATCCTCATTTTACAGTTGAGGAAACAGAATCAAACAGGGTCACACAGCTAGTAAGTGTCTGAGGTTGACTTTGCACTCAGATATTCCTGACTCCAGGCCCAGAGTTCTATCCACCTAGATATTAGTTATTAGAAAATTAATTGCTAACTCATTAGCAACCTATCAGTGCTGCCTAGGTTTCTATACCCAGACCCAACTGGACCTTCGATCAAGTCAGTTAAGAAAAAAACAACCACTATCAATGAAAATGAAAATCAAGCCACTTTTTTTAAAATAAAAAAGTGCTCTTCAAACAATAAATTTTTTGAGTCACAATTAACATAGTCAAACAACCAGTTCCTATCTGTACACATGACCTTGAATCAGAGAGAAAGGAGTCGGTTTAAACCAAACTATAAATATTGAAAGAAGCAAAAATTTGCAAATTGTGATTTTACTAGGTGAACAAAGGTAAATCCACTCTAAGATTTAACCATCTGGGTGATGCAATGAAGTACTAAGTCATTTTGATGGATGGAGATTGTAACAGAGTATCTTTTATCCCTTTGCTATGTTTCCCAGGTTGACTTTTCTCTCCTGGGATAATCTAAACAGAAGGAATCTGTAAGAAAAGATGGAAACAATTCTCTGACTTTAATTTTAAAATATTACCAGGGAAAAAAATGAAATAGAAGGGTTGAGCAGCAGCCCAGAATAAACAGAAAGACATTATGCATCTTAGCACAGACAAATACCATCAGGAAAAGAAAAGCCATGTCATATTTTTTTTCACATTTCTTCAAGGGAAAAATAAAGCATCATTCTTGCCATTTAAATTTCACAGCTCTGCTTCAGTGGTGAGAAAGCATTATCAGGTTTTTTAAAGAACTTCATCTAGGGTTTTTTTTTCTTTTTTAAGTGTTTAGAATTCAATAGGTAGTCTACTTTATATTCAGATTTTTTCTTCCTTTGGATTATGTGGTTTTGATGGTCATTTTTAATGAAATTTGCTATCTTGTATCATTCAGTTTCATATGATCACAGATTTAGATAGGACCTTAGAGTACATATCCTTTAACTCTTTCATTTCCTAGAGGAAACTAAGACCGGGAGGATGATGGGTTTATAATTCTAGAGCTAAAAGTTAACGCAGAATCTAGTCCATCCCTCTCATTTTATAAATGAGGAACTGGAAGCCCTGGGAAGT
The DNA here is from genome assembly GCF_028583685.1 of Petaurus breviceps papuanus. Lineage (NCBI taxonomy): Eukaryota > Metazoa > Chordata > Mammalia > Diprotodontia > Petauridae > Petaurus > Petaurus breviceps. Next base: position 11,423,847 of record NW_027185664.1, read on the forward strand.
TAGGCATTTGATCAAGGTCATGAAGGTAGAAGGTGATATAACTGGTCTTTGAATCCTAGGTCCTTTTTGTTCCACAGACAATTCATGTTCATTGCACTATACTGTGTCTTTCTTTGGTTACATATATATATGTATGTATGTATGTATGTATATATATGTATATTTCAAATGCTTTATTAACTTCCAATTTACATCCTTCATTTCCGCCAGATTTTGAGTTACAAATTTTCTCCCCTTTTTTCGCCTACCCACCGCCCCAAAATAGCAGTCCCACAGGATATCCCCTCCTTCAATCTGCTCTCTCCCATATTTTCTCCCATACCCCTTTCAACTTTTCCAGTGGATCTCTATGCCCCAGTACCTGTATATCTTATTTCCCAATTACATGTAAAATAGTAGTAATAATAGTATACACATACACACATATGTATATATATATATTTGAATATTTGATTTTAAAACTTTGAATTCCAGATTCATTCCTTCCTCCCTTGTCACCCACTCTTACTGGGAAGATAAGCAGTTCAGTATAGGTTGTACATGTGTGGCTAATGCAAAACAATAACATAGTAGATATATTGTAAAAGACTGACTATATATCCCTCCCTCCTATCCCACCTCCCACTTGTTCTATTCTCTACTTTGATCCCATCTCTTTTCAAAAGTGGGTGCTTCCAACTTCCCTCCCCTCAAGCTTGCCCTCCCTTCCATAATCCCCACTCTCATCCCCTTCCCCCCCTACTCTACTAGAGGGTGAGATACCCTATTTAGTTGGTATTTTATTCCCTCCTCAACCAAATTCAATGGGAATAAGGTTGACCCATTCCCTTTTGCCTTCCTATTCTTCCCCTCCATTGTAACTATTTTCCCTTGCCTCTTCTATGTGAGATAGTTTACCCCATTCTGTGTCTCCCCATCTCCTCTCATTATATTCCTCTCACCTCTTAATTTCACCTTTTAAGTATCATCCCTTGCTGTTAAATTGGTCCTGTGCCCTCTATCTATGTATACCTATAAACATATATACACACATTCACATTTGTATTCATATGCCCATATACCCTCATATATGGACATATATGTGTATATATATTTCTATTCCCTTCAACTACTGAGAAAAGTCTCATAAGTTACAATTATTGTTTTTCTATGTAGGATTGTTAATAGTTCAACTTAGATAAGTTCCTTATGATTTCTTTTCCTGTTTACCCTCTCATGCTTCTCTTGCTTCTTGTATCTTAATGTCAAATTTTCTATTCAATTAGTTTTTTCAGCAAGAATGCTTGAAGGTCCTCTATTCCACTGAATGACCATATTTTCCCCTGAAACATGATACTCAGTTTTGCTGGGTAGGTGACTCTTGGTTTTAATCCCAGCTCCCTTGACCTCCAGAATATAATATTCCAAGCCCTTAGGTCCCTCAGTATAGAAGCTGCCAGATCCTGGGTTATCCTGATTGCATTTCCATAATATTCAAATTGTTTCTTCCTGGCTACTTGTAATATTCTCTCCTTAATCTGGGAATCCCGGAACCTGGCTATAATATTCCTAGGAGTTTTCTTTTTGGGATCTTTTTCAGGAGGTGATCAGTAGATTCTTTCAACCTCTATTTTGCCCTCTGGTTCTAAAACATCAGGGCAGTTTTCTTTGAGAACTTCCTGGAGGATGAATTCTAGGTTCTTACTTTGATCATGGCTTTCAGGTAATCCAATAATTTTTAAATTATCTCTCCTGGATCTATTTTCCAGGTCAGTGGTTTTTCCCATGAGATATTTCACATTGCCTTCTATTCTTTCATTTGTTTGGATCTGTTTAACAGCATCTTGATTTCTCATAAAGTCATTAGCTTCCATTTGCTCCAATCTAATTCTGAAGCAATGATTCTCCTCAGTGAGCTTTTGAGATTCTTTTTCCATCTGGAAAATTTGGTTTTTTAAGGCATTCTTCTCCTCATAGTCTTTTTGAGCCTCTTTTGCCAATTGAGTTAGTCCATTTTTTAAGGTGTTATTTTCCTCAGTCAGGCTGTTGACTCTCATTTCATAATTTTCTTGCATCGTTCTCATTTCTCTTCCCAATTTTTCTTCCACTTCTCTTATCTCCTTCTTAAGGTCCTCTATGGCCTGTAACCAGCTCATATGTTCCTTTGAAGCTTTTGGTGCAGGAGTTCTGACTTCACTGTCTTCCTCCTGTTCCATGCTTTGCTTCTTTTTGTCCCCAAAATAGGGGTCTAATGTTGGAATCTTCTGTCTGCTTTGTTTCCTTTGCCTGGTCATGTCGCCCCTCAGTCACTTGACCCCTGGGCTTTTTGCCACAGTAGGACTCTGCAACCAGACAGGGGAGCCTTCGTCCCAAATGCTGGGGTTTTTTTCAGCTGCTGGAGGTATTAGATGGGTGCCCTCTCTGAGGTGTTCACACACTCTGGCAAGCTGGACACACACCCCAGGACCTCCACCCTAGACTGTAATCCATATCCAAGAGCGACTACCCCTCAGACTGGTGCTTGGTTCCCCTGCACTCTGCAGGCCAGGAGCTGAAGCTGCCACATGGTGCTGGCTGGCTGTGCAGGGTGTCTCAGCACCTTCTCGCCTTAGGAGCAAAAGCCATGCACTCCCACTTACTGGGTCCCAAAGTCCAGACTGCACTTACCTCTCACTTTGTCTTTTGCATCTGTGTTGATAAATCTGGAAATGGCCACAGCTGCTGCTGAACTTGAGTCCCTCCAGCAGGTGGCTTCTCAGACCCGCCCTGGGGCTAATGCCTCGATGTGTGGTTGGGCTCAGCTCCCAGAGCATTGAGCTGGCTGCTTGCTGATGGCCTGCTTGGCTGTCCCTAGCGGGAGGTTAGCTCCTATGTGTCATTTTGTGGGTTCTGCAGCTCCAAAGTTTGTTTAGAGTCCCCTTTTCACATGGATTGGGGAAGGTGGAAGCTGGAGCAGCAGGGAGATCCTGCTTCTACTCCACCATCTTTACTTTGGTTAAGTTAAAATTCATCTATTTCATTTGTTTTAATATCAAGAAATATATCTGAGTCAATTTCTTCTGTTTTCCTCCAATTGTTTTGATTTCTTTGGCATTCCTTGTAGAGGAGAGAGTATCCCAAGAAAGCTGTATTACCTCAAGATGCAAGAGTCTATAGTTGGATGAGAGCATGGACTAACGTGTTACAAAGTTTAGTCTATGAGCAAGCTATCTCTTCTTTATTAGAGGGAATTAACCTACTGGATTATCAAGATTTGGTACTGTTTCTATATAATTTGTTATTGGTGTGTTCTCTGAAAGGCCAGACAGTACGATTGGATTAAGAATATTTCCTTCTCTCTAGAATTATTATATTACATTATAGAATTATAATATATTATATATAATATAATAAAAATTATTATATTATAGAATATATATTAGAGTTTACATATATATATTTAATTTTCAGAGGGTCTTGTAATTTTATATAATAGTCATTTCTGGCACATACCCAATTCCTCTCTGGAATTAAGCATTCACTTATAGAAAAGAAAAAGAAGTAAGCAAAAACATCTGTGACACATTTAACAATGTATGCAACAGGTGGCCCTATTGCCTCTAACTGTCCACTGAAAAGAAGAATGTATGTTTCATAATCTGTTTTCTGGAACTAATATTGGGTTTCACAATTACTTGGAGTTAAATCTTCAAACATTTTTGAATTGATAGTTGTTACAAATCTAATAGGATGAAATTTAGTAAGAATACATATAAAATCACATACTTGAGTAAAAAAAAAATTCACAATTACATAATGGGGAAGCCATGGCAAGAAAATCGTTCACCTGAAAGAAAAAAAAGATCCAGGGATTTTAGTGGATAGAAAACTCAATTTGAGTCAACCCTTGTGATATGGCAGCCAAGGAAGCTAAGCTCTAGATCAGCAGTTCTTAAACTGGGTCCTTCCCCCTATCCTTTGCCAAGGGATTCATGAATAGATTTCATGGCTTCTAGGAATTTATGGAGAAGATCCATGAACTTGGATAGAAAAAAAAATGCATCTTCATTTTCACTAGCATCTAATTGAAATTCAGCCTTTCCTTCAATTTTGAATTAAAATAAAACATTCTGAGAATATTTTCCCCTCGCCAGCTGTAGTCTTTTGGATTAGATTCCATTATGGTCCCAAGAAACATTATCATCTGGAAACTCACCATCGTACACGACTGTATCAGTCTTGGTACTCACACCTCGTCAGGACTCTTAGTACATTCTCTTCTTCTGATTCCTTTCCCAACTACTCTCCTTTGAACTAGACACCAATATTGAAACCCCTTGCCCCAGCTTTTCAGTTTCCTTTTATATGTTGTTGCCTGTCCCTTTGGATTGTAAGCTCCTTGAGGGCAGGGACTATTTCTTTTCATATTTGTATCCTCAGAATTTAGCACAGTGCCTGACACATAGTAGATGCTTAATAAATGCTTGTTGACTGAATGAGAAGGGTTTCATAGGCTTCATAAGACTGCCAAAAGAGTCCATGACCCAAAAAATAGGTTAAGAACCCCTGCTTCAGGTCAATAATCTTATGAGAATCTTAAAATGTATTAAGGGAGGCATTGGGTCTAAGATATTATCTACTCAATCCTAGTCTCTCTTCTGAGCTCTGATCTTGTGTCACCAACTTCCTAGTGGATACTTAGAAATGAATCTCAAAACATAAAGGCTTCCAAACTGAATTCCAAACTTAATTCATTATCTTTCTTCCAATTCCTTTTTAGTGTACCACAATACTTCTAGTCATCCAAATCTGCAATCTCAGGGTTATGCTTTGACCCCTCAGTCTTCCTCATTCACACAATCAGTTGTCAAAAACTGTCATTTATATTTTTACAACACCTTTTGCTCAAGTATCTTTCTCTCTTCTCACACAATAACCACTTTAGTTAAACTCTAATCTTATGGTTTTTTAGCTATTACAATAGCCCTCTAATTGAACTCCCTTCTTCAAGACTTTCTTTACACAGAATAAAAATTATATAGTACTTACTATATACAGACACTGTGCCAACTGCTTTGCAATTATTATCTAATTGGACCTTCACAACAGCCCTGGGGGGTAAATGCTACTATTATCTTCATTTTACAGATGAGAAAACTGAGACAAGCAAAGATTTGAACTCAGATCTTCCTGACTCCAGGTCTAGCATTCTATTTGTTGCATGGTTGATAAAACTTCTTTTATTTGTATTGTGTTGTATGGATACAGCCTAACTGTTCTAAAACTATTTTTGGACTAATATGTAATTTCCAAAGAGGCAACTAATTCAAAACAATTCCCACATATGTGCATTCATCCATTCTTGGCCTCCTCGTGGGAGATGACATATCTATATACTTTTCTCTGTACATTGCCTAGTAAAGCACCAAGCATGTGGAGGAAGCAGCTTGGTATAGGAGGGAAAACACTGCTCTTGGAGTCAGAAGGCCTTTCTTACACATATATTAGCTATGTGTTCTTGGGCAAGTCCCAAAAGCTTTTGTATCCCAGGTTCTTTATCTGTGAAAGTGGACATTAATAACACATGTATTGCCTATCCCGCAAGTTGGTTATGAAGAAGGAATTTAAGCTATATTTCTTAATATTATAATGGTCTCTATCTGACCAAGCATGACTTTGTTGTTCAGTTGTGTCCAACTCTTCATGACACTTTGGACCATACTGTCCATGAGTTTTTCTTGGCAAGAAACCGTACGGACTTCATAGATGAGTGTCTCTTTGATTATTAATATAAAATAGAGGGAGTGTTGATGAAGCATGATCACCAAAGGTGTTGACCAATGTTATGGAGAATTTCTTGTATATAATCTTAAGAAGGAAGATTCCCTGTGGAAGAAGAATTCCCTATACATAGTAAATCTTCTAAATATTCCTGTCTGCAGATGACATATTACTGATTGTGACATGTTGCTGTTAACAAGACTGCTTCAGTATTATTGATAGCTGTTCAAAAGAGACCAGTCCAACTATCCATGCAAGAAAACAAAAATAAATGAATGAAGAATGCACAGTGCCCAGATTATAATATAGCATTTGGATGGGCAGTACCTTGAATCAGACCTTGGGGACATCCATCTGACAGATACTTCAGGTAGACAATGAGCTGGCCACAGAGTTAAATAACAAAAGTAGAGAAGGGCAGGTTGTGTTTAGGACACTCTGCAGGACTTTAGATCATCCTAAATTCTTCCTGGACCTTTTCAATAACAGGTCACCTTCAATGAAGGTCCAACTTTAAATTACACCATAGGATGTTGACTACAGGACACTTAATTATGAATCACGGAATATTATTTCTACACTATCAAAATTTCAGATAAACCAAAGACAATGGAGAAATATTTGATGGGTATCAGTTGTTAAGTTGTGTCTGACATGACCCTATATGGCGTTTCCTTGTCAAAGATGCTGGAGTGGTTTGCCGTGCCCTACTACAGTAGATTAAAGCAAATAGAGGTTAAGTGACTTGCCCACATCACAAAACTAGTCAGTGTCTGAGGCAGAATTAGACTCAGGTATTCCTGACTCCAGGACCAACATTCTATTCACTGAGCCATCTAGCTGTCCATAAATATGACTTAGTCCATTGTCAATCTTGGACTGACTTATATTGAATTGCTTGTCTTCTCAGTGGGGGGTGGGTGAAGAGGGAAGAAAGAAGAGAATCTGGAACTCTAAGTTTTGAAAACAAATGCTAAGAAATTGTTTTTATATACAACCAGGAAATAAGATATACAGGCAATGGGGTATAGAAATCCATCTTGTCCTACAAGAAAGTGAGGAAGTAGGGGAAAAGGGGGAGGGAAAGGGGGGATAGAAGAGAGGGAAGACTAGAGGAAGGGGTAATCAGTAGCTTGCTATCTTGGGGGGGATAGGGGAGAGATGATGAGAAAATTTGGAACTCAAAATCTTGTGGAAATGAATGTTGAAAACTAAAAATAAATACATTTTTAAAAAGAAAAAAAAAAGATAGGACTTTCCAGAAAAGGTTGATTAACTGTGTTTTCCCCATTGCCATGGACTTTGGAAACCCTGTTTTTCAAATCAGCATGATTATGCCCACCCTCACATTTTTTTACACCTCTACTATAAACCAGTCACAATCCTAGTTTAGCATCACTGAACCTTATGTAACCAACTATAAAAGACTGCTCTTTCTGTGCTAATTTATCCCTGATCACTGAGAGACTTTTGGGATCTCATTTACTGGCAATTGCTAGCCTTGATAATAAATGACCATGCTAGGACTTTGTGTCTCAGTTTCCCTCATTACATTTTTTTTTACATTACATTGTACTAGGTAGAGCACCACCCCTGAAGTCAGGAGGACCTGAGTTCAAATCTGGCCTCATTAAACGTAACACAAAACTAGCCTTGTGACCTTGGGCAAATCACTTAACCCCAAAAAATCAAAAAAAGAAAAGTGTAAAATAAAAAAGACATTGTACTAGGAAATAGAAATACAATGACTAAAGTGAAACATTCCCTGCCCTCAAGAAATTTATGCTCTGTTAGGTAGTCAGTTTGTACATACATAGGTATACCAAAATATAAACAAATGTGTACACAAAGTGATTCATGTGGAGGAGAGCAGTAACATATGGTGGGGATCAAAACAGACTTTATGTAAGAGATGGTGCTTGAGTGAAGTCTTGAAGGAAACAAAGATTTTTAGGAAGTAGAGGTAAAGAAAGGAATTCCAGGCACAGCAAATTGAGCCCTCTCTATGAGGAACATTAAGACGACCAGTCTGACTCAACTGGAGAGTGTGGGAAAGGGAAAATTGTAGAGGGCAGGGCCAGGGCAGGAAGGGGCCAGGTTATGAAGAACTTTAAGTGACAAAAAGAAGAGCTTTGATCATAGAGGTAATAGGGAGCCATGTAGCACATTGTGCAAATGACATGATCATATCTGTCCTTAGGCGAAGTCATTTTTGTTAAACCCATGCAGGAAAAGCAAGTATTGGGCTGCTTTTACACTGGCAGTGGTGTGCTATGATACTCACCCGTGAGAATTCTGCAATAGGGAATATAATTTATTCCTTTCCACTATGTCTATCTGACACTCCCCAGAGGCATATGCTCTGTGTGGTAACCAGGCAATGGAACTATCTCCCTTCCTGTTCTGCATAACTACTTCTAGTGATAGTTGGGAAACTGATCTTCCTCTAATTCCAACACACCATCCAAGCCCAGACAGTCTTCTAAAATGTGTCAGACAACAAGCCAATCAGTTTGGAGGGAAATTGCTTTGAAGCATAGCAGACAAAAGACTGTCTTTGGCCAAACAAATCACAAAGTCCTTTGGTATTTGTCTTTCTTATACCCAGATTAAAAAAAATGACAACAGACCCTTGTATACATAGTCTTTCTTGTTCCTAATCATCCTCTGCCCACCACCCCTTGGGATCTTAGGTTGAAATGTAAATAGGTCTTGGATTAGGTTGTGATCATTAACATGGAGAAGGGAGGTGCAGGAGAACTGATATGTATGTTACTCTCCTTTGGTTAAAACCCCCAGAATGTGAAATGAGATATTAACAGATGCTTCTTCCCCTGGTGTGGCTGCGATTATTATTCCTATTATCATTTACTCTTCCATCTGAGGAGAATAGACAGAGCTGTCACAGTAGGGAGGGAAGTTAGGAAGCCATAAAAACCAACATTAATCCCCAGATGACAAGCATTCATCCCAAGAAGTTTGAAACTCTATTTACAGGATCCAGGCCACTCAGCTAAGGTGCCTCCTTCAAGGCATAACGAATTGATTAAGTTGGCCCACAAGACACCTTAACTGCAAATACTCCATTTGCAAAATATTTAGAAGCCTAGAGGAAAGAGCTGTTAGGACAATATTTATTCTTAATTAAATCATCTTTCTCTTTTGGCAATAAATAAACCCCATTTATGAAATGGGTATAACAAAGTACCAGGGCCAAGGGAATTGCAGCATTATGACTGGGTAATGAAGTTCTGCTATGAGATAAAGGCCAAGACATTTGTAAAAAACCAAATAGGCTGATGAAGGTGAGACATTTACTGTTTAAGACATAAGGAAATCTCAGACTGCTCCCAGTTGTCAGACTATGAATATTATTGTTACTCTACTCTTAGGTTTGATTTTATTTCTTTAAAAGAAATAAATTGTTGATCTCCTTTATTTAAATGCAATTTTTGATTACAATTATTTTACTGAATCAACAGTGAAACAGTTGAACTGGAGGACCAGCAAAGCTTTACTATTGATAGAATGTGGCGGTCAGAGTAGCTAGGAACGGGAATGGTTTATGGCCCTGGTTACACCTCAAGAGTGTGAATTTAGTGTAACTTGTTGCTTTTCTTTGAAAAAAGCAAAACAAAACCCCTCCACAAACTACAACCTATTAATAATCACCAGTTATATGAATTAAATTATTTATAAAATAATAAGGGTCACTCACACAGTCCTTTAAATTTCTACAATGCTTTAATATGTACAAAGCAACTTTATTCTAAGTAAGGTCCTGTGAGGATTATTGTGCCCATTTTACAGGTGAGGAGATTAAGGTTAAATGACTTGTCTGAGGTCATACTCAGCTAGTAAATTTCAGAGACAACTAGGTGGCAAAAGTAAATAGAGCACTGGGCCTAGAGTCGGGAAGATCTGAGTTCAAATCCAGCACATTTACAAGCTGTGTGACCATGGACAAGTCATTTAACTTCTGATTGCCTCAGTTTCTTCATCTATAAAACATGGATAATAACAGCTCCTACCACCAAGGGTTGTTGTGAAGATCAAATGAGAGAATAATTGTAAAGTGCTTAGCACAGTGCCTGGCACATGGTACATGGTACATAAATGTTAACTATCATTATTATCAGAGACAGAATTTGACCTCAGATATCCTTGTTTTGAGTCTAGGATTTTCCTGCTACACTATTGTAAGGGAAATGCAATTTGAAGATCTTCCCTGCCCCTAGGCCCTTTGATTGGCTTAAGAGACTCTGAGAACCTTCCTTGATTTGAAAATATACTCTGCCTCCTAATAGGCTGAATGTGGTCACATGGAGCCTGTGGCAGGAGGCTTGGTTTTCAGGAATGCCCACACCTTGATGCTGTGTGATTGGGTAGTGGGTCAAGAGGGTGGTTACATTCTCTGACCCAGGAGAAGGCTATATAATCCCTGATGTGAGACTCTGCTTTGGGGCTCACTTTGAGAAGTGTTCTGTGATTTGATCAGATGAGACTCTGGGAAGCCATTGTTGAGAGCCCCCCGGCTTTGAAAAACCCAGATGTTGATGGTAACTGTGATTTGGTATGGATGTAATGGTTGGACAGTTTGGAAACCTGTCTACTTGATCTGTTTCTCTGTCTTGTAACTTCTGTCTGTATACTCTGAAGTTCGGGGTGCTGACCTTTTTCCCCTGAACTAGGTAAATGATACATATTTGACTGATTAAAGTAAGCTTGTTAACCCATTTTGAGTTGCTTTCCTTTAACAAAGGAGATCTAAGAACCTGTGTTGGCAGCCACCCTGGGGACCCTGGGGTGCTTGCTGCTACAACTATACTATTGTTTGGATGAATCCAGTCAGCTACATCTTCTTTTTCCATAAGGGTCTCTGTGCCTGTGTGTGTAGATAGTTAATTTACTAATTCTCATCTCAAAACCGAATTTTGAATATGGAATTCTGTTTCCATTTGAAGAGGGATCACCATGAGTCAGAAGACCCAAGTTCAAATTCTAGATTCACTTCTGACTCCTAGTGTCTTACCTTGTAGTGTAGTACCTTGTGTCTTAGTTTCTTCATCTGTAAAATTAGTAGAGTTGGATTAGATGATCTCTTAGGGCTCTTCCAGTTCTAAATCTGTAAACCTCTGATCTTATACAGGAGCTCCCCAAAGCTGTGTTTCATTCTGATTCTCATTCTCCCTGGGTCTAAATTACCTTTTGGAAATACATTTGACAGGGACTTAATAAGCATTCACAAGGAAAAGACAATTTCTCAAGTACTGGGGGCAATAAAGAAACATAGAAGGCATAGTCTTTGACCAAAAGGAAACGACAAACAGGAAGAGGTGTAATGGGCACATATACAAGGCAGCACATGCTAAGTTCTATAAGAATGATTTTATTGTTCAGTTGTTTTCAAGTATTTACAACTCTTTGTGACCTCATTTGGAGTTTTCTTGGCAGAGGTACTGTAAGAATTTGCCGTTTCCTTCTCCAGTTCATTTGACAGAAGAAAAAAGTGAATCAAATAGGGCTAAGTGACTTGCCCAGGGTCACATAGCTAGTAAGTGTCTGAGGTCAGATTTGAACTCGGGTCTTCACCACTTCAAGTCCAGCAGTCTGTCCACTGTGCCACCTAGCTACCCTTCTATAAGAGCAGCACAATCAGAAAGCACCCTGGGAGTACTGAAGATCAAGAGATCATGTCCAGCTGAAGGGAACAGGTGTGGAGGGTGCTACCTGGAGAAAATGGCATCTGAGCAAGGTCTTCAAAAACAGGTAGGATTTCAACAGGTAAGTATAGAGGGAAGGGCATCGCAAATTGTGGACCAGCATATGTAGAGAAATAAGAAAGTAGACAGTGTTTTCTGGAAGTAGAGAGTAAGTCGTCTAGATTGGTTGGAGCATATCATGTATTTCAAAATAATAGGAGATAATACTAGGAAGTGGCATTTCAAGAAGATTCATTGGCAGTGGTATCTATGCAAGTTGGAGTATGAAGGGGCATAGACTGGAGGCAGGGATACCAGATAAGAGGTTATTGTTCTAGTCCAAGTATGAGTAGAATTGTAAGTAGGGTAAAATGATTGGGGCTTTTCCTTGGTGCACTGAAATAGAGGATTGCTAATAGCACTTACATATCTTGAGCAGCACATAAACAACTGAGTTTAAAACCTAATTAGTGAGAATAACTAGTTACAAAAGAACGTTATCAAATTGTGTGTTTCTTCCCAGGTGAACTCCTCCCTGACACAAGCATGCCCTGTTTATCATCCACCTTGTCTCTTGGGTCAGCCTGCCCAGAATGGACTTCACAATTTCCTGTGGTGTCTGTCTCTTCTTCATGGGATGATGGATCCCCCCACATCTATATTTGCCTTAAAATGTTGTCTTAAGGCTGTGTTTCATGTTGTTTACCCATGTCCATTGTTTGAAACTTGCTATGGGTTTGAAAATTGGTAATGATGGGTCTGGATATGACGTAGTTAGGATCTGAACTAGGATAATGTCCATGGGAATAGAAGGAAAAAATAGGCTGGACACATTGAGAAAGAAGAAATGACAGGGCTTGGTGACTGACTGGCCTGTGGGAGATACAGGCAGGCACTTTGCGGGATGCATCTTTTGGGGAAATGCTAGGTTTGGTGCATTGCAGTAGCTGCCACACTGCCGCAGTGATGCCCTAAAACAGTCCCCTAGTGGCCTGAAGATGTTAATGTGTCTCTCTAAATTATCCAACTTACTGCTAGGAAGTAATTTAGACATAAGGGAATTGAGCTTAGCAGGTCTACGTTTCACTAAGGGCATACTTCCAAGTTAATGAGGCTTGGTTTCCTTTGGGTTGCCTACAAAGGAGGGACATTCTGGATATAGGTCACACTGGGCACAAAAGAAAGCAACAAGGCATTCCTGGAAATTGGCCAAGTTATTATCAGCTATTCATCATGGCACTAAAGTCCCTGTTTCTCCAAAGGGTGACACTCTTGGCAAGCTTCAGAATGTTCTGTGAAGCTATCTCCTGAATTTTCCTCTCTCTTCTAATCACCTTACAGTTTGGTGGTGCCTTGACCTCTCTGTTGTTTGTGCTTGTAATTGTTTATGATTAATTATTAGACATGTTAAATTGTTTTCCATTGTGAACTTTAGGATTTAGAAAACCGCTGGGGGAAGGGAGGTTAAGAGAGAATCCTTGATGAATCATCTTGGGAAGCTGAGAGAAAGTGTAGAGAGCTGATTACCTGACCCATGATCATTCATTGAACTCAGGATCTATTTATCATCTCATCTTTTCCAGTAAATGAACATTTAGTGTTATCCTAGAAACAATAATTTCATGGAAGATTAAGAGGTGTGTGTGGGAGGGGAGTTTGAGGTGTGTGGGGGAAGCTTTGAAGAGGAAGAGAATCATACCATGTAAGGCTCTCTGGCCCCCAGTATATCTTCATCTGAAAAATGGGAAAGGTATTTGTATTTCTAACTTCATGGGGCTGATGAGGGAAATCCCTTTAAAACCTTATATTATGACATGCTAATCTAGAGCTAAAAACTCAGGTTGTAACCTCCCATGGAGCCATTCCCACATAAGCTGCTTCATTATTTTAGGATGTTTGTTTGAAAGGTTGGGGATGAGAACATCTCTAAGGCATTGTTTATATGAAAGGTTTGGAATGGGAAAATCAGTTTACCTAAGACTAGGACTATCTTTCCTTAAGGACAACTTCCACAACAGTTCAAATATCTCTCAGGGCTTCTCTGGATGCTGAGGTACTAGATTTCTGTATCTTTTTTTCTTGCTGCACTATCTATATAGAGTCCAAAAATTTCCTTACTGGGTCACGCAACCTGATCAACCTCAGGACTTAGAAACCCAATGGCAATAATTAAGGTCTAATAATGTAAAATGTTCTGTAAGTTGTAAATGACTTATATGTGTGTACCAAGAATTATAAGGCTAAGGGCAGCCAGGTGGCTCAGTGAGTAAGAGCACCGGCTCCAGTGTTGGGATGACCTGGAGATCAAATCCCAGGCTCAGACACTCAGCACCCACCCAGAAATAACTGGCCATGTCACTTTGAGCAAGTTACTTAACCCTGACTGCTTAAAAAAAAAGAAGAAGAATTATAAAGCTAATCATACTACCTTGTAGCCCTCTCTTCAACCTGACATTTGATTCCTTCCCATTTTTAATCTTAGCCTGAGCGCAAGAATAATCCAGCCATATGTTACAGTATTTTTTGTTAATTAAATCTCAAACTCTATGTATTAATGAATTAGTTGTCTTGAATCATCATTCAAGTTCATTAAATAGTATTCACTGTATACACCTGGGAGATTCCTTCTAATAGTACCATATAATCATCATCTTCATTAGCCTTATCCTTCTCATACTCATTATAGGATTGAGAATGCGCTATAATCCATTAATTGATATTAAAGTCATCAGATTGATTATTTGCTAACAAATGAAATCAACGATGAAAGAAAGACATAGGTAACTATTTACAATATTTTGGCTGTGTGAATGATCATAACCAAAGGCACCTCAAATCCTCAATATAAAAGGATTTGTCTTTAGGAAATGAAATCCCAGTGATGCTGATTAAAGTCTCTTAAAAATCTGGTTCATGTTTTTCTTGAAGATAAGAGGTTAGATTAAAATTTTGAAGAAATGACTTACTTTAGTACCTTTCTTTCACTTCTCTCTAGACATAAATTATAACCATCTCCACAAAGTTTCATTGTAAATTGCCAGTTTATCACAGATCTTCATAGAATTTCGTTGGCAGTTTTATTCCATAAGAAATAATGGACAGTTTTTAAAAAGAAAGAAATTTCTCATCTTCTTGCTCTGTACCCTTCCTAGATTTCTTATGTATCCTCATAGATCCAAGTTAAACTATGTAGATTTTCTTGACTATAAGGAGAAGTGCCCATACAGTAAATCCAAAATGTCATCCCAAACGCCAATATTCCGTTTGGTTCTTAAAGGTACAATAACAATATCTATCGTCTTTGTGGGAATGACTCTACTGAAACAGCAGTCACACATTTAAAAAGCAGTGTTCTTGCTCATGAAGAACCTTGCTGGGGGCATTTCTGCTGAGTAGACATTTCTACTAGTCCTTGTTGATGGAATTCTAGCCTTTGGTGGGCTTATTATATACATGAGCCCTGTTTCCTCTATTCTCTATTGTCTGTATCAATTAAAGTGATTACAGTCAGTGCTTGGTTAGTTACACTTACACGGAGAATAAATCATCACAAATGAAAATAGTAAGTAGTTCCATTTAGCTATTTTTATCACAATAGCCCTTTGAGGTAGATAGGTAGATTCTTTTGGCACATGAGGAACTAAGACTGAGAGGTTAAATAAGTAAGGGAGTCTGTGGGAAATGATAGTGACATAAAATAACAAGAAATGAGCACCAATTAAACTTTTATTTTAAAAAAGAGACCACTTAAATAAGTTGCCCAGCAAGAGGAGAGAGCCCAATGCTGAATGATCATAAGATCATATATTTAGAGTTAAAAATGACCTTATTATTTAGTCAGATGAAGAAATCATACAATCTGCCTGGGTCCACCACAAATTCATGTTACACAGCCTCAAATAGGCCCTTCTTACTGCTAGGCTATTATACCCTGCTTTTAAACTCATTATCTCACTCTTGATAGTAGCTCTTCCAAACCTTTTCATCCCTCCTCATACTGCCATGGTTCACCCTCTGCCTACCCTCTCAACTGAGATTCTTGCTTCATATTTTAGAAAGAAAAATTGGCCATTTGCCATGAGCTCCCTCTTCTCTCTTTCTCATCTCCTCTTACTCAGATACCTCCTTCCATGATTTCCTCCTTCAGCCCAGTATTCTTGATGAGGTAGATTTACTCCTTATGAAGGCTATCCTCTCTACCTGCTCAAGTAACCCCATTCCAGGGGTGGCCAGGTGGCTCAGCAAGTAAGAGCACCGGCTCCAGTGTCAGGAAGACCTGGAGATCGAATCCAGGCTCCGACACTTAGCACCCACCCAGAAATAACTGGCTGTGTAACCTTGAGCAAGTTACTTAACCCTGATTGCTCATTAAAAAAAAGTAACCCCATTCCATCCCCTCTCCTTCAACATACTGTCCCCTCTTTCAGCCTTAATCTCCCACTTAATTTCAATATCTTAAGTTTTCAATATCAAAAAAGGGAACATAACATACAAAACAAACTGTAAGGGAGAGAGCAGAATAGTGGGGTGGAGGGTGAGAAGAGGGGGATAAATTAGTGAAAAAAACATAATGTTCCATGGAGTCCAAACTAAAAAGAGATGCTGATAGAAAGTGGAGAGTTGGCTAGATAGTAAAAGAAAGCTTTGGGTATGTTCCAATCAGAGAAGAGAGGAGGCTAAGGAAGTTAATCTCTCTGATGTCCTCCAGTCTTACTTCTCCAACTAGCTGTTAGATATTTGGAATTAGATGTTGAAGAGACATCTTAAACTCAGCATGTCCAAAACCAAATTCATGACATTTCTCCCTAAATCCCATCCCACCTCCTGAATTCCCTATTACTGACAAGGCAACGTCATGCTAGATCCCTCAGGCTTGCAACCTAGATGTGGTTCTTGAGCCGTCAATGTCCCTCACCTGGCCCCCCTCCATATCTAAGCTATTGCCAAGGCCTATTATTTTCACCTTTGCAACATTTCTCAAATATGCCCCCTTCTGTCCTCTAACTACTTCTGTGGAACAAATCCTCATCACCTCCTGTGTGGGCCATTGCCATAGCCTAATGGTGGGTCTGCTTTCCTTACCTGTCTCTCCAATCTGTTTTCCATTCAGTCAACAAAGTGATTTTCCTAAAATGTAGATCACTCCCCACTCAGTAAACTCCAGTGGCTCTCAATGTCCTCTAAGATCAAATACAAAATCCTCTGGTGGGCATTCAAACCCTTCTTTAAACTAGTCCCCTTCTATTTTTCCCAGTCTTCTTACACAATACTCCCTGTTGTGTATTCTTTGATCCAGTGACATTGGCTTCCTGGAGGTTACATAAGCAAGATACTCTATTTCTTGGCTCCAAGCATTTTCCCTGCCTGTCCCTCATTCCTGAACAGTTCTTCCTCCTCATTTCCACTTACCACCTTCCTTGGCTCCCTTTGTTTTTGTTGTTCATTTGTTTTAGTCATGTCTGATTCTTTGTGACCTCATTTTGGGTATTTCTTGGAGTGGTATGCCACTTTCTTATCCACTTCATCTTTATAGATAAGAAATTGAGGCAAACAAAGTTAAGTGACTTGTCTAGGATTTCATAACTAGTAAGTGTCTGAGGTGGGATTTGAACTCATGAAGATGAGTCTTCCTCATTTGAAGCCCAGTGCTCTATGCATTATGGCACCACCTAGCTGTCCCTGGTTTCCTTTAAGTTCCATATAAAATCTCATCTTCTGCAGGAAGCTGTATGTATGATCTTAGGCAAATCACTTAACCTTTGCTTCAGTTTCCTCAACTATAAAATGGGGATAAAAATTGAAAGGTTAATTGAGGATCAAATGAGATAATACTTGTTAAAGCACTTAGCACAGCGCCTAGCACACAGTAGGCAATAAATAAATGTTTATTTCTCCCTACACCTTCCTTCTTTCTGTAAAGACTGAGAACCCTGTGGTACACCCACATATTGGAGGCCTCAGAATCAGAAAGGTAGGTAAGAAATGAACCAAGAATCATGAAAGGCCAGTGAGGACAGAGTAGCTAGGGAGAGAAAGCAGTCAACAATGCCCAGTGATGGCTGGGAAATCAAGGAGGATGAGGAGAGTTGATGAGAAAGCCTACTAGATTTTTCAGTGAAGTAATGATTGCTAGCCTTGGAGACAGTAGTTTCAGCCAAGGCACATTCCAAAGGGCTGAAGTGTGAGTAGGAAGTGACAAAGCAGAGTCAACAGTTTTTTCTCAGAGTTTGTCTATGAAATGGAAGAAAGATACATGAGAGAATGGAATGGTCATACCTGTGTGCATGTTTGTATATGTATATATGTATGTTCCTACACATATATACACATACAAATACATGCATGTATATACAGGTGCACGCATATCATATAAATACACATATATAAACTTCTTGACCTTTTGGCTGAGGTCAAATATAGCAAATTCTGCAATTATTATGGAATCGGCTGAATTGGGAAAAAAAAAAAAGGAACTTAAAAGCCAAGCAGGAAAGAACCTGAAAGATAATCTACTACAACCCCCTCCTTTCATAGATGAAGAAACTGAGGCCCAGAAAAGGTTAAACAATTTGTTCAGGCTTCATAGGGAGTAAACAACAAAGGCAGGATTTGAACCAAGATCATGTGATACTCAATTCAGTACTTTTTCCCTGATACACCAGGCTTTGAGTTAATGACTTCTCCATCAGTAGGTTAGACATCAGGAACATTGTTGAGAGAATGAAAAACTGTCTTTTCTGAGAATAGAGTCATTTTCTAGTATACTTTTTGCTATAATATAATACTTAATAAATGTTTATTGACTAGCCAGAGCCCAATCATCCTCCTCAGACTTTTGAAGCTAGAACAACAATTAAGTGATTAAATCAAATACATTTTAGTTGTTCTGATATAGCTAGTGGGGCAGTGGTTAGATTGATAGGCATATCTGAGTTCAGATCTGACCTTGGACCCTTATTAACTATGTGACCCTGGGTAAGTCATTAGACCTCTCTCAGGGCCAGTTTCCTTAACTGTAAAATGAAGATAGTATTAGCACCCACCTCTCAGGTTTGTTGTGAGAATCAAATGAGAAAATATATTTTTAAAGTGCCTAGCATGTAGTCTGGCACATAGTAGGCACTATTACTTCATTCCTTTGCTTTCCTTCCTAGGCTGTATACACAATATGAATATTTAAGATCTTACATATCACCAAAGCAAGTAACTAAGCAAAAGATGTAGCTGTCGTCATTAAATTTAAAGGCAAGATTTGCCCCAGGTGATCTATTTCTAGGAAATTGAGAGTTTGCTCCACTAAATTCCATTGCTCCCTGGTCCTCCTTAGTTAGCTTTTCCATCTTTTGCCAGGGCTGTAACTAAGGTAGGGCAAACGGAGCTTTCATAAGGGCGCCAGAATTTACAGGGTTCTGAAAGCATATTGTTACAGCAGCCTATAAACAGTTGAGTTTATCACCTAATTAGGGAACATAGTTAACTGAGAAGGCTACCAGCAAACATAGTGCCCTCCCCTCTTTTCCTCCCAATAGTCTTATCCCAATGAAGTTCCTCCCTGGATTGGTGCTGCCCTGCCAAGGGCTGCTACTCTTAGTTCTCTATAGCCCCAACAGAATAGTACCCCAAGTTCTCTCCGCCCTAGGGCCTTGTGTCCCAGCGTCTTTCTCCCTCTCTGACAGTTTACCTTACAAAGCTGATGTGATTCTGCTGAACCAGGCTGTGTTTTGTAAAGCTTGCCCCGGTACTAAAATTATTAATGAAAGTTCTTGGTCTTTTGAAGCCAAGGAGAAAAAAAAAAAAAGCAATGAGCCTGAATAAGTCTAGTCCATACCTAGAGCTAGAAATAATAAGGAAACTACCCGTGAAAGTCGAATTACTTGTCCTGATTTACCTTCCTCCAAATCCTTGTGTATTTGCTCATTGCTGTCATACTTCACACTCTTTCTGCCTACAATCTCCCTCCTCCCCCAATACACACACACACACACACACACACACACACACACACACACACACACACACACACACACTTTCCAGATGAGGAAACTAAATTAGAGAGATTGAGCCCAGCCCAAGGTCACAGAGGGAATCAATGGAGAGAAATCACCCGATATGTCAGAAAAACATCAATATTGGTATGATCAATGGTGATTTATCACGCCCCTGCCTCCATGCTGACATTTTGCCCCATGATTAGCATATTTGCATGCAAAGCATTCCAGACCTATTTCCTACCAAGTTCAAACTAAATTCTTGCTGATTCCTCCTTCTTCTCAATTATAGAATAAACACAAAGGCACAACCTGATAAAAGTCTGTTCAGCCCCCTTAGCAGACTTTTTCTTTCAATAAGTAACATTACAAGATAGCTTCTACCCAGGATGCATCTCTTAAGATATGTGCTGTTTAGTGAAAGACATATGATAGCAAGGCTTCTTTGTGAATTTCAAAGCAACTTGCTGGAGAGACTCACCTTTGAGCTTCCTTGGTGCTATTATCATTCTTCAAAGGTGAAGGTCCCCAGCAAAAACACCAGAACCTGCCAGCTCAGCCTCTGCAGTCCCCTTGCTGCTAAGCAGAAAGTGGATCTGAAGGCTTAGAATTTAACCTGGGTACCAATTAGAATTTACCAGAAGGCAAATGCCACTTTTATCCAGATCTTTGTATCATTTTAGTGTCTTTCTTGAACTGTGGCCAATTTCTCTTCTGCTCAGTGGGACTAGGCCCTTTCTAAAAACATGGCACATAAGTCCATTTTTATCTTTTTTAATTGGACGGAAGAAGCAACCGTGTGGTCTAATGAACAGAGAGAACACTGGACCTGGAGTTAAGGAAGTCTGGATCTCATTTGGCCTCAGACATTTACTAGCTGTGTGAACCTGAGCAAGTCACTTAACCTCTGTCTGCCTTAGTTTCCTCATCTGAAAAATGGCACCTACTTAGCAGGGTTGTTGTGAGAATAAAATGAGATAGTATATGTAAAGTACTTTGTAGACCTTAAAACACTATATAAATGCTAACTTTTAGAATCATCATCATCATCAATAAGTAAAGATTATTCTTATCACATTTTCTTATTTCAAAGGACTGCTAGATTAGATCAACCTGCAGCCCTTCCTTGAAAAGGTGAAAAGCAGTAACATACAATAGTTAACACCTTAAGGAAAAGAACCTATCTCCTAAGTCCAAATATTGCAAACTATTTTTTTACTTTGAGAATTTCATTAAATGTCTCATGTTGATGGAAGTTTATCTATAATAGTTGTGGAAGCATATTTAAAGGCTCTATAAGGTCTTCCGAAAGTGTTAGTGCAGTTGGAATACCCTGTAGAAAAGTGAAAATATTAGAAAATAATGTTTCTTTCTAAAGCATTTCCCTTTTCTATACTGCTGGGAACCATCTCTTGGAAAGTTCAAATCCGGCCTCAGACACTTAACACTTACTAGCCTTGTGACCTTGGGCAAATCACTTAACCACAATTGCCCCCCCTCACCCCCTTCAAAAAGCAAAAAAAAAAACAAAACCTGAATGTCGGTGGAGGACAAAAACACTGCTTTTTTCCCAAGGGAAATGGATTAATGGTAGTAAATAAACTAAACTTTTGATTGGATAAGACAATTTCCTTCCCCACACACTTGAAATGATTAGAGCTAGGACCACTCTTTTCCACTGAGAAAGGATTAATAAATGAATGGAAAGGAGAGATCTCCTTGTTTAACTCTTAGAGGAAGGGTAGTGATTTGGTTATTTGGAATGTTAACATAGACCAGGGGTGGGAAACCTGGGACCTCAAGGCCACCTGTGGCCCTCTAGGTTCTCAAGTACCCCCTTTGACTAAATGAAAACTTCACAGAACAAATCCCCTTAGTAAAAGGATTTGTTCTGTAAAATTTGGACTCAATCAAAAGGCTGTACCCAAGGACCTAGAAGGCCTCATGTGGCTTCGAGGTGCAGGTTCCCCACCCCTCACCTAGACTATACCTTTATATATACATATTTACACATACACACACTTGTATATGTACACATGTGTATGTATGCATATGTGTGTGTGTGTGTGTGTGTGTGTGTGTGTGTGTGTGTGTGTATATAGCTTTTGTTTAAGATTCCTATAAAAGTTACCCAGAATTTTCTTGGGCAAGAAGGTTAGATTGGAGAGCATAGAAGATTATGCTGGTTTGGACAACTAGCTCTTCTTCTCCAAGCCAATAATGGCTTGGATATAGATGGATATTAAATTAAGTTGTTATATTGTTTCTGGTAGACTGGAGCCTAAACAAAGTATTAGCATTAATATTTTTATGCAACATAGTTTGCATTTGTATAGCATAATTCATGTACATGATTTCATTTATACCTCATAACAACCTTGTGAGGCATGATAAGGATTGACATTTAGTTAAAGCTTTAAAATTGGGGAGCATTATCCTATCGAAGCCTTACAACAGTCCAGTGAGGCAGGTGCTTCCAAGAATATCCTCTATTTTACAAATGAGAACACTGAGGCTCCCAGAGGTTATGGTATTTGCTTGTGATCGTATATCTAGTAAAGGTCAGAGGCAGAATTTGAACTCATGTTGTCTTAGTCTGAGTCTGATGTTGTATCCACTTCACCAAACAACCTCTCAAGTATAATATTAATTCTATTTTCTGGGTGAGGATAATGAGGTTCAGACAGAATAGGTAACTCGCCCAAGGTGACTTAATTGATTCTAGGGCCCAAGTCTAGTTATAATTCCGGTCTTCCTGTCAGTATACCAGCCTTACCTATCAGTTTCTGCTCAGCTGGTCTTCATAGCAGAATGTCAAATTCCAGTAGTTATGTATGCCCGTATAAATGACCTCTTCTGAGACTGGCTGAGTAACAACATTAATGTTTCCTCTTAAATATAGCCACGTCAAGTGTTGCAGATGAAATGTATTTAGCTGAATATTGTACCTTTTCCTTTTGCACTCCATGCTATAAAGTGTTTAATGGGAGCACAGGTAACCTGCTGGACATTCTACTCTGAATTAATACATCTAGCCCCATCTTCGAAGGTTCTGTTAAACTTCCTCTGGAGAATCTCCAACTGAATGTCATAGGGGAAGGAAAGGAAGTAAGCATTTACAAAGCACCTGCTATACCGTGCTTTGCTTTGTTTGGGGGTTTGGGTTTTTTGTTTTGTTTTGTTTTGTTTTTTACAAATATCTCATTTGAATTTCACAGCAACTGTGCACGGTCATGCTATTACCATCCTCACTTTACTGTGGAGGTAACTGAGGCAAACAGGTTAAGTGACTTGCCCAGGCTCATATAGCTAGCATTCCAGATTAAACAACTGCAAAATGGAACTCACAGACCCTGTTGCCCAAAGAATGTAACATCATGGCCAACAATCAGAGGACAAAACGTTTCACATTTATGGTTTCTAGTGTTTCTTTAATTGACCTTCTATAAAGTAGGCTTGAGAGAGGAATGAAGGGAGAAAGACAAGCAAAGAGAAAGAGAGAAAGAGCTAATGAAATTGGACATAGGGAATGGAGGAGGCAATTTTGTTACTAGTGAAAGAATCTATGGATTTGCTTTCAAGAAATTTGATAGTACCACTTTTTCACAAGTCTCACTGCTTGGGTGTTTTAATAAAACTTCAGCTCTTGAACATGTGCAGAAGCCAAAGCTATGAGTCTCTATGGGTAACAATTTGAGCATAGGCAATATACTGACCTTGGTCAGTGGACTGCCTCCAAATTTTTCCTTTTCCTTTATTTCCTATTTTGTATTCTATGAAAGTAATTAGAACTTCTTGACCTTTCTGTTGATCCAGGGCTGCATGATTTTCTTGCATGGTTCCTTGGACTGAGAAAAAACAGCATTACATTTTCTTGGTCTGCCATGGGAGGAATAACCAGCAATGACTGGGATCTTTAGCTCATTAAAATGTTTAATGGAAGTAAGTATGTTTTATTGAAAGTTATGGGAAAATCCCTTCAGACACTGGATATAGTACTGTTGCCAGCCATTCTGTTGGCTCACTCTATTTCTAGATTTTAAAGTGAAAGGACAGTTTCTGTTGTCTGAGTAAACAGAAATTAATATATATATATATACATATATATATACACATATATATATATAGAAAACCGCTAGGTGTGTATGTGTGTCCATTTAGTAAGCAGAAATTTTTTAAAAAGAGACTGTGGTCCAAAAGGGGAGAAAAGCTATCAAAGTTCCATAAGTGGATAAATAATCTGTTTATTATTTATTATAAATGAAACACAATGTCCCATTGTACCATTACTTCAAAGGCATTATCCTGATAAATAAATTACTCCCCCATGGGAGGTGAATTAACTCTGCAATTTTAGTGTACTAAATGATGTACTGGCAGAGTTGACTCATCCCCCATGGGAAGTTAGTGAAATCTGAAGGACAAGTTTGTTCTTGGTAGGATCATTCTAATTGCATAAGTTTTTCAAAGCACTTTAGAATTCCAATTAATTAATCTATAGATCATCCTGCGAGAAGGGTAGTCATTACTATCCTCATTGCAGATAAAGAAGCAGAAATTAAGACATTTTCTGTTTTATCTCTGGTAAAGAATCACACAGATTCACAGGATCTCATGGTTGGAAGACTCTTCAGTGGCAAACTAGTCAAATCTTTACCTGGAAGAGAGTTATCTATAGCATACCCCACAAATGACCATAATCCTTTGCTTGAAAACTTCTGGTGGGGGTTGGGGTGGTTCAGAACCCACTACTTCCAAAAGCAACTCCTTATGCTTTTGGATAATTCTTATTTTCAGCCATAACTAGAGTAGGCAAGCAGGGCAAAACCCCAGGCCCAGGTAAATTAAGAGGGCACCAATTTGGTGTGGCTGATCTAGGGAGACAATTACTAGTTCACTCTAGAGAGCTGAAGGATAGTTGGGGATACTGACGCTTCTCATATGAAAGCAGTTCTCTTTCTTTCCCCAATACACACACATATCAGTATCTAGTTAAAATTTAGGGAATTTAGGGAAATCCATGTAGGGAAATCAGAGGTACACATCTATTTTTTCTTTACCTAGATACCTGCTACCTAAGCAGAGACTTGAAATAGGACTTTAAGGATGGGAACAAATACCACCTCTTAATCAAATTTCCATGTGGAATAGAGTTAGGCAGCTGAGGAGGGATGGGGATAAAGCATAAGGTGATCCTGCTGTGGCAGGATCCAGATCAACAGTTCAACTGTCCATTACTCTGCTGGTACAGGCTCATACCCAGTGAAGCCTAGAAGAGATATATTCTCACTGTCTTGGGAGGATTGAAAAATATGATAGTAGGCCATGACTAGAGGACCTGGAGTAGATATACACCAGTACCTGACCAGCAGGGTGAAGGAGGCATTCCATGGGCATTGGGGTCTTTGCTGCCACAAACTCCCAATCTCTTGTCACTAAAGAGTCTAGTCCTTTATCTAAGCTTCAGGGTCTATCAAAGAGGGGCAGAAAGAGACTAGTGCACAGGGTCAGTTGCAAAGATAGCTAGCATTGCATTCTGCCATTCTTTGTTCTCTCCTGCCATTTCTCTAGGCTGGCATTTGAATGGCCCAGATCCAATACTTAAATAAACTCCCATTCTCACTACTGTAAAGGGAGACTTTAACCCTCATTTACAAGGGAAAAGCATATGGGCACTACAACCCTGGAGATAGTAGCAGAGAGCTGTGAATGGCCAATGCGTCTGAAGACTAGCAGATAGAGCTAAAGATTAACTCAATGAGTTGAGAGACCAGAAGAGACACCTAGTAGCTATTAAAGGATCGTAGATTTGGAGCTAGAAGGAATCTCAGAGGCTATCTAGTACAATCTTTTCATTTTCCTATGGTCAAGAGTTTTTTTTTTCTTTAATCTTCATATTTATTAAGCACATTCTTTGTGAAGAATACTGTGTGAGGCATTGGTAGAATGAGAGACATTTCTTGCCCTCTGTAATGGGAATGTAAATTTGGAAGATCTTCCCTGCCCCTAGGCTAAAGTGCACCTGAAGCCTGGGGTGGGAGGCTTGTTTTTCAGTAGATACTTTTTGATTGGCCAGTGGGTCAATAAGTTTGTTACATTCTCTAAGCCAGGAGAGGGCTATATAAGCCCTGATGTGTAGCGTTGTTTTGGGGCTTACTTTGAGAAGTGTTCTGTGATTTGATCTGGATTCTGGGAAACCATTGTCCAGAGCCCCCCCGGCTTTGAAAAACCCAGATGTTGAAACCCAGATGTTGACTGGGTATGGATGGAATGGTTGGACAGTTTGAAATCTGTCTACTTGATCTGTTTCTGTCTTGATAATTCTGTCTGTATATTCTGAAGTTCGGGGTGCTGACCTCTTTCCCCTGAACTAGGTAAACGATACATGTTTGACTGATTAAAGTAAGCTTGTTAACCCATTTTGAGTTGCTTTCCTTTATCAAAGCAGATCTAAGAACCTGTGTGAGCAGCCACCCTGGGGACGCTGGGGTGCTTGCCGCCACACCCTCATAGAAATTATACACTAGTTTAGGTTTGACAATATAAGTAACTACTTTATAAAATACAATAATATAGGGTCAGTGACCTGCACACGTCTACTCTATTGCAAGTCATCTGTCTGTCTCTCTCTTCTCTCTTGTCTCTTCCCCCTGCTCTCTTTCTCTCCTCTTTTTTCTCTTTTATCTCTCTCTGTCTCTCTGTTTCTGTCTCTATTTCTGTCTCTCTTTGTCTAGTCTGTCTCTGTCTACCTCTCTATCAGTCATTGTCATTCTCACTACCCTTTATCACATAATTTAACGGCATCAGCAGTTTTCCAAACAACAAGCTATCTCTTTAATGCCCTACTACCAGGCATTTCAGTCACTATTAAGTAATTTTCCACAGATAATTACTTGACCCAAGTATGTTTAAGAAGGAGCCACTTCATTAAGATAATACTTTGAAGTAGGGCAACCCCTGAAGGTGATGCCTTCACTTCAGATTTGCTGACTATAAATACATTAGGACTAGGCTCTAAATCATCCCTGTCTTTATTACTTTGTACCCTTATTCCCCACCCCTAGTTTGTGTGGGCACCAGTCAGAAAATGATAGTACTAGTAGCCAAGCCTTCCTGGAAATTCTAAGTATGACTTTCTGAATGACAAAAGAATTTTGAGCTAAGCTTCATTAGAACATACCTCCATGCACTATGTATAAATTTGATTCATTACTTGATCAAAATTGCATACTCAGACATGCTTTAAAGCAACAAATAAATTTTCTTATATGGAAAAAGCTTCACATAGTGTAACTTAGTTGACTCAATTCTTTTCTCTCTCCAAATAGGCACTATGAGACCAATAGATATAAATATTATAACTTCAGTATTTTAATTATTTTTAGTGTGAAAACAAAAAAAAACCCTGAAGCTTAAAACTGGATCGCTTGACATTTCTCTTGTCTTCTTCAAGTTAAAAATGCTTACATATCTTAACAGTCTGGATCTTAGACATGTAGATGGACTTAACACATTTGAGTTTCACTCACAACAGTCTTCTTTGTGGTACTGGCCTTTTCCAAAGAGGACATTGACTTTGTTGGACCTCTATAGTCACTCTGCTTCCAGTCATAGTGCCTCTTCTGAGCAAATAGGGAATATCTGCCCTTCCTGTACCACATCACTTTGTGAGTCTGGTGCTTGCCATACTTCTTATAGGAGGTTCTAGGGGTTTGGAGAGTGTTGACCCCCAAAGTTGACCCCTAGCTGCCATACTGGCAGTGTCAGCATAAATCTGGGGATTTTGATCTGGGGATATTAAGTGACACAAGGTCACACAGATAGTAGTCACTGGAAATGAAGTTTAAACCTGTCTTCTTACTGCAAAGCCAGGGCTCCTTTCATTGCCCTATGTCTTTATGATGCAATATTTTAGCAGACAGCAGCAGAGTAGAAAGAGAACAGTGGCAACTCTATAGTATAAGAGGTGTCAGTTGCCTAGGTCATGAGTGTGCCCTAGCCACTCTATCCTTATGTGGCTGGGCCATACACTTTTCCTGTTTGTCCTATTCAAACTTATTCCCTGGACACATGTATTCTCCATATGTGTATTTCTCCATCTCTTTTCCAAGGTGACACATATTCTCTAGATGAGTTCACTCCTCTATTGGTGGTGCGGTAAACTGTGGGAGAGTGTACCTCCATGGCTGTTGAGGAATCTTTATTTGTCATTTGATTGACTGTTTGATGAAATGTTTTTTGCTTTGAATTAACTTTTATTTGTCTCAGTGAAAATAAGTTCTTTAGTGGAGGCTTGTGAACTCTGCTGTGAAACGTGTGAAATGATTATCTCAAATCTAAAATAATTTTCAGAGCATCCATATGTAAAGAGGGGATCTAGGTGCCATATTTGTATCCCACCAATTCCTTCTTGAAACTTTTTTTTTCAGAATTCTCATTAGTAAACATTTTTTTTATTCAGATTAAATGTAATTATTTTAATTATTAATTTAATTAAATGAAATTCAGTTTAAATGTAATATCTAATGACAAAAATGGAAGAACATTTTATTTACTATGACATGTCAGCATTAGGGGTGTTTCCAGGCAGCAAAGCAGATCCAGAGGTGGACACTGGAATTTCTGGAAGGGAAAAAAATGGAATACAAATAGATCAATATCTGTTTAACGGAAGTGAAGATGGACACAGGCCTGAAAGATAATAGATGTGAAAATATACTGAAAAGATTTTGTCAGTCAGTGGCAGGAGTGTGGCGTAAGAATGTGGCAAAAGGAAATGGTATAATGATGTACAGAGAGAAAAATAAAGTCCTAAGAGTCATAGAATGTCATACCAGTTCAACCTCTTAATTAGACATGAGAAAACAAATCCTAGATTTAACACCTTATCTGAGGTCACAAAGCTGGTAAGTGATAGAAACCAGGCTAGAATCCAGGTTTTATGACTCCCAGATAACTTTTCAACGAAAAATTAATGAAATTTCATATGCAATTTTATAACTGACTCTCTATAGGATATGTCTCAGTTTCTCTCCCCTATAAAATGGGAATAAAGAATCATCAGAAGGAAAGCATACATATGAGATTGTAGAAAGAACACCATCAGGGGAAAATACTTAGTTATACCCAAAATCTTACTAGTGTGGGGACTTCCCTCACTGGTGCAAATCTTAACCCATCCATATCTTCTCAGTCAGTTGTGGTCCTCCACCAAACACCTACTCAATGTGCTGAAGGCTTCCTTCTGCCTATTTTCATTTTTTTTGCCAGATTTCTGATTTCACCAGAACACTACCTGTTCTGAAATATGTCTTAAAGAGGGTAAATAACTTCCCAGGGTCATATAGCTGATAAGTAGCAGGGGCTGGATTTGAAACCAGGGCCTCCTGGCTCCAAGGTCATTTTTCTGTTCATTATGGAGCATTATCTCCATTTAATATTTCATGGAAATATTTCCCGGATGCCATGTTCATAGCATTCTTTACTTATCACTCACTCTAACTACACAACCATCTCACCCACTTTGCTAGTGGTACATATCCTGGAGGAAATCTTTGGACACCATCTTACACACAAGTAATTGCTGGCAAAATGTTACAGCCCATTCAATCTACCACATATCTTTTGTTGTCCTGTGAATCACCTGCATTTGCACCTTTCTCTCTCTTTAAAAAAAAATATTTGTTTTCTTTAATTACATGTAAAAACAATGTTCAACATTCACTCTGGAGATGGATAGCATTTTTTTTCATAATAAATCCTTTGGAATTGTATTGAATCAGTATTTTGCTGAGAAAAGCTAAGCCATTTACATCTGATAATTGTACAGTATTGTTACTATGTACACTGTTCTGATTCTGCTCACTTCACTTTGCATCAATCAGTTCATGTAAGTCTTTCCATGTTTTTCTGAGAGTATTCTGCTCATCATTTCTTATAATAGCCAATAGTTTTCCATTACAACCATATACTACAACTTGGTCAACCATTACCCTTCAATTTCCTATTTTTTTTTGCTACCATTAAAGGACCTACTATAAAATTTTTTTGCACATATAGGTCCTTTTCTTTTTTGTCTTTTATCTATTTGGGATACAGACCTAGTAGTGGCATTGCTGGGTCAAAGGATATGCATACTTTTATAGATCTTTGGACATAGTTACAAATTGCTCTATGGAATGGTTGAATCAGTTCACAACTCCACCAGTTGTACATTAGTGTCTTAATTTTCCCACATCCCCTTCAACTTTTATCATTTTCTATTTATGTGATATTAGCCAACCTCATAGGTGAAGAGTGGTACTTCAGAGCTGCTTTAATTCACATTTCTCTGATCAATAGTGATTTAGAAAAATTCGCACATGACTATAGATAGCTTTAATTACTTTTTAAAACAACTGCTTTTTTATATCTTTTGGCCATTTATCAACTGGGGAATGGCTCTTATTTTTAAAAATTTGACTTAGTTCTCTAGATAAGTGCTATTTTTTTACATTTATGATTACTAACTATATTTCCTTTCATCCTATTTCCCCCTGTTTAGCCTACTCATTCTTTCCTTTCACCCTGTCCATCCTCAAACGTGTTTTGCTTTTGACTCCTGTCTCCCCTAATCTGCCCTCCCTTCTGTCAGTCCTTCCTTCCCCCACCCTTTTCTCTTATCCTCTTCCCCTCCCACTTTGGTGTAGGGTAAGATAGATTTCTCTACCCAACTGAGTGTGTATGTTATTCCATCTTTGAGCCAATTCCAATGAGAGTAAGATTCAAGGGCTCCCATCTACCTCCCCATTTTCCCTTACACTGTAAAAGCTCTTTCATGTCTTTTTTATGTAAGATAATTTGTTCTATTCTACCTCTCCTTTCCCTCTTCTCCCAGTGCATTCCTCTTTCCCACCACTTAATTTTATATTTTTTTAGAAATCATCCCATCATATTCAACTCATACCTAGTCTATTTCTTGACTTTTTGCTTTATATTAAAATATATATTGTTCCCAGGGTGGCAGGGTCGCTGTCCCAAGGTTCAGGGATTTTGTGTTGCTGTTTTCAGAGCTAGTTCTGATGATTTGTGAACTTTCAATTCTTCCAAGGTGGTATGATCTAGGTGGGAAACGTGTTTTTACTGCTCTCTCGGTCTGTGCTCTGGTCTGTGACTACAAGTACTCTTTTCTGCCCTGGAATTATGAACAGGGTCTCTGCTCCCCCGCAGTTGCAAGCTCTGGTGTGCTTGTGCCAATCCTTGCCTGGGGACTGCTACCCAGGACTGTGCCCCAGATCTGAGAATGAGTAATAAACAGAGTCCTATACCCGGTGCCAATAAAGGGACCCCTATAATCTCCTGATCAGTTGTCTGGGACCCTTACTGTCTGTGTGCTGAGAACTCTGGAAGCAGCCACTGCTGCCACTGATTCAGTCACCCCCAAAGTTTGCTGATTTGCTCTGGCAAGGCCTCCAATACAGTGCGCTCCATTCTCATGCCAGTATTTTAGACCTTTCCTGCTGACCTTCTAAGTTGTTTTGGCTAGAAAATTATTTCATTTGTGGGTTCTGCCACTACAGAATTTGTTTTCAGGCATTAAAGTTGTTCGGTGTGGAATTTGGGAGAGCTCAGGTGAGCCTCAACCCTTTTTCAGCCATCTTGGCACTGCCCCTCCTGGATTTTTCCCTTCTTGCAGCTTCTGCTTATTGCCTCTAATTGTACTTTATGGAACCAATAAGAAAAAACTTTCTGCGCGATAGCTCTCACGTGTCTGAAAACAAATGTCGTTCCTTCAAGTATAGATTTAAATATAGTAAAATGAATAAAACGAGATTTCAAATAGAGGAATGAAATTTGGAACAATGAATCTTCATGTTGGAAAAGCACAATGGAAAAAGGATAGCTCACAGAATGAACTGCTATAGTTTTTAGTCTGACTATAGTCTATTTACTAATTTGCTATATAGACACAGCAGGAGATACGTTATTGTTCAATATCCTTGGTGGGGAAATTGACAAATTATTAAATCAGATTAATAAAAATAAATTAAAATTAAGAATAAAATTAATCATTAAATTGTGTTTATAACTAATAAATCAAATTGAGTTCTTAATAAATTAATTATAGTAATTTATTAGTATGTTAATAAATTAAGTTATTATTTTTTTCTTTTAAAAAGATTTTTTCCTTAGTGAGACTGTATGCCTGAAATTATAAGCATCAGTACCAGAAAGTACCTATTATTAAATGCTGGATACATGAAACTCAAACTTATGAAATTAAAACATGTCATTATTAATTCATGGGAATTTAATTACCACTAATAAATAAACTTACCACTACTCAAGGTAAATATATCACTAGAATAAATTATCTGTTTATAACCAGAACTTAATTAATTTACTACTTTTTTCCTTAAAGGGAAGTTATGAAGAATTGATGTTGAGCCAGGGCATAACCAAATCTAGTTTGGGTTTTGACATAATGGGAAAGTTTTACCTTAAATACTGTGAATCAGAGTATGTTTAATTGCCTTTGATGTCTTTATATTGAATCAAAAACTGAATAGTGTTGTTTGTGGTTTGAGAAAAGGGTTTTAAAAAAAGAAAGAAACAAAAAAGGGAAAGGAAAAGGAAAGGGGAAGGGGAAGGGGAAGGGGAAAGGAAAGGGCAAGGAAAAAGAAATTAGGGCAGAGAACTGTGAAATGTTTCTGAAGACAATTCCAAAGAAGAATTAGTTCCACAAATCCTCTGAGCAATGCCATTTCAATTACACTACATATAACAACCCACTTTGACTGAACCCCTTAAAAACACACACACATACTCTTTTGGACATATAAGGACATTTGGCATATTTATTTTAAAATCAGTTATCAGTCCATAATGATCGTACTTCATACAGTTTGGCAATTTCAGAAACTCAAATGCAGCTGGAAAGGACTACTATTAATTATGTCCCATAAAGGAGTCATTCATGTACAACTCAAGAGTAAGCTGTTAAATTTAATAGAATGTGACCATAAATCAATAAAAAGCTTCATAGATGTTTTAATATTTATTATTTTCATTTTTATTGCAATGTGTAAAGTAAGAGATATTTTAAATACATTTTAATAAAAGATGAACTCATAGTTGTATATATTTTACATAACAGTTGAGTTCCTGACAAGGCACAGCTCAATATATTAGAATAGTGTATAAAGGGATTAATAGGAATTTAGCAGGTGAAGAGGCTGAGGAAGGACATACCAGACATAGGAAACAGTGTGATCAAGCAAATGGAGTCTATAAAGCAGATCTTGTGTTCAATAAGCAAAGAGTAGTCAGGTTAGATAGGAGAACAGATACAGAGTAAGAATGCAACAATGGTTAAGATGCATCATTGTACTAGAATTTGTAAGGATTTGAATGCTAAGCAAAATTTAAACTTCATTCAGAGAGCAATAGATAGCCATTGAGGAGTTAAGAATGACAAGACACAATCTAAACCTAAGAAATGTTTTTCTCACACAGATATGGATGATATATTTGTCTTTTTCTTTTCTTTTTTGGAGGGGGGAAGGCAGGACAATTGGGGTTAAGTGACTTGCCCAAGGTCACAGGGCTAGTAAGTGTGAAGTATCTGAGGCCGAATTTGAGCTCAGGTCTTCCTGACTCCAGTGTGGGTGCTGTATTCACTGTAGCTACCTTGCTACCCCTGGAGGAAATATTTGTAGGAGAAGAGTGAAAGTGGTAAGACACTTTAGGATGCTACTGCAACAATCTAGGTGAATGATAATGAAAACCTTAACAAGACTGAAGCAAGAAAGGGCTAGCGAGGGAGGGGAGGGAAGGGCAGGGGAGGGGAAGACAAGGAAAAGTAGAGAAGAGAGGTTAAGAATGTAGGAGACAAGATAAATGCTGACTTTAGAGCAAAATCAAATGTCAGGAGACGCGAGTTTAGGGGAAAAGATAATAAAATTTGGTTTTAGATACATTTAATCTGATATAATGGCAAAGTTCTACAGGTAGTTCTAGATGCATATTTAGAATTCAGAAGAGAGGTCAGGGATGAAGACAGATTTGGGAATTATCTGCACAGAGGGGATAGTTAAAGATATTAGAATAAATAAGATTGCCAAGGGAGAGTCTTTGGTCTCAAAGATAAAAGGGAATGTGTACGTTAAATATTGGGAAGACCAATAAGGAAAGTAGACAAAAAGAATGGTTAGAGAGGAAGATAGGAAGAAAATTAATCTTCATCTTTGAATCCAAGGAGGGAAAATGTACATATATATATATATGTGTGTGTGTGTGTGTGTGTGTGTGTGTGTGTGTGTGTATTGGGGTTAAGTGACTTGCCCAAGGTCACAGGGCTAGTAAGTGTGTGTATATATATATATATATATATGCATACACATACACATATGTATATACAGTATTTTTGTTTACTATAATTAAATATTACATGTCACTTTATTATATAGCATATATAGCATTCATATTTTATATATACACATATATACATATAAAATCAACAGCTGCATTGTAGTTAAGGAGAAAAAAATTTTAAAAAGATTTTGATGATTGATAATTGATTATTGATGATTTGATCATTGGCAAAACTTTAAAGGTTCAGTATCAGTGAGGTGGTAGAAATAGAAGTAGTACTCCAAGGGGAAGAAGAGAAAGTAAGTTGTGAGGCAGTGGAGGTAATGAACATAGAGGGCTTAGTCCAAGAAGTGTACCAGTGAAGGGGAAGAGAAATGGAATGGGAACCGGGCTGGGGCAGAGAGATCAACCAAAGATTTTGTTTTTGTTGTTTTTAAGAACAGATAAACCTCAAGAGGCCTCTGGGAAGATGGCTAAATAGGTCAGAAAATTTCAAGTTCTCAAGATTTTCCTCCACAAAAGAGATAAAATAGCATCTCTGGGCAAACAGAGAACGGTGAAAACAGGTAAGAGTAGGGGCAGAACCAGCGTCCTCTCGAGACAATCCGAGAAGACTTGAAAATTTTCAGGAAGAATCCCTCCCCAGAAGAGTAAATACCTCCAGGTTAGGGTCTCTTTAACCACAAGCTGCAAGGTGCTTAAACAATGAGCCAGCAAACCCTGGGGTTAGAGGGGCTGGAAGACTGCCTCAGCCCCAGCCATGGGAACTTTTATACCCAGGGGACAGTGAGGGGAGTTGAGTTTCTGATCTGAGAAAGATCTAGGGAACTGATGAGGACAAGGAAGGCCAGACTCACTTGTGCTGTGAAGAGCTCTGGCCAGAAGGAACCTGCACAAATCCAGTGCGTGCAGAAGCAGTGGGGGTGGGGATGCTGCTGACTGGGCACTTACAAGAGGCTGGAGTTCTAGGTTTGAGTTCAAGGTCAGAGAGAAGAACTGAAAAGGATCAGAGGCCAGAGGCACCATCCCCCAAATCCCAGGACTAGAGGTGATTATAAAAATTAAATTGTTACCAAAAAAAAAATTGCATAGGCAAAGAAGAATCCAATAGAGAGCTATTATGAGGATAGAGAAGTCCAAGGTTCATTTTCATAGGATGATACTGAAGCAAAGAAAGCCTCTTCTACCCCAAAAGGAAATGTCAAATTGTCACCTGCCCAAAAAGAATTCATTGAAAAACTTCAAAAAGACTTTACAAATCAAATGAGAAAATTTGAGAAAAAAGAAAAATAAGAATAATACAAAAAACCAAGAAAATTTTAACAAGAAAGTCAATAAATCAGAAAAGGAGATTCAGAATCTCAAGGAAGAAAATGACTCCTTGAAAATCAGAATTGGGCAAGGGAAAACCAGGAAAGTTATAAGATGAAGAAATAAAAACAAACAAAATATGAAGAATGAAAAAATAGAAGAAAACGTGAAACATCTCATAAGAAAAACAACAAATATAGATAATAGATCATGAAGAGAAAACATAAGAATAATTGGATTACCTGAAAATTCTGATGAAAAAAAAGAATCTTGATACAATAGCACAAGAAATAATGAAAGAAAATTGTCCTGAAGCATTAGAACAAGAGGGGAAAGTAGAAATAGAAAAAATACACCAATCAACACCTGAAAGGTATCTTACATGGAAAGCTCACAGGAAAATTATCATTAAATTCTGAAACCCTCAAATCAAGGAAAGTATTATGAGCAAAAAGGAAAAAAGTACAATTTACATATGATGGTACCACAATTAGACTCACACAAGAGCTAGAGTTGACAACACTAAAAGACAGCAGGTTTTGGAACACTATATATTGAAGAGCAAAAGAACTGGGCTTTTGGCTGAAAAATATCATACGCAGAAAACCTACGCATAATTTTGAATGGAAAAAAATGGACATTTCATCAATTAACAGACTTTCATACTCTGTTAAAAAAACATCTCTGACAGAAGATTTGATGAGCCAAGATGATCTTGAGATCTAAGAAGATATGAGAGCCAAGAGAAATATAAGGTACATACCAATGGTCAATTACAAGGGACTAAATAAATATAGAATATTTACCTGTTATGTATGTGTAATAGTAATGTAATTTAAAGATCCCCGTGTATTGGCTTGGTTTTTGGTTTGATTGTGTTAAAACCCAGAGCTTGTGAATCCCACTTGTGGGATGGACTTGTTGACGTGAAAAGAGAGTGCTGAACTGGGAGGAGCTAGTGATATATATTTAGAGAGACACAAGAGAGAGGCAGAAGAACTTTTTGGAAGCAGCACCCTTTTGGAGGCAGAGAGAGACTGAGAGGATTGCTGAGGGCCAATTTGAATTGCCCAAGACTTTTGAGACCTGCCACCCAGAGCTGCCAAGGGCTGAGGAGACATGGCTGCTAGGCTGGTACTTTGTCTGTCTGTTTTGATGTTGTTTTGCCACATTTGTCCACTGGTGAAGGACAGTGCTGTCGTTGCAGAAGTCTTGGAACCTTGCTGTTGGTTCAGAAGCCCTGAAGAAGGATTTTCTTGTTGTATGTTTACAGAAATCCTGGAAGAGGGTTTTGCTAATGTTTTCAGGGGTTCTAGGACTGTTCTGCAGACAGAGAATGAATTAATGAGGACACTGGCAATGTACCTTGTGGCCTTGCTAAGCTTTGTCTCCCCAGGAACAAAGATTGCTGAGAACTTGTCTCTGGTCAAGATGAAGAAAAGACCTCCATTTGGGTATTAAGTGTTGTGCTTAAGCTTGTTGTAACTCTGGGGTAGATTCAATTGTGATCCAAGGGTGGGGACCTTTTGACCTTTTTGTGCTCTGTGATTGAACAAATGAATGTACTTTACTTATGATTGGAAACTAATCTCCATTTGAGAACAGGGGCTTTGTGATGGACTAAATGAAGGTACAGCCTAGAGGTAGAGTAGTATTTAGAAGAGGGACTTTGTAATTGATTAAATGAATGTAAGGTTTGGGGTGGGGTAGTACTTGATTAAATCAGGTAGCACTTGGAGATTATTGAATCACACTTAGTAAATGCTGTATTTTGAATGATGTCATATTTTGATGTTCTCTGTTCTTAATTTGTCACTGAATAAAATAGAGAGCACCTATGCTGGTATTTTGAACCTTGGGAAGTTGCCTTTGCTTGGCATTACATTGCAGTATGGAAAATGTAAAACCTGTGTCTAAGATTGTTACTAGGAATTAGGTAGCTTATAAGAAAGATTGGGGTATATGACGTTAAAAAGTAAAAAACGTTTAAGAACAGCTGAGTCATTATCTATGCAAATGAAGTACAAGAAAAAGAAGAACCAATGCAGAGGAATTAGATTGGGAAGGGGGGTAGTTAGTTCTGGGAAACCTACTCTCATAGAGAATGAGTTTAAGAGGGGAAAGTACATATACATCAGGAAGGGTATAAAAGTCTTCTAAATAAAAAAAACCACTCTAAGGGGATAGGGAGGGGGCAGAGGAGAAGGGAGGGTTCTTTAGAGGGTAGGGTGAAGGAGTAGTTAAAAGGGGGAGGTATAGTAAGGGGTTTAAGGGGAATGGGAGGATAAAAGAGGGAACTTTAAAGGGAAGGGGGACAGAATCATCAAAGTGGTATACAAAAGGGCAT
This sequence comes from Petaurus breviceps papuanus, assembly GCF_028583685.1. NCBI lineage: Eukaryota > Metazoa > Chordata > Mammalia > Diprotodontia > Petauridae > Petaurus > Petaurus breviceps. The sequence continues at coordinate 11,461,286 of NW_027185664.1, forward strand.
TTAAATTTAGAGGAATGGGAGAGTAAAGAAAGGACTGCTGGAGTGAGGGTAGATTAAGTAATGGGAGGGAAAGGTAGCAGGTAGAAGTAAAGTAGAGAAGTTAGGAGAAACAGGAAAAAAAGGTATGCACAAACATTAAAAAGAAGATGAGTAGAATCTCTCAGGGAAAGTGTATGGTTATATATATATATATATGTATGTGTGTATATGTATACATGTATGTATATATCAATACCTATATATAAATATATCTATGCCCAAATTGTAGCCCTGGGGTGGTGGGTAGGGGCAAGGAAGGGGGAAAAAAAGAACAAAGTAAAAAGTGTACTGCAGAGAACAAAAGAAAACCTACAAAGAAGCAAAGAAAAGATCGACAGCTTTCAACTTAACACACAGTATTTAATATATAGGATTTTTTGAAATGATAAGTTATTGCTATATATTTTGAATCCTCCTATGTTCTGCTCTGTACGTGACATTTTTTTCTTATTTTTTATTTAAGTTTATGGTTTTTCTTTTTCTTTTCTTATTATGTATTTAAGTTTTATATTTGTCTAAAATAAAAAATTAAAATATGGAGTCTACCAGCTCAAATAAAAAAAAAAGAGGCAGCTAGGAAAATACCAGTGGGGATGGACAGATTGAGTATGAATCACAGAATATCAGTACTTGAAAGGACCCTAGGGGAAATATAATCCAGCAAAGGTATGCATGAGATAATGGATAACTGTCTAAACCAGATTCATGATTCATGTAGGAGGGAATGGGATCAAACCATCAGGTATAGAGATTTTCCTTGGTGGGGAGCAAGTTTACCTCTTCTTTGACCAGAGGAAAGGAAAGAACAGCTGCTTCTGAGAAGTTTTGTAGAATTAGGGAGGAGAGCTGACTGAGCTTACCTCCAATTGCCTTGAGATTATTAGTGAAGTGATAGGTCATGCCATCTGCTATTAAAGTAGAGGGCAGAGGAAGGCTGGGAATGGGGTTAGGGCATGGAGGAAAGAAGAAAAGTTCTGGAACAGACAAGATGGAGAATGAGGTAGAGAGTTAGTAAGGTTCCAGGGATGAGGAACCTGTGGCCTTGAGGCCACATGTCCCCTCTAGGTCCTCAAGTGCAGCATTTTGACAAGTCAAATTTCACAGAACAAATCCTCTTAATAAAAGGATTTGTTCTGTAAAACTTGGACTCACTCAAAAGGCTGCACCTAAGGACCTAGAAGGCCTGGAGGCCACATGTTCCCCACCTCTGGTTTAGAGTAAAAAGGTTGTGAAGCAGCAGTCCAGGCACTGATGAAGCTAAATAAATTTGTAATGGGTGAAGTTAGTTGCAATTTGTGATTCTCTCTAGTGATGTTCAAGGGACTATAGGGGATGAGAGAAGATTTTTTGTGTCACTGAGAAAATAGAAAATAGAAAAGGTGGAAGGCTAGAGAGTCATAGTAAGAGAAAGACATTTCCAAATTTTGAATCATGGAATTATTCCATTTCTGAGGCGGTTAGCCATAATATGTGACCATGGCAATGTGTGGGAACAGAGAAGGCAGGGAGTCCGGTGATGGATGGCTTTTGCCTGAAGTAGGGTGGTGGCTCAATGATAAGAAAAAGGAGAAGAGGTGAGAGAGATGTGGAGGTAGAAATGAAAAAAATAGCAGCTGATTAGATGTGTGGGGTAAGAAGAGAATGAGGAATTAAATGTGGTACTAAAGTTGTGAACCTGGAAGGATGTGAGTGCCATCCTTCCAAGGAATTTAGCTGAGAGGAGAAGAGTTTGGGGAGAAAGATAATACAATGACATCTTTGATGTTACAAACCATTCAATTTGCTTCATCTGGGAGGTCACCCAGCTGGTGTATATCAGGGGTAGGACTTTAATCCAGCTCACACTGTTTCCTCTATCTAGTAGGTCAAGAACTTCTCAAGCAATGAGCAAAATGTGAACAGCAAAACGAAGGCAGAGAGGAGGGGAAGTTCAGCTATATTGTTTGGTGGCCTGAGAAAGAAAGAGAAGAAATCTCAAAACATGAAAACTATACCTATTTTCAGAGGGAACCAGAATTATCTTCACTTTCCTTTCTTGTAGTGGCTATTACCTACAATAGGGAAGCCTATAAACTTGAATCTGCATTGCTACCCAGTAAATACTATAGAAACATCAACTCATTCAGGGCACATAGCCCATTCTGGATTGAGGCATCAGATAAAATCTCCAACAATGTTGGTGCTATTGTGGGGGGACTGCAGTATTTCAATAACTGGTCTGAAGAGCATTCTTGTGCATAGTTGTGAAGGCAGATAGGCATCGTGGAATTTGATCACCAAGAGAAACTTCTCTAATTAGGAAAGTGCACCATTACAATATACTTACTTTTGTCCTCTGAAAAAGTATGGAAAAATTTCTACCAGCTCATCACAATTTGCTTTGGAGATCATCATTTTAAATTTTGTTATGGTATTCTTAAGGGCACAGACAGGTTTAAGAAAGAAAATCTCAGGAAAAATCCCCAAAAACACTGAGACTCAATCACTAGTGAGATTTTTTTTGGCTTTTTAATTCATTTTCTTTTTCTTTGTTTCCTTAACCTTTCCATTTATTTATATTATTCCTCCACAATCTGTGCCCCAATAATATGCCCAATCCTTCATTTGGAAGGCTTACAAGCATGAGATCATCATTAAAAATCTAACTGAGGCTGCAGTAATAGCTTCTGGGTATAATTCCAGAGGGGCTCTTGCGTTAGTTAGAGGAAGGGACTGTAGGGCCCCATCTCAGCCAGGTCCCTTTTGGTCCCTGCTATAGCAGGCCCCTTTGTCTATCTGCTTCTCTTGCCATTCTGCTCAGGCAGTATCCACAAGTCTCACTTGGAGCATCAACAAAGTCCATTTGAGAGTAAATTGCAATATGACGATTCTATGTTCAATTTATGGCGTTTGCATTTCTTCCCATGGCAGCCAAGAATTTATCTAGTACACAGTTCCCCAGTGACCATCACAGACATCAGATGTATGGACCAATTTAGGGAGAGCATTTTAAAAATGCAAAATCCTTGGAAACAAAATGAAGGAAGATTTGTACTTGGGCTATAAATTCAGTTAGTTTCTAATATCAAATCTATGGATTTTTAAACATCCATAAGGCATTGCAAGGCTAAAGCAAGAAAAACAAAATTCCTTCAGGATAATCACATTTAGGAAAAAGCAGGTTTGCCCTCATGGGTCTGTAGTATTAACCTTTAGACTTGATCAAATAAAGCAACTCAAATTCCCCCTGATGAGAGAATAAGTTCCCAAGCTCGTATCTCCACAAATCCCAGTGAAATATTTATGCCAATGACTAGTGGCTTCTTTAGTGGGGTTTCATTGAGGGGTGAAGGTGAAGAGGTATTTCACAGATGATTCCCGTTTTCGTCACTTCATCACTTAATTCACTCCACTCCCATTCCTCCATGAGCGTTTCTGGGCAGGGGGAATCGTTGTTACCCCTGCCAAAGCACGCCTGCAGTTAGGCTGCCTGTGTTCTTAGTTCTCAGGTCACTGAGGGAAGAACTGAGCACTCAGGAAGGGCTAGAGAAACAAAGCAAGGCCCAGTGTCCTCTACTGGCATGTTCCCTGCATGGCTGCATTTCTTGAAAACCAGTCCCAGAATTTTAGAGGTGGTCCACAGCCCAGCACACACCATCCTTAGAAGAGAATCATGAGGAAGTAAGACAGCAATTGCTGTAATCGGGAAAACTACCAGCTGACTTGTGGGTATGTGTAGCAGCAAACACCCCAAGCGCGTCCTCAGGGTTTGCTGCTACCACAGGTTCTTGGATCTGCTTTGTTAAAGGAAAGCAACTCAAAATGGGTTAACAAGCTTACTTTAATCAGTCAGACATATATCGTTTACCTTGTTCAGGAGAAAAGGTCAGCACCCTGAACCTCAAAGTACACAGGCATAATTATCAAGACAGAAACATCAAGTAGACAGATTTCCAAACTGTCCAACCATTACATCCATACCCAGTCAACATCTGGGTTTCCACATTCTGGGTTTTTCAAAGCCGGGGGACTCTCAACAACGGCTTCCCAGAATTCAGATCAAATCACAGAACACTTCTCAAAGTGAGTCCCAAAACAAAGCTACACATCAGGGCTTATATAGCCTTCTCCTGGCTCAGAGGATGTAACAACCTTTTGGACCCACTGGCCAATCAAAAAGTATCAACTGAAAAACAAGCCTCCCACCCCAGGCTCCAGGTGAACTTTAGCCTAGGGGCAGGGAAGATCTTTAAGTTTGCATTTCCATTACAGTATGTTTGGCTTAACATTTCAAATTCACATACTTTTTTTTTTAAAGCAATTGGGGTTAAGTAACTTGCTCAAGGTTACATGGCCAGGTGTTTCTGGGTGGGTGCTAATGTCCAAGCCCTGGATTCGATCCCCAGGTCATCTCGACACTGGAGGTGGTGCTCTTACTCCCTGAGCCACCTGGCCTCCCCTGTTCACATACTTCTTAAGGATGACTGGGGGTACATTTAAAGCAAGAACAAAACTGATTGGTGGATGCAGGTGACTGGGAGGAAAATGGGATGAATGACTTGATATTCCTTTGGGAAATTAGGACGGCTCACTTTCCATTCTATACCTCAGTGGATGGATGGTTGTTTTAAGAGGCTTTCACCCTCTATGATGCTAAGTATGCTCCCATGCCTAGATCATTTTTTAGTCCTAAAGCAGTAAATAGGATTTTCCCTAATGAGCTTATACTCACAGAATTGGCAAGAAAAAAATAACCTTCCTGTAGCCTTGTTTTGGTCTGAATTATGATGGCTCTTTGATTTATTTTAAAATGAGTTTGGCAATAACTGTGTTCAACCTGATATGCCTCGTGTCTTCCAGAATCCCACAATTTCCTACCATTAATCCAGAATCGCAGCTCATGAGTTTCCCTTTCAGGTTTATAATTGTCACCCACCTCATGAACTCCAACCCTACAAGTTATCCTGGGCTCCCTGCTGAATGTAAAATGTAGCAGCTCCTTCTGTCCCCCTTACCCTCACCAGGTGCAGCTCACATGCTTCTTGGTTGTTTTGAAGACAATTGACTATGAAGAACTACAGGGGGATTTAAAATAGAGGTGGTGGTAGAGGGAAATTACAATAGTAGGCAAAAAAGGGGTACAGTTTCACAAATTACAAAAATTCTTGTATAAGGGGTTTGGTTTCTAAAGTCTTAATGCCATTTTCAGATATTAAACCTTGATCTGCACTGACTTTAGGGGGCACCCTGTCTTTTAATCCTGGTCCTCAGAACAAAACCTTTGATCCCAGATTTCCCTTCCATCTAACTGTCTAGTGTCTAGACTTGGTCTTGATATTAATATACTTCTAGGTCTCTTGCCATTGGATTTGATTGACCAAAACTATTACTTTTGGATGTTATTTCTAGGTCCTTTAAAATCAGCTTCTCTAGACTTCAAACATCGTGTGGGTAGAGACCTGTATCTTTACCAAGTTCTTTTCACATAAAATTCCACCTTTCCCTCCCATTCTAAGCCACCCTTATATTTCCCCTGCCCCCCTCCCCCCACCTTCAGTTTCTAGGATCCCTGGGGAAAAAAAAAAGAACAAAAAAACAAAAACAAAACTCTTACTGATCCTTGACTAAGGTCTGGGAAAATGTAATTTCTTATGCTCCCAACAATCTAACAAGAATTCAGTTTAATTCAAACACATTAGTTTCCTGCTATATGCAAAGTAAGAAAGAGTTATTCTCTATCCAAATGCCTTTCACCCCCATGGCCTTTCTATGAAATTCTTCATTCCTGATCAATTGATTCACGTACCTTGAGAAATCATCCTTCCAACCCTTTCCATTAGGGTCTCTATGCTCTCATTCCCTACAAATTATCCCCTCATTTTTCTGTTTTGACTAGCTCTCTTTCATTCTCTTTTTAATCTTTCTTTCTTTCCTTCTTTTTTTCCTTCCTCTTCTTCCTTCTCCTCCTTCTCCTCCCTTCTTCCCCTTCCCTCTCTTCTCTTTCTCCCTCTTTCCTTCTTTTCTTTCACATTCCAATATAAAGAAAAGAAATGAAATAGTCCCTGCCCTCAGGGAGCTTACATCCTATGGGGGGAGATCTTATGTACATATATAAGTGTAATAATACCTAAGAAATACAATATAATTTGAGGGAAAAGGCAGACACTAGCAGATAGGGAGAGATCAGGAAAGGCACTTGAGTTGTCCTTTGGAGGAAGCTAGAACCTAAGACATAGAACAAAGGAGGGATTGCATTCGAGGAATGAGGGATAGCCTGTGCAAAGGCATGGAGATGATATATGGAGTTTCTTGAAGAGGCAGTAGCAAGATGAGTGACTGGACTGAGAAACATGTGAAGGACAGGACCCTACAATACACCCACAAAGGTTATTTGGAGTCACATTTGAAAGGTTTTCAATATCAAACAGAGGAGTTTGTATTTGATCTTATAGGCAATAGGGAGCCATTGGAATAAACTTTTAGTAGGGAAGTGACATCGTCAGACTTGCACCATATAAACATCATTTTTACAGCTGTATAGTGTAAAGACACTAGTCTTGGAGTAAGACAATCTGGGTTCTGTCTTTCCTCTATCTTTGACACTGAGCAAGTCGGTTAACCTCTCTGAAAATTAGTTTCCTTATCTGTAAAATGTAAAACACTACCTACCTTGTCGGTTGCTACTACAGTGTTTTCCTCACCAAATGAGCTATTACCTTTTTCTTTCCATTGAACTGGTATATATTATTTTCATTGCCTCTCAATTTCATTTCTATTACTGTGCCATCTATAATTCCATTCAATATACAGATTGCAGAGACATATGGCATGATCAGCATAACCCTGTCCCCCATCCACCAACAAAAACTTTAGAGCTAGGGCTGATCACTTAACTGTAGTAATAGAAAACAAAATTCAATTTAGTTCTGTTTCCTTATAGTTTGAAAGAGAGTAAATATGCATTCATACAAAGCCACAATTATGTTAAAACTAACTTTCAAAAATGTAATTTATTTTATTCAAAAACAAAAGAATAATTTAACTTTTTTGTTTTGTTTTTATTTTCACATGGGGCTCCCAGGTTGGCTTTTTAATTCAGTGAATCAAGCTATTTCCTGAGTTAAACAAAACAAAAACAGGTTTTCTGATTTTCTCACTAACATGACTATTTATCTCACTGAATTGCCTGGATCAACAACTTATTTTGACATCATGACATCTTCAGCTTTGGGAGCTTGAGGAAAGTATTGTAAACATATACATAAAATAGCAATACATTCTAATCCATAACATTTTCCTTGTACCATGACCCTTTGAACCTAAATTGAGGTGCTTACCAAAACATAATGAAATGAAATGAGCTTGTTGTAGGGCCCTTAAACTTAGATAACTTCTTCAGTTATTTGCTTCACTATGGGGGCTTACATGATCATGCTATTATAACCTTTATGAACTCCAAGTCTCTTGCTCTAACTTCTACTTGAACTGATGGGTAGGGAGGAGAACAATGTCAGCCCTTACAGTATTGTGTATGCATGATAAATTCTGGTTCAGAAACCAATTGAAAAGTCTTTGCTTACCAAATAGTAAATGCACCAAAATAGTCCCAGAATACCTATCACTACTCTGAAGTACTCTTGGGAGAATTATATCATAAGGGCCACACTCTCCCTGGTCAGTCCCCTGTTCAATTTCCATCAAGAAGATCCAATCACATTCATGATAAGTACTGAAGGCATCTGGATAATGTATTTGCACTACCATGCTAGAAGCTCCTTTGCAGTCACCAGTGCTCTGATTCAGGTATTAAGAGTACCTAATGATGTATCAGAGGGGCCTTATAATGGAACTGTACCCTACCCCACCCCCATTCCAATTGGAGAAATCACACCTGCTTCCTGGGTTGGTGATAAACTTTATTGGACCAAGTTGGCTGCTTATCTTGAAAAAAAAAATCAGAACCAACCATCAAATGCCTGATTGGTTGGGATTATTTTGAGGATGGAAATTTCTGAGTAAGACAATGTTTAGAAGGCTGACAGAATTGAATAGTGCTGAAACATCTCATTAGGCCAATTCCCTGATGTTTATTAATAAGATTTCCCACATCATTCTGTCACATTTGATTCTGCCGAAATTGACCAGTGATTCTGAAAGACTCCACACTAAGTGGAGTGGAGGAAGTGTGGATAGAAGGAAATATTGTGAAGACATATGAAGGGGTAGGGAGAATTAGGGAGAAGGAAGTATTTCCGAGTTCCCCAAGGTGACAGAGAAGGAATGGGGGAGAAGAGAATAATATCCATCTGACTCATACCTCCTTTCAACTGAAGATGGCCAATAAGAGTCTCTCATGTTTATTGTAGTCACTCTCAAGCCTTTATGACCAGTCAATGGTCTAGTTTCAATCCCTGTTAACATGGTAAAAATTGTGTTGTGCAGAAAGATGAATCTATTTCCCCAAAGGCCTCTAGCCAGTGAGCAGGGCTTTTTTGTCGAAGTTCTAGGCCACTTATATTTCCTGCAGCAAAACCCAATGAATAGTCTCTTAGGAGTACCAAAGGATATTTTAAAATAGGAGGTTAAAGTAAAGGATACTTGTGAGATTCAGATGGTTTAAATTTTGTAATTTCCCATGGGAACTACAGTGTGCCTTATCAAGGCAAGACAGATAAACAATTCCCACCTCTCCAGAGACACTCTAAATGACCTTCTCTTGTGGAAACAGCACATAAACTGTTGCCAGCCTTGCTTTTTAAGCAAAAACTATTAGGCTTTTGTCTTTGTAAAACCCTGGAATATCCAATGGGATTGGGTAATAACCATTTTGGCCTTATGAAGAAGAAATCATGTCAGACCAATCTAATTTTCTTTTATGACAGAGTAACCAGCTTTTTAGATGAGAAAAGCAATAGAGGTAATATATCTCACCTTCAGGAAGACTTTGGACTCTGCTCTCCATGACATGCCCATAAACAAGCTGGGAAAATAAGTTTGTTTATTTATATCAAATGTCAACTCTTTGGAGGGTACCAGAGCATACTTATTGGTGATTCAACATCAACCTGCTATGAAACATTAAGGAAATTCTTCTGGACTGGATATAGTTCAAATTTTGGAAAAGTTACTTTCATGATGGAATTGACCAAGTTTGTTGATGACAGACCAAGTTGTCTTAGAATTAAAAACTATTTTTTGCTGACTTGAGGAAATGAACAGGAATTCAAAGGTCAAAACCTAGCCTTGATGACTTCAGGTTTCCTTATCCTGGAGAGAATTAAGTAATAGTGTAAATATAAGGGTTTAACAGGGATTGGGAACCTGCTGCCTGGAGACCACATGTGGCCTTCTAGGTCCTGAGGTGTGACTTTTTGTTTGAGTCCAAGTTTTAGAGAACACATCCTTTTATTAAGGGGATTTGTTCTGTGAAGTTTGGATTCAGTCAAAGGGTCGCACTTGAGGACCTAGAGGGTCACATGTGGCCTCAAGGCCATAGGTTCCCTAACCCTGATTTAGAATGAAAGCATAGGAACAATGTTGTTGAACCAGATCTCAGAATCATAGCATACCACTAAAATGTGTCTGTTAGTAGTTTGAACAGATGTAATGCCAAGCAAAGGCAACTTCCCAAGGTTCAAAATACCAGCATAGCTGCTCTCCATTTTATTCAGTGACAAATTGAGAACAGAGAAAATCAAAATACAGTTTAATCCAAAATACAGCATTCACCAAGTGTAATTCAATAATTTCCAAGTACTACTCCACCCCTGGACATTATTATTCATTTAGACAATCACAAAGTCCTTCTTCTAAGTACTACTCTACCCCTAGGCAGTACATTCATTTGGCCAAATACAAAGCCCCTCTTCTCAAATGGATAGTTTCCAATCATAAGCAAAGTACATTCATTTGGTCAGTCAGAGCACAAAAAAGTCAAAAGTTTCCCACCCTTGGATCACAACTGAATAGGCCATCTACCCCAGAGTTACAACAAGCTTAAGCACAACATTTAATACCCAAAGAGAGGTCTTTTCTTCATCTTGACCAGAGGCAAGTTCTCAGCAATCTTTGTTCCTGAGGAGACAAAGCTTAGCAAGGCCACAAGATACATTGCCAGTGTCCTCATTAATTCATTCTCTGTCTGCAGAACAGTCCTAGGACCCCTGAAAACATTAGCAAAACCCTCTTTCAGGATTTCTGTAAGCATACAACAAGAAAATCCTTCTTCAGGGTTTCTGAACCAACAGCAAGGTTCCAAGACCTCTGCAACAATAGCACTATCCTTCACCAATGGATGAATCTGGCAAAACAACATCAAAACAGGCAGATTAAGTACCAGCATAACAGCCATGTCTCCTCAATCCCTGGCAGCTCTGGGTGGCAGCTCTCAAAAGTCCTGGGCAGTTCAAACTGGCCCTCAGCAATCCTCTGCCTCCATGATACTGCTTCCAAAAAAAATTCTTCTGCCTCTCTCTGCTTGTGCCTCTCTAAATTCACATCACCATCTCCTCCCAGTTCAGCACTCTCTTTTCATGTCAACAAGTCCATCCCACAGGTGGGATTCACCAAGCTGTGGGTTTTAATACAATCTATCTGAAAACCAAGCCAATACAGGGGATCTTTAAATTCCATTACTATTACAACAGATCAATAGTCTGGTCCTATAACGTGCTTTATGTTGTAATCAAGGTCACACTTTAGAAAAAAGTAGGTTTGTTTTTTGTTGGTCATCACTGTACTAATGCCTTCCTGATAAAAGATCTTTTGTTCTTGGCTTTTTTTTTTAATTGCCTCATCCCATACTAATTTGTAACATTTTTATACTGATGGAAGTCTATGTGCCATCTGGATGGTGGGAGCCATTCTTTCAGAGAATTTCAAGCTTCTGGGTGTGGATTGTTGCATGATTTCAAAGTCACTAGTTGACTTTTAGCAAGCATTCACACCCCAGTGAAGTTCTCCACAATTTTGAATTTCCAGGTCCTGCAGGAACATTGTTTCCACTTGCCAAAGAAGTGCAACTGACAGGCACGGGATCCATTTCAACTAAGAACTCATTACAAAGTAGAAAATTCAAAATGTGAAAATCATAGTGTTATGTTATCATAAAGCATGCCATCATAGTATAATAGATTTAAAACCAGAAGGTACTTAAGGCATCATCAGGATCAATCCCTTCATTGGACAGATAAGGAAACTGAGCCTTAGATATTTAAGTGACTTTCTTATTGTCACTAGTGTCAAAGAATTCAAAGCCAGGTCTTCAAGATCTAACTCTAGAACTCTTTTCACTATTCCATGTGGTCTCTTCATATGATAGCCTAAATGATGTAGTAAAACGCTGGCCCAGGTCTTTCTTAACCTCAGCAAGAAGCAATTGTGCCAAAGCAACATCCTTATTTGGCTGGCATAGATACTTTAGTGGGCTAAGTATATAAAAGGAGGATGGGGAAGTCTTTCCCTAGACCACAATCCCTTTCTCTTACTTTCTAAGAGGAAGGAAAGAGAAAGCTACTTATCCTTCAAGGGCTGGTCCAAGTAGCATCTCTTCTCCATAAAGCTTTCTCAGATGACATCAACTCATTCTGGTCTCACTTTTCTTTGCCCTTAAACTCTGAACCATGTAATTTAAAACTTTATTCTATGCTCTCTTGTACATTTTTTTTTTTGCTAATTTCTTCATATTTGTTAGTTTTATATGTACTGTGGCACAGGAAAAATAGATCTGGGTGTGAGATCAGAGGACATGAGTCTTAGCTCCAGTTATGACAGATTCAGTTACTTAACTTGTTTGGCCTTTGTTTTCATGTATAGAATGTGGATAGTAATGTTCGTCTTATCTACTTCTACTTATCCACTTCTTCAGTGAAGACTAAATGAAATAAGGAATTCGAAAGTACTTTGTGACTCTCAAAGGCTTCATAAGTGATTAATATTCTTATTTATCCAAATAAAACATAAACTGGTATTTGATGATTTATTAATTGTGCCTGAAAGGAAAGGTGAAGCAGGGAAGGAAGCAGAAGCTTCCCATTTAACCCTGAAACGTTCCCTGCAACTCTGCCTTTTCCACAGGAAACCCCACTGCATGCTGAAGTCCCAGATTGACGTTGACTCTAAAGGAGATGTCAGTTGTGAGGCCCTTGCTGCAGGAAACTGGTCAGCCTTTAAGCTATGGCTTTGCCCCATAATAAGACAAGGCAATCAGCTTTGTTAGTTGCTTTGAAGGGAGAGGCCAAGAGAGATGAGGGAAGTTAGGGTTTCCTCACCTTTTAAAAAAAAAAATAAATACCTGTAGTTGGGATTCCACATCAACCTTTTCCTGGCGATTCATAGTGCTAGAGAAGTACATTCCCTAGTCCACTTTCTCCTAGTCTACACCTTGTGGTGAATGTGCTAAGTAGAGAGAGTTTTCCTTACCTGAAGAGTTCCCTTTGCAGGAAAAAAATCACAGGTCTATGTTTGTGTGTGTATATGTATATATGTGTGTATACACACACATGCATCTATATGCATGCACACATTAATATAGTATATAATACCTATACGTATTGTGTTTATGCACGCACAAATACACTCATTTATATAAACACATGCACGTATATATAGCGACACAAACATATACAAATATTAAAATATGCACACATGTACAAATATATATGCCCATCTACATAAACATCACATATACCAGCCTTCATAACATGCCTATGCATATGCACACAAGTGTGCATACAGCACAGTGCATGTACACACATATTCACATGCACATACACACGGTACATAAGTATACCACATATTCGTTATGTGCATATACACATGTACACAGTCCACCTGTGGATATATATGTGTGTAGATCTAGGTAAAGATAGGTGCAAACCTAGAAATCTATGCATATACATAACACACACAGATACACATACATTGACATAGAAACACATATATACAGCATATTGATATAGGTGCATATATACATGCATGCATACACATTTATACATACACATGCGCGTATACATCTATGGCCACTAGGTGGATCCATAGTGCACAGAGTGCTGGGCCCGGAGTCAAGAAGACTCATCTTCCTGAGTCTAAATCTAGCCTTAGACACTCACTAACTGTGTGACTTGGGGCAGGTCGCTTAACCCTGTTGGCTTCCGATTATTCATCTTTAAAATGATCCAGAGAAGGAAATGGCAAACCGCTCCAGTATCTTTGCCAAGAAAACCCCAAACAGGGTCACAAGAAGTCTGCTGTGACTGAAACAATTGAACAACAAACACATGCATATGTCCATAGACACACAGACATAAAAACAGACCCAGACACACAGACATAGACATGCCCTGGAGGCTCTGTGCGTTATCACTTCAGATGAAGTTCCTGGCATGGGAGATACAGGGTACCTGCTTCTGAGAGACAGAGGAGATGGCACAACTGTGGATAGTCTATGTTCTCACAAAACATGATTAAGAGCAACCTCCTTCCTTTGGCTGACCGCTAGAACTCACTGCATCTTTAAAACCACCTGTCTGTAGACAGTCTATCTCTTTATTGTACTGGTGTCTAGGTGAGAAGAACTTACTCAGACTGGTCATTTTTATTGTTCAGTTGTTTTCAGGTCATGTATGACTCTTCATGATCCCATTTGGGATTTTCTCGGCAAAGTTACTAGAGTGGTTTGCCATTTCCTTCTTCAGTTCACTTTGCAGATGAGCAAACTGAGGCAAATAGGATTAAGTGACTTGTTCAGGGTCACAGTGCTAGTAAGTGTCTGAGGCTGGATTTGAACCCAGGTATTCTCTGCCTTCAGGCCTGGCACTCTATACACTGTGCCACCTAGCTGCTCACATAACAGGTAATAATACGTATTAAATGTGAATGATTGATACCAGGAGGAACCTTATGGCCAAGGCTATATAACTTATTTGAATAGCATTCAAATATATGAACAGGTTTTAAAAGATAATGGTAACTGGGCATTATCTAGCACCACTGGGAAGGATAGGAAAAAAATGTGAATAAAGCATAACAAGAAGGTTAATGACTTTCTAACTGCTCACAGTTGGTATAATTTTGGAATAGATTTCTACATAGGTGTCACCTGTGAGTTTGAGAGCTAAAAGTCTGAGATCATGAGGACGCAGGCCTCACCTTTAAAGTCCTTCCCAACTACTGCTTATAAAAGAAAAATCATTAGGCTTCCAACAGTTACAAAACCAAAACAAAAGAATCTAAGATTTAGCAGATAATTCCTCCTAGGCCTGTTATGCATGAATTCTTTAGTTGCAGTCAATTTCCTTCCCTACCAGTTTGTTCCTTTGTCAGATATTTATATTCCTCATACTGAAAATCCATTGAACATCAAGCAGTGATATATTACTGTAAAGTGGATTTATTTATTTAGGTAGTCTAATATTCATTCTGCATCTACTGGGAAGAGAAGACTTTGCTCAACTTAATAGCCTTCTTCCTTATCATATATTCATTTAAAAATGTTGCCTTATAAATACCAGATGGGTTGAGACTTGTGTGCTTTAAATATTTTAAGAGATTTATGTTTGCATTAACTGGCCTTTTAGTCAAACTTAAAGGCACTGAAACACTGTAGTCATTTCATGAAGACAGCATGCGGGGTGATCAAAGGTTAGGGTTCCCCAGTTCCCAAGATGAGCAAAAAAATGCCTACTGTCAGGAAGATATTACGGCTGTTCAGTGGTGGTCATATAATGTTCATGTTGGATGGGAGATTAAAGTTCATAACTTCAAACAATATATAAAACAATCAATCAAATGTTTAAGTACCTACTATGTGTAAAGTCATATGCTAAAGTATGTACACACAGGCCATTCCCACAATGCGCCAGAACACTTTTTTGATTATTTTTGCTTTATCGTTGAGGATTTTAGATTGTGTAACCATGATGTCACAGCAACAATGAATAGTAAAACAAACAGGATTTTTAACAACGCCATTTTGAATCAAAACCTGTATTGATTTTTCTAATTGAATTCTGTTAAATCGGTTTGTATTTGTGTATAATCCATCAGTTAACAAACATTTATTTATCACCTATGTTCTAAGGACTGTGCTGAACACTGAGCATACAGACAAAAGTAAAATAGTTCTCACTCTCCATCAGCTAGGGGGATTTAAAATTCACAGAGAGAATGTGTAAGATTTTATACAGAATGTGTACAAAACAATACAGGGCGATTTGGGGAGGGAAGACACTAGAAAATGTCAGAACTAGGAAAGGGAATTTGTTAGTCATCCTTGAGCTGAATCTTGAAGGAAAATCAGGATTCCAAGACACAGGGGCAATGAGGGAAAGTATTCCAGCTATGGAGGACAGTCAGAGAGAAGGCAACCTCTTTTCTCCCCTAAGTTTAGAAATTATCTGAAGTTCTTCTGTTGAATGCTTTCTTCCCCAATTCCCAAAGCTAAAAATTATCACTTATTCAATCATTTTTCTTTTTTTTAAGATAAATTCTCATTGATGTGTTTTAACATCATGATTTCTTCTAGTAACCCTCCCCTCTCCCCCGAGTCATTTCACAGAACAAGTACTATATTTTTAAGGACAAAAACCAAAAAAAAGTGGAACCCCCCCCCCAGCATACTGATCAATATATCAACAAAGACTGAAATGAGTGCAATGCACAACATTCCTTCTGTTCTCACCTCTACAATGGAGTGGGATATGTGGGTCTTCTACTATCTCTTCTTTTGAGCCATGCATTTTAAAAATAATTTTGTGACATTTGCTTTCAGATAGATAGGTAGTTGAGTAGATAGAGTTCTGGGTCTGGAGTTGGGAAGACTCATCTTCCTGAGTTCAAATTTAGCTCTACCAACAATACACTAGTGTTCCAATCTTCCTACAACCCCTGCAACATTGACTATTCCCATATTTCACCATCCTTGTCAATTTGGAGAATGTGAGGTAAAAACTCAGGTTTCTTTTAATTTGTATTTCCCTTATTAGTAGCATTTTGGAGTATTCTTTCCTATATCTTGTTAATATATTACAATTCTAAAAGAAATTTTTATTTATATTTTTTCACCACTTATTTCTTAGAGAATGGTATAAGTGCATGTGCACATACACACACACTACACACACACACACATGAAATTATATATCTTTTTTTTTCTTTTTGGAGGGCAATTGGGGTTAAGTGACTTGCCCAAGGTCACACGGCTAGTTTTTGTATTAAGTGTCTGAGGCCGGGTTTGAAATCAGATCCTCCTGACTCCAGGGCTGGTGCTCTACTCACTGCTCCACCTAGCCGCCCCCAAATTATATATCTTGACTATCAGATTCTTAGTAGAGAAATTCCAGACTAACCCTTCCCCTGTGCCCTCTACAACTTTTGATTGTCTCCTTTCTTATCTTAGGTACATTAATTTTGCTTATTCTGAACTTTTTCAGTTTCATGCAACCCAATTCAATTATTTCATCTTTTGTAACTGCTTCTAGCCCTTGTTTGCTTACAAATTTATCTACTTGTAACTCTGAGAAGCGAAGCACATGATGTGCTTCAATTCAAAATTTTCATCATAATATAATCTTTACTATTAAGACCTCATATCCATTTAGAATATATTGTAGAATATGGTAGGTGTTGAAGTAAACCTAGTTTCTTCCAGATTGCTTTCTAGTTTTTCCAGTAGTTTTGATCAAATAGGGAATTCTTTCTGAAGTAATGAGAAAAATGATTATTAAAATAACAAATATCTTAGAGAGATTTAGATTTAGAGGCTCCCCTTTTCTTCCAAATTCCTGATTTTAAAAATTTCAGCCTCTTGAAGGATATTACTGGTAATGAGATTGAATTAACTCTCCTCAATCTTGGTCAAACCCCATCCAACCCTACAAGGAATTTAGTGTAAGGTGGGGAAGACTATTGTGTTCTACTCAAGTTTAGGTGGTGACAGATCCTTTTGTCTAGACAGCCCAAGGCTGCAAATGCTCTGATATAGAGATATTTCCTCTGTCCAAGGGTGACATGTTGATGGGTGACCTCAACCTCTCATTGAACTCTTGGAAGTGTATATAAACTATGAGCCCACCATGATGACCTTTGGTTTAAGAGTGATGACCAAATAGTTAATAGCCTTTTGTTAATAGCCTGCTGAGCTTATTAATAAATTGATTAAATGACACATAAGCTGTTTCTCAAACCTTTTTTAAATGTCACAGTAATCCATGTTTCTGAGTATATTGAACAGTAGGGTATTACGTTTTGTCATTTCTAGTTCATCCTTTTCTCTTCTGTTCCATTGATCTGTATCTCCATTTTTTAACCAATCCAAACAATTCTGAGGTCTTGCAAGTGCTCTTCCCTCTTCAACTCTTTGTTGTTGTTCAATTGTTTTCAATCATATTCAACTTTTTGTGACCCTATTTGGGGTTTCCATGGCAAAGATAGTAGAATAGCTTGTCATTTCCTTCTCTAGCTCCTTTTATAAACTAAGAAAATGAGGCAAACTAGATTAAATGACTTGTCCAGGGTCACATAGCTAGTAAATATCTAAGGTCAAATTTGAACTCAGGTCTTCCTGTCTCCAGGCCTGGTGCTTTATCCACAGTGACACCTAGCTGTCCATTCTCTCTGTCTTTTCATTATTTTCTATGATATGCTGCATCTTTTATTTCCCAAATGAATTTTGTTTTTATTTTATTGATTTTTGTAAAGCATCCTTTTGATAATTTGACATAGTATTAAAAATGTCAGTTGACTTTGGCAGTATTGTCATTTTTATTATGTTGGCATGGTCTAGGCATGAACATTGAATATTCCTTCAACTATTTACATTATTTTTTAAGAAGAACTTTGTAATTGAATCTATATAACATTTTGTGTATTTTGGTAGATTAATACCCAGATATTTTATGCATTTTGTAGTTACTCTGAATGGGATTTCCCTTTGTCTTATTACCTCTTGAATGATATTATTATATAGACATGATCTTGAGTTTTGAGGGTTTATTTTGTAGCCTGCAATGTTGCTGAAGTTCGTCTCAATTTGTTTCTTTGTTGATTCCTTATCATTTTCTAAATAAACCACAACATTGTCAACAAAAAGAGATTGCTTTATCTGTTTACCTATTTTTATCCCTTTAATTTCTTCTTTTGTCATATTGCTATAGATAGCATATTCAGAACTACGTTAAATAATAGCGGAACCTCATTTTTTAAAATAATTATCTTGCCTAAACATGGGCTTACCACTTACCACTTACCACATTCTGCCCTTTACTACTATTTTTTTTTGTATAAATGTTGACTGTGGCACACCCAGGGGCATCTAAGCCACTGGGTTCTATACTACCCAGGGCCATGTATTTTCTTTTTTATCCCTGCTGCTTTCTGTTATGCCTCAGGTTCCCTCCTCTCATCTTTGCCTCAATGGCCACCTGACTTTCTTCCCATTACACAGAGAACTGTAATAAAATAAACACCCTCTGGGAAACACCCTCTGAATCAATGGATCGCCTTATTATTCCTCTAACCATTTTTTGTGGCTTCACAAATCAAAATTTATTTTCCTGGACACCACTTTTAATACCTATTGTTTCCCTCTTTGGGATGTGCATAGCACATAGCAAGTGTTTAATACATGCTTTCATTCATTCGTTCCATTTTACGCTGAATATCTTTTATTTAAATTTTATTCAAAAATATCTTTAAGCTGAATACCTTTCAAAGAGGCTCAGAGCAGTTGTTTGGCCAGCTGGAATCTATACAAAAGGCTGTATAGGTTTTTAATTACAAATTGCTCCTTAAAGAAGTAAAGCACTACTTAAATATCTGGAGAAATAGTCAATGCTCAAGCCCGGTAGTGATATAGTAAAGATGGCAATAACCCACATTTTTACTACTATACCCATTAAGTGATGAAAGCGAGGCTTTGCCAAACTCATTCATTTGTTCCATGGTAAGCTTCTTGAGGGCAGGGCCTGTGCTCTTCTTTTTGCATCCCTAGTGTTGCAGTGCTCTCTATATAACTCTACTTAATAATAGCTTCTGGTGAATTAAATTGAATTCTGTGCAGCTGAATCCTTTTAACAGAGGCTCACAGTGGCTGCCTTCCTGAATCCTGTGGGAGGTAACCTTATGTGTTTTCTGGGAACACCTAAAGGGAAGAAAACTAATGGAAATGAAGCTGTTTGCAGAGCTATGTTCACTTTGAGACCATTCTCTTTAATATTTTGTTTTTGCTAAATTTTATGTCTCCCATTCATTATTAGAGAAGTCTGAATACTCCAAGGGGAGGAAAAGGAAATAATATCAGAAAACAAGGTGCCAAATGGGCAGGCCTCCTGTTGACAGCAGCTACTGTGAAATATCACTTTATAGACATCAGCAACTTGACCTTTTGCACCAAAATTT
Source organism: Petaurus breviceps papuanus (assembly GCF_028583685.1). Classification (NCBI taxonomy): domain Eukaryota; kingdom Metazoa; phylum Chordata; class Mammalia; order Diprotodontia; family Petauridae; genus Petaurus; species Petaurus breviceps. The sequence continues at coordinate 11,480,699 of NW_027185664.1, forward strand.
TGATTGGAACTGTCTCCTACTCTTCTCTGCAGGAATTATGAGGCCCCAGGGGGCTGGGAACAAAGTGTTGCTTCAGCAAAACCAGTTGAACATACTTCCTTCTCCTGCTTTAAGTCTATCTTTCCCAACTTACTTAGCTTCTCTACCCATGTCAGTTCGAATGAGTTTTAAGGAGGCCATCAGCAAAACTTAAAAGTATCTACTATCTGTGCAATGCTGAGCTAAAAGCTATGAATAATAAGAGGAAATATGAAATATGGCTCCAGCCCTTAAGGAGTTTCTGGTACACATAAATATGGAAAAATAAGTAACATGGGTCAAAATATGATATGTCAGGCAAACCAACATTTATTAAACACCTACTATATGCCAAGTACTCTAAGGGTTTCAGTCACAAAGCAAAGCAAATGGTAGTCCCTGATCTCAAGGAGCTAACAATCTAATAGGGAAAACCATATGCAAACAACTATGGGCAAGCAAGCTCTATACAAGATAAAGTGGTAATGAACACAGAGAGAAGGCACTCACATGGTGAGATTGGGAAAAGCTACATACAGAACTTGAAATTTTAGCTGGGCCTCGAAGGCAAGCAGTGGGGATGGAAGAAGGGAGTTGCAGGTTTAAAGAATAAATAGCCAGTGACAAAGTGGAGCGTTGGGAGCAATGTTATGTTTCAGAAGGTCAGTTTATTGGATTGTAGAATTGGTGGAGGGAAACAACGTGTAGGAAGGAGTCAGGTTATAAAAGGTTTTGAAAAGTCAGAAAGAGGATTGGCTAGGTGGATAGAGCCCTGAACCTGAAGTCGGAAAAATCTGAGCCCTCAGATACTTAATAGTCGTATGACCCTGGTCAATTCCTCAAACCCCTGTTTGTCTCAGTTTCCTCAATGGTAAAGTGGGAATAATAATAGTACCTATCTCCCCAGATCATAATGAAAAGCAAATGAGATATTTGTTATGCACTTAGTAAAATGCCTGGCACATAGTAGTTTCTTTAAAAAAACAAAGTTTTCCTTTCTTCCTTTTATAATTGATTCTGGAGGTAATAGGCAGCAGTCATTGGCGTTTATTGAACAGGGAATATAACACAGTGAGAAAAATAATTATTTCTTGCATACAATAACCATTATTAATTGAGATTAAGATTTTTTTTTCTTTCTATTTCCCCATTCAGAAATAAATCCCTGTAGGTTAATAGTCAGTCTTTGAAGGATATTACTGATCTTGCCCAGAAATTTACCCCATCTGGACCATATTATCTAGGAGGAATTGTTATTCCACCCACCTCGAGAATCCTTACAAAATGACTCTAATCTAGGTGAACTCCAGTCCGTTGTGTTCTACTCAGACGTGTGTGTGTGTGTGTGTGTGTGTGTGTGTGTGTGTGTGTGTGTGTG
>NW_027185664.1:11482104-11487417 GCF_028583685.1 Petaurus breviceps papuanus
GTGTGTGTGTGTGTGTGTGTGTGTGTGTGTGTGTGTGTGTGTGTGTGTGTGTGTGGAACCTTTGTCTAGATGACCCAGAGGCTAGGCATGATCTGGGAATAAGAGTGGTATAATCAAAGTCACTGTTCCCCAGCCCCTCATTCTCTCCTTAATTGCTAACCAATCAGAGTTGATTGCTGCCTGTTGGGAACACACACTCATCTGAGAGCATATAAGCATTGAGAGGACTCAATTATTCATGAAGGAGAGCCAAATAACCATCCATTTATTATATATTTACTAGTCATAATTAATAAAATCAATATATTAATTACTGAGAAACTGTGTTGAACTTTTTCATTCATCATAAGAGTCAGACCTGAATTTTAGGAAGATCAGTTTGACAGTTATATGGAAGATGGACTGGAGCACGTGGGAACTTGAGGCAGGTAAGCCAAACTAGCCGGATACTGCAATTGGCTAGGCATGAGGTGATGCTGGCCTTCACCAGGGTGATGGCAAGGTCAGAGGAGAGAAAGGGGTGAATGCAAAGTTAGAATCAACTAATTTTGTTATGATTGAACGATAACATGATATATGACTGTAACATAATCATATGTTACAAAGGTAGAATCAACAGGGCTTGACAACATATTGATTGTGAGGAATGACACAGTGTATAAAACCAAGGATGGCACCTAGTTTGGAAGGGACTGGGAAGATGGTAATATCCTCAATAGTAATAGGAGAGTTAGAGGGGAGGGATTTGGGGGGAAATAATGTGTCCAGTTTTGGACGGAAAGAGAATGGCATTTGAGGAAGTAAATACTACTGGTACTCAGAAGAAGGTAGGGGCAGTGGGCTGTGAAGGCTTCACAAAGGAGGTGGAATCTAATAGACAGAAAGAAAAAGAATAGGCAAAAGGTGGTAGGATTGTGGTATTCTAAGCAGAGAGGAGGAATCCCATGAGAAATAGAATGGAAAGGAAATTCTCCAGGATGTTGAATTTGACTAGGGTGGAGTGGTTGTGTAGGGGATGGTGGGAGGTCATATAGAAAGGGTCCCAACTTTATTATTAGCAGGTATGCAGGGCCAAGGTTCTCAACTCCAGTTAACTTCTTTCGGTCTTATCAAGTAAAGCTTCAGGGGTGATTTGTATGAACCACAAATGGTATTATGGTGGTTGAAAGAAATCTTGTCACTCTAAGGAAAAGATTCAAAGAGTGATAGACCTCCCCACCTCCAACAAAAGGAGTGAATAGACTTTACCTTCCATTCCACCAAATTTAAATTTTGTAAACAAGTCTCAGTTGGTCTCATCTCTGTCTTTCTGGCCTCCTATGACATCGGTTACCTGGTTATCCTTTAGATATGTAGAGTAATTCCTTAAATCCTCTTACCTCTCCCTCTACCCTCATGCCTTGTTGACCATACCTTACCCCTGGCTTCTTAATAACCTTCCTAATGAAGGTCACAGATTAGAAATTGCTTGCTGTTGCTTAGAAGGGAAATCCTCTAAAATATTTTGTGCTCCATCTGTTACTGAGAGATCTCCCCAACCACAGTCCATCATCTTTTTTGAGTTGAATTGACTTGTGGCAGAAAACACAGACTGAATTCCTAAAGTTTTCACTTATTGGTGGAGGCTATGATTCTGGATCATGGGAGAGCTGGGTTATGTCCTATAATCTAAAATAACTGATTGCTCTCTTCTGAGCAGAAAGGCAGAGAAGAGGTCAGTCTAGTTAGCAGGGCAGTGGCTTTTGTAGACCAGCAGAGAGGCCCAGAAAGATGTAACCATGAAGAAAGTAGCTCCTATTCAGTTAGATGACCAGGCTGGCAGTTTATATTAGCAACTCCAAGAGAGAAGTATGTCCTTCACTGTAAATCTAGAAGTGTTCCACAATGGACATACCATCCTAGGAGTATGTACTCTGGCTATACAGTTTTTGTATGTATGTATTTTCTCCATGTGTGTTCCCCATGTGTATTTCTTTTCTTGGCCACAAATGTTCCCTCCTCTACCATGCAAAGTATGTTGTTGCTGTCCAACTTTTTGTGACCCCTTTTGGGTTATTCTTGGCAAAGATACTGGAGTGGTTTGCTATCTCCTTCTCCAGATCATTTTTCAGATGAAGAACTGAGGCAAACAGGGTTAAGTGACTTGCTCAGGGTCACACAGCTAATTAGTGTCTGAGGCCGCATTTGAACTCAAGAAAATGAGTCTTCCTGATCCCCAGCCTAGTGCTCTATCTACTATGTCACATAGCAACTTGGTTAAAACTCTTTCCTTTCCTTTCTCTCTCTTCCTCCTCTTCCTCTTCTTCTCCCTTTCCCTTTCCCTTCCCTCCCATCATTTTCTCCCCCTCTTTTTCTCCCTGTCTCTTTCTCCTTCTTCCTCTCTCTCTGTGTCTATCTTTCTGTCTCAATCCATGTTTTTCTGTCTCCCACTGTTTCTCTCTCTCTCTCTCTCTCTCTCTCTCTCTCTCTCTCTCTCTCTCTGTCTTTATCTTTGTCTGTCTCTCTTGACTGTCTTTTTTCTGTCTCTCCATTTTTGTCTATCTCCCTATCTCAGTTTGGCTGTATCAGATACACCCCCCCCCAGCCCCCATTTGCCTACCTTAAGGGCAAAGGAAAATCAATCTCATTCCGCAAACTTATATTAAGCATATTACCTCGTGCTAGGCATTGGGGTTAGAAACATTGAAAAAAAAATCATACAATCTTTGTCTTCTAAGATAATTTCAATGTAGTAATAATTTGAGCTATGCCAAAGATCTTTGGTTCTCTTAGTGTGAGAAGTCCCTCTGCCAATACATATGGGAACTCATCTGTAACTTAAGAGTCTTACCAGAGGAACAGAGAATTTAAGAGACATGCCTATAGTAACATAGGTGATCATTGTAAGAGGCAGAATTTGAAGGCAGGTTTTCTTGATTCTAAGTCCAATGCTCTGTCTGTTGTGCCATGCTGCCTTTCTAAATGTCATGTACAAAAAGAAGCATAAATCAAATTTAAAAAATTTTTAAAAGAACTAAGAGAGATCAGAAAGGCATGAAAACTCAAGCACAAACCATGGAAAAACCTATTGAGCTTTTTTTTTTGGCTTTTTGGAGGAGAGGAGGCAGGGTGATTGGGGTTAAGTCACTTGCTCAAGGTCACAGGGTTAGTAAGTGTTAAATGTCTGAGGCCAGATTTGAACTCAGGTCCTCTTGACTCCAGGGCAGGTATTGTATTTACTGCACCATGTAACCGCCCTGAAACCTATTGTTTTTAAGTAGCTATATTTTCTAGACCTGACTTTTCAAAACTGATAACTACTATCCTTTTGGTGAATCATGTTGGGTTTGGTAGGTGGATGGAGACAATGGTCCTGCCAAAGGGAATCTAGAAAGCACTGCTACAGATGATAGGGTTCTGGACAATATTATTGTATTATATTATTATTGTATTGTAATATTAATGTATTAGGGGTACAGTTAGTGTTTTCAATCCTTCTGTCATTTCAAAGTAAGAGCTTCAGAAGAGAAATACATATATGGAGGAAAAATAACTAAGAAGATGTGTCTGAGAATAGGATTTGGATGTCTGCTACGTAGCTTATAATAATGATGAATTCTTTTCTAAAGATGAAATGTAGCCATTGATATCTGGTAAAAGACCTATTTACCTGGAGTAGGGTGAATCTGATCAAGAGGGCTTTAAATGGAAAATAGAGAGGGAGGGAGAAACTGCCAGGGAAGAATATCAATAGAGAATACTGGTAATTCACAGATCAAAGATTTAGAGCTGGTAGGAATATTAAAGGTCATCTAGTTCTTCTGTCCTTTTATTTTAATGATGAGAAATAGTCTTAGAGAAATGAAATGATTCACCCAAGGTCATACAATTCATAAATGGTAGAGCCATGATTTCAGCCTTCGTCCTTATACTTTAGAAAAGACATAAAGGCTGGTATGTGTTCAGAAGAGGGAGTGTGATGGGAGTACAGGTGAGCAGACCATTCAAGGACTAGTTCAAGAAATTGGGGAAGCTTAACCTGGAAAAGAGAAGCCTTAATAAGATCATGATAATTGCTTTTAAATATGTACTATAAGGAAAAGAAAAATATTTTATAATATCTAGGGAATATTATATTTTCCATAAGTGGAATTAGCTTCTTAGGAGGTAGTGGGTGCCCTTCATCAGAGGTTTTCAAGCAAGGATTGATTAACTACTTATTTGAGGATATTCTAGAAAGGATTCATAAATCCTTTCCAGAGATGAGTAAGTCTACATGGATCCTGAAGTCCTTTCTAGATGGACTCTGAAGATTCTCTTTCAAGAAATACTTATTTAATAGTTACCAGAGCAACTGTATAGGAAATGAATTGGAATGAGGATAGAATAGAAGCCAGTAGTCTAATTTTAGGCCTATTGCAATAGGCAATGAGAATGGTAGACATATTCCTAAAGAGAAGAAAACAAATGTGAGAGGTGTGGAGGTAAATTGTATAAAAATTAGCAACTGACTGACTATTGTAGATGAGGAAGGGAATGGATAGATGATAGTTCCAAGACTGTAAATTTCAGTGACTGGGAAGATGGAATGGGGTATCCTTAACAGAAATGGAGTAGTTTAGAGATGGGTAGGCATTTAGAAATAGAAGGTGCTGAACTCTGTTTTAGACACATTGAATTTGAAGAACATTATGGCATCTTCCTGGGATTTTCAGTAAATGATAAAGATGGGAATTTCACGAGAGTGATTAAGCTTGAATATATAGATATGGGAGATATAAGCAAAAAGATTTAAATTTAACTCAAGCTCATAAAATCACCAAGAGAAAGGATGTAAAGAGAGAAGAGAAAGCCCAAGATAAAACTTGGGGAAAGGAGTCAGGCATTGAGGATGATCCAGCAAAAGAGACTGAGGAATAGTTAGGCATACAGGAGTAGAACCAAGAGGCAGCAGTGTCAGGATAGCTGAGGAAGAAGAGGATAGCCAGGAAGAATACCAGCAAACAATGCCTAAGGCTTCAGAGAGGTCACCAAGTGTAAGAACAGATGAAAGGCTATTATTAGATTTAGAAATTAATTTATCACAACCTCCATTTCAAGGAAAGTACCTACCGTGTTTCCCCGATAATAAGACCTATTCCGAAAATAAGCCCTCCCCTTACTGTGTAAGATTCCTCTAAAATAAGCCCTCCCCCGAAAATAAGCCCTATTGAGATCGCTACTGTAGTGAAGGTGATCCCCTGTGCTACACGCTACATTACGGTACCCTCTGTATGCACTGTCCCCCTCCCCCCCCCCGTGAAACGCACGCTGCGCTCCAAGCTGCATCCAATC
>NW_027185664.1:11487517-11511215 GCF_028583685.1 Petaurus breviceps papuanus
CCCCCCCCCCCCCCCCCGGGTGAAACGCACGCTGCGCTCCGAGCTGCATCCAATCAGAGCTGCAGCAGTGAGCACATCATCCTGTTCTTTATTGAATTCATTATTGAATAAAGGTACTTTTTTTGTTCACATTTACCTGTTTATTAAAATTGCTGTCAATGTTCATTAAAATAAGCCCTCCCCTGAAAATAAGCCCTCTGGTGTTTTTCTGTCCAAAAAAATTAATAAGACAGTGTCTTATTATCGGGGAAACACGGTAGGACAGTCATTTTCATTCCTTCTTTGCTCTCTGGGCTCCAGTCCTAATTCCCCAAATCTACCCTGACTCAGAGGCACTGTTTTCATGTTATCTTCTCCCAGTAAGATGTAAACTCCCCAAAGGGTAGGGGCTATCTTTCTTTGGAAAGAAGAATTTTACTTATGTAGATATCTGAAGCTAGATTTCAAGTGACTAAGAAGTGAAGACTAAACAGAAGCAAGTAATATACCTGATTTTTTTCTGTGAGTTGTATTATGATGGGAGAGATACAAAGATCTAGGAGACAGCTTCCTATTTTAGCATTATTATTGTTTTTGCTGTTATGATTATTTTGCTTGTTGTATGCCATTTGGGCCATTATGGAGACCTTTTCTAATAATCCTGCTGCTGGTGCTGATTAGCTACGTGAACACACAGAAGCAATTTAACTTCCCCAAGTCTCCTCACGAATAAAGGTTGAATATCTCACAATACCTCTTAGAGCAGCTAGGTTGGCACAGTGGATAGAATGTGTTACCTAGAGTCAGAAAGACTCAGCTTGCTGAGTTCCAGCCTCAGATACTCACTAGATGTGTGACCCTTGGGCATATAATCTAACCTTGTTTATCTCAGTTTCCTCGTCTGTAAAATGAGCTGGAGAAGGAAATGGCAAACCACTCCAAAATCTTTGCCAAGGAAACCCAAAATGGGATCACAAAGAATTGTACATGACTGAACAACAACGAAGAAACCTTACAAGTATTTTTATGAGGCCCAAATATGCTAAGGTAAAAGCGCTTTGTAAATTTCCAAGTATTATTACATCCGCTATTATTATTTTTTTATTAATATTCTTACCTGTTATTATGCCAGTTTCTGTTCATTTCACACATGCTGCCTCAGTTCATACACATCTCTCCAGATTTCTCTGGAACCATCCCTTTCATTTCTTATAGCACAATAATATCTCATTATATACATATATCATAATTTGTTCAGCTATTTCCTAATTTTCCTAAATCCCCATAGTTTCCAGTTTTTTGTCACTATGAAGACAGATACTATATTTTTGTACATTTGGGTCACTATCTTCTTTGTTCTCTTTGTGTTATTGGCCTGGTAGTGGTATTATAATATTTTCGTTCTTAGTCCTTTAATTTATCTAACATCTGGCCTTTCTTCTCTATTATGTATCTATTTAGAGTTCATTTTGGTATATGATATGAGAAGTCTATGTCTGATTTCTGCTGGACCACTCTTAAGTTTTCTCAAAAGTTTTTGTTTTTATTTAATGATGAGCCTTCACCTTAGTAGCTGCAGTTTGGGGGTTTGTTAAATACCATGCTATTATGGCCATTTGCTTCTATGTCATGTATAAGTATAATCTGTTCCACTAATCCATTTCTGTATTTTTCTGAAGTACTAAATGTGTTGGTGATTTTTTTTTTGATGATTACTGCTTTGTATGCAGTTTAGTGGTGTTGGAGGCAAACTGCTTTGCAAAAAGATCAATTCACAGTCCCATCAATAATTCATTGGTATACCAACTTTTTAGAAGTTCTATTAATATTTGTCATAATTCTTTATTCTTGTTCTTTCTTGTGCATTTTTATTTTATTTTTGCTTTTCGGAGGGGCAATTGGAATTAAGTGACTTGCCCAACATCATACGGCTAGTTTTTGTGTTAAGTGTCTGAGGCTGGATTTGAACTCAGTCCTCCTGCCTCTAGGGTGGGTGCTGTATCCACTGTGCCACCTAGCCACCCATCTGGTGTATTTTTACAACTGTATTAGGATGTTTGTAGGAGATTTGAGCTCCTCTACGTCCTAAAATGTCAGTATATTCCCATAATTTCTATCCAAAGTTAATGTGATGTGTAAAATGTTTAAGAGACATAGTTTCTGGGTAAATAATCATTTTATTAACAATGTTCGCATATTATTTATAAAAGGGTCAATGATACATTCTAATGCTAAAGACCCCTCAGGGAACCTACTCAAAGCTTTTCTGCCCTTGGATGGTTGGGCGTTCTTGAGTGGCAATCAACTCTGATTGGTTAACAAGTAATGAGAGAGAATGAATTTCATAATGAGGGTTAGACCTAATAAAGGGGATGTGACTCCATCATTTACTTCCAAATCACTCCCCACCCCCCAACCTTGGGAAATTTAATCAAAGAATTTTCTTCTAACCAGACCTGAGTAGAGGACCGTGGACTTTCTCATAGCACTGATTGTCTGGACTACTGATCATTCATATACTACCCTGTGGATATTTCATCAGTGTAGATATAATGTCACCTTCTGAATGACACTGATCTCTTGAGGACAAGGAACATGTCTTCTTTCATATTGTCCAAAGCACCTAGCACAGTTCTGGTCACAGAATAGATTTGTGAAATTGAAAAGTAGTCTCCAATCCCATTTCTATCTTCCCCCCCACCCCAAGTGTCTGCTGAGCACTTTTAATTAGTTTCTGTCTTTGTCTGTACTTCCTTTTATCTTTGGAAATGTGAAAACTTTTATAATATGCATCATGGCTCCAGCCACCAGCCATTACAGGAACCAACTCCAAGACCACCAGAACCAGTAAAATATAGCTTGCTTCAGGATCATCTCCATAAGCTGTAGCTGTCATAGATAAGTTCTTCTATGACTTACCCAATAGTAACATTGAAACCACAACAAAAAACTATAGCTCCAAACCCTCCCACGGCCCCTACAAAAAGCAGACAATGCTTATAATTCCTGTATAAACTTTCTTCACTATGATTCATGAAGGCATTATCTCATCCAATTCTTTCCTCTTAGTGGGACCAACATTTACGTAGATTTCCTTTGATCTATATCTTCTCTTATGCCTCTAACTCAATTTCTCCTGCATGCTCTCTCTTACCCAGGAAGCATGGATACTCTGGGGTCATCTCTCAGACCTTGAAAGGAGTTCCCCCTCCCAACTCTTGCCCAATTCCTTGTCCAACTGGGAATAGTTGCCATAGTAAGGTTTGGTTTTCTATTTCACAAGATCCCATCACTGACAGCCTAGTAACTTCTTATAACAAGATAGTCTGTTACTACCTTTGGCACGTTAACTGTGTTAGCCCACAATTGTTAAACTCCATTATAATATCAATATGACCCCCCAAGGAGTGAGTGTAATTTTTTAGAAACCTTCAAATGAGAATCATTCAATAACCTGAGATTCATCAAATCATGACACATTCTTATTTATGATTCAAGAGCATAGGTTGATGGAACTATCTTGAAGTCTGATTTTTGCCATAGAGCTCTTGTGGTGGGTGACTAAGTCTGAGTACCTACTATGTGAATGACTTTACTGGAGGCCTTAATGTAGCCCTTTCCAAGGGGAAAATTTCCTAAATTCCCTAAGTGCATAGGGGAGTGGTGGTGATCTGAATCAATCAATCAGTCAATCAATCCACAAGCATTTAAGTGCCTTCTTTATGTAAGTCACTGTGCTAGGCACTAGGTACAAAAAGACAGAAATGGAATATTCCTTAACTTGTGAAAAATAAAAATTTCTGAGGGACAGAGTTTCCAGGTAATAAATAATAAATTTATTAATTATGTTAGCATATAATCAATAAATTGAAGTCAGTGGTTCCTCTTGGCAACCAAAAGACTTCCCCCCAAAAACAACCAAAAGACTCCCCCTGCACTGAGAACATTGAAGAGAAAATTGAATGTTTAAAAGACTTTGGAAAGGGTGGAAATCAACTCTGATTGGTAAACAATGAGGGGGTAGACTATTAATGAGGAAGTGGGCAAAAGGTATTCAGTTCTTCCTGCTGAGAATGTGACCTGATCATGAGACTCAGCTAACCTCTGCCAATCTGGACCAAAGAATCCATCTCTACCCAGACCACTCTGTTTGGTTTTCCCCTTCGTAAACTGGGTCACCCTAAATTGTAACAGAAGGTTCCAAGTACAGGGGTTTATTCGTAAAGGGTATGTAAGAACTCAACTACACTAGATTCTGTTTGTAAGGTCTTCTAGTTGGGTGGAGTCCAACCCAAGACCCAGAAGCATGTATCTAGAGGATTTGGGCAATCTCTTCTAACAGCAGTGTCCTGAGATTGGCTGAGTAACCTACAAGGGATGGCTTCTGAATGATGCAATAAGAAGGCAAATCCTTAATCCTATTTTAATAATCGGTTATTAACATAAGAGGAAAATAATCATCTCTCTCAAATCTCAAAGGGCTTATATTTTATGTATAGACAAATTTAGATTTGATATAAGGAAGAATATCCTAAAAGGGAGGGATATTTTTTTTGAGGGTGTTGGGGTTATGTGACTTGTCTGAGGTCACACATCTAGTAAGTGTGTCAAATGTCTGATGTCGGATTGGAATTCAGGTCCTTCTGACTCTAGGGCTGGTGCTATATTCACTGTGCCACCTCACTGCCCCAAGAGGGATATTTTCTACAGAAACTGGTTTTATTGAACCTCTTTCTCCAGAGGTTTTTAATAACTGCATCATTTTTCATTTGCCTGGACTGGATTCAGGATACTGCTCAAAGAATGAGAGATGAAGTAGATAAGCTCTCTGGATTTCTCTTCATTCCCTCTTCTCATCCTCCCAGACTGATGTTTTCTTGAAATTCTACTGGGAACATGATCATTATCTTTTCTCAGAGAATACCCCATTAGGGAAGTCGAATTGTAAAATCCTAGATTATGTCCCTACAAGAGATTGAAGAACCCTCTTGTTTGGAATCTTCAAAAACTATCTTATGCGATGGTTTAGGACCTTCCAAAAGAGATGGAAATGTAATAGATTCTTAAGGTTACTTTCAACTGAGACTCAGTCTTTGTTCCTATGCTCTCAAATGGAAGGATTTCATTGCATTAAGATTCGTGTCGTTTTGCCATCTGGTGGACTTCTGCTGTGATTACAGCTTTCACCCAAATAATTTTGTGGAAAGGGGCATGATTTAGACACACCAACATTTGTTATTATCTGTTTATCCATTTACTTTATTTTTATATAGTGGGAGGAAAATACAAGTTAATGACTATTTTGATATTTCAGGCCATGTGTCCAGGTCTCCATAATTCCAAACCCAATCTGAAGATCTTCATTAAATCCTCCTATCTCCCAATACAACAACCTCATGAAGACCAAACAGCAGAATTGCTGACTGACATTATCTGGGTCTGGGTACTTCAGAATCCAAATGTAGCTTTCAATGAATTTTCTCTGACCTTCCCTATGAGCAAATGGTAACACAAATTACAAGAAAGATCTTTAGAGGCTGCATAACACATATTCATGTCATGCATATAACTTGGCTTAAAACTCCAAGGTTTCTGGTAGGATTAGCATCTGCTCAGGGGGGAACGCCCAAAGAACCTATTTCCTGCTTAAATTGAACATTTCCGGTAGCCGAAGGTCAGGCCTTGTGGAGATCTGGATTAAGTGAACATTTGCTTCACCTGATTAGCCACACACAGTTCAATCTCATAGGGATTCTGGCTCCAGGAAATTGCAAATTCCAATCTTCCCCAGTGTCTCATGATTTTTGGTTCCTGTGACCAGGTACTAATGACTATGTGTGGAGTGAAGAGCACAGGTGTTGGCAGTCATGCTTCAGGTGCTAAAAGCCTCTTCCTTCAGATTACTGACTTCTTAAATCAGGAAAGGTTCTGGGCTCCTAAAACATGTCATATTTTAAGAAACCAGAGGATCCCTTATATTTATGGACGTTATGCATCAAATTACCCTGGGGGTTTAAATTGAGTGCTACTGACTTTACTTCTAAGCACGCCCAGACCCAGACTGACTATCTCCAGCCTACCTAATGTTCTCACATTTGCATTCCCTTGGAGTCTGGTATAGGTGGTAGGCTTTGTACAGATTTCTTCCTCCTCTCAATGGGAGAGAAAAAGAGACTCACTTCACTTGCCTAATGGGCAAAGAAGTTTTCTCTTCCTAAGAAGTTAAGAAGTCACTTTCTCCTCCTTTGAGTGAAACAGTGAGAAAACAAACTCATCAATTGGATAGGAGGAAGGATAGACATCTCTTACAGATTTGTCTCTACAAGAAGCAGACATCTTGTTTATGGAGAAAGTGACCAATGCAACCATAGCATGCCAAGCCAGGACCAGAATGCAGAGGGGATGCAGGAGGCTTGAGGAGGGGTGTGGATACTTTTAGATATAGTCAACTCTTTGTTGAAATCTTCAGACATGTGACTTGTTCAATAATATATTTCAACTACAGGCAAAGACTGAGCCAGTGTTTTTCATTGTTGAAGCTGTAGATCTTAGAGGAGTTACTTTTCAAAGTTACTTGAAGGGGTGGACTCTAGAATGGTGAAAGGATTACGATGTGGTATATATTATTTTCCCATTGCTTTATTATTACTTTTTATACCATGTACTGTTTCATTGCTCCTTCTTGTCTATATTCTTTAGTTTGGTGAACAATTGATTATTTAGACCTCCACTTCTTAAAACCACTTTATATCTCTTGTAAGACATTTTAACTGGTTCTCTCAGTTAATTTTAATTTTTAATTTATATACTAGCGATTTATTCTTATATGTGCTATTTTCCCTAGTGTGATGTAATATCATTACGGCAAAGGTTTTTTTTTCTGCTTTTACTATTTTATCCCCAGTGCCTAGCACAATGCTTGAAATATAATAGACACTTAGCAGATGCTGTTAATTTCTGAAGTTGAAGGAGGCAAGTAAGCTAAATGGGTACATGATCATTCAAATGTGCCTATGATTTGAAAGATAGTCTCAGTAACATAGTCTTTGATTTGAGGAGGCCGACTTGAGTCATCCCCAGGAGTTATGAAAAAACAACGGCAACAACACACGCAAACACACACACACACACACACACACACACACACACACACACACACTGTCTCCTTCTCTCTGTCTTCCAGGGAACAGAGTAAAGGGAATGGTGTAAATTCCGGAGATTCTGAGTCATAGGTTCCTTAGACGTATACTCCTTTCCTTGTTCTTTCATACCCAAGTCTGTGTCTCTATCCTATTCTTCTGTCTCCTTTCACTGAACCCTCTGTAGCTCTCGTTCTACTGTTAACAAACTACCTTTCAAATTAGATGTGTGCCCTCCCTTTGGAAAATAATTGTGTAAATTTTGTAATCAATTTGTTTTATGTGCATGTTGTTTTCCCCAGTTGAATATTGGCTTCCAGATATGAAGTACCTCTGTTTTGCTTTTGTCTTTATAACCCTATTGCCTATCATTGGGCGCAGAACTGAGTAGGAATTTAATATATTCTTATCTAATTGAATTGAATTGATGGGTACAGTAGTGAATAGGATGAGGGCAATATTATGTCTCTAAGGAGGCTTGTAAATCTTAAAGCACTGTGGAAAGGATAGTTCTTATTGTCACTATTATTAGATGGATGAGGGATTCATAAAGGAGAAGTGTTGAAGCGGGGGTGGCTAGGTGGCGCAATGAGTAGAGCACCAGCTCTGGAGTCAGGAGGACCTGAGTTCAAATCTGGCCTCAGACACGTAACACAAAAAACTAGCTGTGTGACCTTGGGCAAGTCACTTAACCCCAATTGCCCTCCAAAAAGAAAACCAAAAAAAGAAAGTACTGAAGATGTGTTTTGATATCACAATTTTACTTGCAATCCAGAGCACAGAATGGTCTTATGATCAGATTTGCAGGGAGCAGAGGAGGAACCTGCTAATGAAGTGCTCTCAGAATTCATTGAGAAACCTGGAGGTGGACTGTGATGGGACTGAAATATTGATTTGTATCATACGAGAAAAATAACATGGTCCAGTGGATCTGGTGCTGGGCTTAGAGTTTGGAAGACCAATGGTCAAAACTGACCTCTGACTTTTACTATCTGTGTGACTCTGGACAAGTTAGTTTACTTCTTAATGCCTTGGACAGCTCCCTGGGATTTATCCCCTAAGACATAGATGGACTTCCTTATCTAGTTCCCACTCCAGTAGTTCTCACTTTCAAAAAAAACCAAAGGTTCCTTCCATATCTGCATCTAATATGACAATATTGGCACTTTTGTTTTTAATAATTTTCTTATGTGAAGAAGCACCTGTCCTTTTATTCAGTCTGGTGATATCATTTATGGAGAAAAGTGGGGACAGGTGGAATATTTTGTTCATAGGGCCTTTTACCCTTAAACTAGTCTATGGCACAAAGAGGCTTGAAGACCACTGTACTAGTGGGCTATTCTCCCATTATTAACTCCTAGGGACATTTGTCTTCAGACGCCCAGTCATTAGTATAAAGAATATACTGGTGGGAGTAGAAAAGCCCAGATTAGTGGTGGTCGAGCTCTGTTTATGTCACAGGAATAAAATGAGCGGAATAGTAAGCAAGGGAGAGCCAATGGAATGCCCATTTTCTTTTCAAGAACAACGAGCTGGCCCAGAATTGTCCAGCCTCTAAGGAGACCCTAAAACAAATTTTCTGCTCAGATAATCAGTCATTATTGGCCCTACAGGATCTTTGTTTTACAGCAATTTATTAATGTGGCTTGTTTCTCAGAGTGACTTCACATCTTCATTAACTTCAATCACACAAAAGTCCCTTTATTTCCTAACAGATAAGTCCTTTTGGATTTGTCTTTCTATCCAAATACCACCAGGATTTTAAAAACCTCTAATCATTTCGTTTGTGTTATGGAACTTTAAGAAAAAGAAAACACTGAACCTTTCTCTTCCTTTCTTTACTCCCTTCCTTCCTTCTTTCCTTCCTTTTTTTTCATGAATTGCCCTCAAGTTGCTTGCCTGAACCTTTCCTAAGTACCATTGTACTTTCATTGGTTTGGGGGATAACTTAGTTAAGTCTTAAGGGAAACAATATAGAAGTTGAAGGAATTGAGTTAGCCTTCTCTTTAAAGGTTTTTCAATTTGATCCGAATACATTTAAAAATAGGGGGAAAACATCTCAGGCAGCATCCACCTGGGAAACCAGAAGTTGGTCATTTCTAAGCGCTGGCCATTTCTATGGACATTAGGCAGGAGCAAAGGAGGCTTCTGATTCTGTGACTACATGAAGCTATTTCGAACTAATGAGGTCCCAGAGGTAGTTAGGGGGCACCAAAAGTTCCACTCCCTTTTTTTTTCAGCAATGTACCTGGCTAATGGTGCTATCAATAATAGCATTAACTAGCAAGCAATGGTTTTAACTGGTTGTCTCCCATGGTAAGTAATGGACAACTCAGTCAGCCAGTGACTGGAGTGAGTCATCCTGAAGGATTCTAAACGTACCCTCCTGATTCCCTTTCCCTTCTCTGAGGATTCAGCACAGGAAGGTGGTATTAGTTCATAATTTGAGGTTGCAGAATATCTGGTGCTTCTCTGGAAACACCAGCACAATTTCAGACACTAACAAATTCACAAAGTTCTTCTTAGTGTCTCACTCCCCCTCTCTCTCCCCCACCCCTTTTTTTCTTGTAACAACTGAGCAGGTAGGGACTTCCAGCAGGGGCCTAAGCTTCGACAGGTCAAGATTCTAAACATCCCAACATAATTATGGTTCTATCATACTTGTAGAAGCTGATTACCCTAGAATTTTGATGTTTGAGTTATCATCCTAGACCTAGGAAATGTCATTTATTCAAACGCCCAGATTTCTCAGCTTTTCCCTACTCTGTATGAAATTTAAAGTATACTCTGGGGTCATATGGGGTCAGATAGAACAGTGAGAAATGCAAGTAGACTCTTCAGATTATGTTTTCCCCTAAATTTTCTAAACCAACATCGAAAACCTTAACTGAAGCTTCATGTTACTTTAGCTCCCACTTTGTCTTCAGAGCCCTTCGTAGTGGCTTTGCATAACCTTCTTGCCTGAACAAATCTCTAAGCTAGCTTTCCTGACCCAGGAAGTCATTCCAGTATGATCCACTAGTTTATGGATATAATGGGAAAGGATTGTTTGGCACATTTTAATCTACTTAACCACATCATTACCCTCACAGTGTGAGTAAAACAGGAAGAATCTATTTGGTTATGATAAATAGATATTTCACATAAATACAAAACACAGAATGATGTTTACAGTAGAGAACTATGATCAGATTCAGGGATTCGGTTTCTACTTGGACGTTTGTTGTAAAGGATATTGAAAATCTTAAGTAGCTCTAAATAGAGGCTGACTGAGTCAAGGTACCTGAAATAAAATAAAAGATGTTTGAAATTAAAATATAATTATTTTAGTTAGATGTATTTTGATTTACTCTTGTATATCCACTAAGGGTTAATTAAACTACTACATCTTCATTGATTTATTCATTCATGTATTCATTCTATCACAATTTTCAATTAAAAAACTATCAAATGGTAGCCTTGATCATAGAATTGCAATCAGAGCCCTGATTTGTGATTTGCTAATTGACAGTATTGGTTTCATATATTAGCTAGTGTTTATTAGTCTTCATCTTATATACATATATGCTTAATATGTGTAAAGTAAGAGAGTAGTTGACATCTCCTAATTTTTTATGACTGACTCATTCTTTGATACACCCCTAAATCAAGATCCTTGATATATCCTGAAGAAGTCTACTTCTGAAGGGGTTGCAGGTGCTATGACAAACAGCCAAATTCTTGAGCAAAGAACAACTTTTAAAATTCAAATTAAAGAAAATTCTGCCACTTGTACATGTTATAAGAAGAAGTGAAAACTTACTCTAATGAGAAAAAAAAACATCTTATAGAGATATGGAAAAATCTGAAGTATGGTAACTCAGAACTCTGGGAACTTTCCTGACTGGCAGCTAGGGTATCCTTAGCTGAGAGCTCTATTCCTCTGGACAGTCTAGGTCAGGCTCATGGAATTAATGTAGCTTGAAGATAATTGTTCTCACTCCTCAAGCCTCTACCTATGCCATGGTGTAAGTTGTTATGGCAGATAAGAAGATAGATATCTACATGACAAATTAGTGTTCTACAAATAGCTGCCAGCAAACCAATTGCTTTATTGTTTGAAAATTAATAGCAATAATAGTAATATGAATTTTCTCTTTTCCCAGGAAACTGAATGAAAAAAAGGGAATCAGCTGCCCACTTGCGTGAGTCATTAATTTTTTTTCTGACCACAAAAATTCAGTCACAATATTCATTTTTTTCAACAGAAAGAGCTTCATTTCTACATTTTTCTTTCTTCTCTGGTGATTCCATTAGACTCCTCCATCTCACCATTTCTAGGCTAGGTAAGTGGATATAGAAATACTATTTTTCTTGATTTATAGATATTGAAACTTAGTCCCAGAGAGAATAACTGAACTGCAATGTTTCTGCCAGATAATCTATAGGCCTATGATAGAACAATAGGCAAGTGAGCTTGACTTTGATTCTTGGGAAAATTCTAAAAATGAATTATTATTACTATTAATCAATCAATAAACATTTATTATGTTTGTGCCATATTTATTATTATGACTGCTATGTGCTGGGCGCTGTGCTAAAGCATATCATTTTTAATACTACTATGCTAAGTATATCATTCTTATTAATAATTACTATTATTTTTATATTTCTTTGAAGTTTGCTAAACACTTTACATGTTTTCTCATTTGATTAAAGGGGAGATAGGGAAATAATTTATAAAGGGGAATGTTCTTCACTAAAGGTGCAACACCAATGCTATATTCACAGCACCAACAGTGGCTATGAATATGCTGGTGTAGTTGGGAATCACGAAATGTAACAGGCTCTCCACATGGAGGACAGAACCAAAGCATTTATTCAATTGAGAGAAAGCCAAGTCCCAAAACCAGGAAATCAAATTCATTACAGTAACCACAAAGTTGGTACACATAACCAATGCAGCAAACACCCACATTCCCAAGGATCAAAACCTTCCCTCCATCAGGCCTTCAAAACAAAACAGACTCCCTCAAGCAAGAATGGCCCTGTCTTACTCACGGTAGCTCTTCAGCTTCCATGCTGCTTGCTTCCAGCAATTCTGGCTTGCTCTCAGTTTGTGCTCAGATTTTTATCCTGGTCATTAACTCCCCCCTGCTCCACCTGTTCCTGTTACATCAGCAAGTTCCTCCCACTGTGGGATTCACAAGTTCTGTTTGTTTGTTTTTAATAAAGGCTTGATAGAATCAAGCAGGTACCTCAACTTGAAACAAGGTGTTAAGTACTTGTTTGCTTGCCATTACAAGGAGCAGAGAAGATCTTCAAAATTACCATTACAAAAGGCCACATAGTTTCATTAAGAACATCTTGTGGCATGTTAATCTTATTTCCTTTTTTGATTAGATTTGATGGGAATAATAACAGTACTTCACAGGGTTGTTGTGAGGATCAAATAAAATAATATCTGTAAGGCAGCATTTAGCACAGTGCCTGAAATGCAATAGAAACCAGATGATAAATGCTAGCTATTAGGTATTATTAGATTGGAAGATAAAGAGCATGCCATAGATATAGTATACCTTTATTTTAGCAAAGTATTTGACAGTCTTCCCTGTTATTCTTGTGGAGGTATATCTACTACATGAAAGTACAGATAAATGGATTTAGAAATAGTGGACTGAAGCTCAATGAGGTGTTATTATTAATGGATTTATATAAGATTATATCTCAGAGGAAAGTATTAGCATCTATTAGGTCTTTGTCCTTGGTTTTCTGCTACTCAACATTTTTCATTGACTTAAAAAAGGACAGATTATATATTTGTCAAATTGTCATGTGTTATAAAGTTGGGAAGAAATTTAATAGGAATAAATATAAATATTTACACTTGGGCTCAAAAAATCAACTTCAGAAGTACAGAATGGAGGAGGCATGGCTAGACTGTAGTTCCTGTAAAACAAATGGGGAATTTTAGGGAACTGGGAGCTGAATTTGAATGAATAACTAAATTAACTAATGTAATCTCAGGCTAAATTAGTTGGGGCATAATTAGTGAGATGATAATTAGGCTTACTATGCTCAGAGCAGAGAACATGGAAAATTTATTTCAATTATGGCTTCTTCTCATTAAGCAAGATGTCAAATTAAAATATATTCATAGAAGGGTAATGAGACTGACGAGAGGACTAGACATGTCACATATGGATTGATTGAAGAAGCAAAGGATATTTAGCCTATAGTAGAGAAGATATGGTAAGGATCTGATTATCCTCTTCAAGTGTTTGGAATACATGAAAGAGAGATTAAATTTTCTCCATGTTCTCTCAGAGGATAGGACTATAATCCATGAGTGGAAGTTTCAAAGAAATAGACTTTGAATAAAAATAATATTACAGGAAAAAGTAAATAATTAACAATTAGAAATCTCTCAAAGTGGGGGCAGAGCCAAGATGGCAGGGTAGAAACAGGACTTCCACATAGCTCCTGCTTCCACCACCTCCAATACGTGTAAAAAATGTCTCTAAAATACTTTAGAGCTACAGAACCCACAAACCTACAGAGAGGAACTAACCTCCCACTGAAGACAGCCCAGCAGGCCAGTAGGAAGGGGCCAGTGCAGCACTCTGGGAGCCGAGCACAGCCCCATATGAGCCCAAGGTTTTAGCCTAAGGGCACCCCAACTAGCCATGGCTAAAGGGATATTGGGAGGGAATATCACCAACAGCTGTGGCAGTTTCCACAATTATCAACACATAAATGCCAAAGACAAAGTGAAAGGTCAGTGGACTTTGGGAACAGGGAATCCAGGAGTGTGGTCTGGACTCTTCCCCCTGACAGAGAAGTAGTTGAGGCTTGGTTGCTGCTTCAGAGATCCTGGCCTGCATATTGTAGGGAGACCAAGCAACCAGTCTGAGGAGTAATTGCTCTTGCTTTAACCTGCTTGGATCTGGATCCCTGTCTAGGATGGAGGTCCTGGGGTGCATGACCAGCTTGTCAGAGCATGTTGATGCTTCAGAGAGGGCACCCAAATAACAGCTCCAGCAGCTGAGGAAACCCCAGTTATTGGGACAAAGCTCTTCTCTCTGGAAGCAGAGTTCTACTGTGGCAAAAAGCTCAAAAGTCAAGTAATTGAGTGACAACATGATCAAGTTAGCAAGCTCAGCAATCTGACTTAGATTCCTATTTTGAGGACAAAAAGGATCAAAGAATGGAACAGAAGAAAGATAACAAAGTGAGAACTCCTGCACCAAAAGCTTGCAAGAAAAATATGAGCTAGTTACAGGCCATAGAGGAGCTTAAGAAGGATTTTGAAAAACAAATAAGAGAAGTGGAGGAAAAATTGGGAAGAGAAATGAGAATGATGCAAGAAAATCATGAAAAGAGAGTCAACAACCTGACTGAGGAAAATAATACCTTAAAAAACAGACTGACTCAAATAGCAAAGGAGGCTCAAAAAGGCAAAGAGGAGAAGAATGCCTTAAAAAGCCGAATTTGCCGGATGGAAAAAGAATCTCAAAAGCTCACTGAAAAGAATCATTCCTTCAGAATTAGATTGGAGCAAATGGAAGCTAATGACTTTATGAGAAATCAAGATACCATTAAACAGATCCAAACAAATGAAAAAAAAATAGAAGGCAGTGTGAAATACTTCATTGGAAAAAACACTGACCTGGAACATAGATTCAGGAGAGATAATTTAAAAATTATTGGACTACCTGAAAGCCATGATCAAAAAAAGAACCTAGAAATCATCCCTCAAGAAATTCTCAAGGAAAACTGCCCTGATGTTTTAGTACCAGAGGGCAAAATAGAGGTTGAAAGAATCCACTGATCACCTCTTGAAAAAGATCCCCAAAAGAAAACTCCTAGGCATATTATAGCCAGGTTCTGAAATTCCCAGATCAAGGAGAGAATATTACAAGCATCCAGGAAGAAACAATTTGAATATTGTGGAAACACAATCAGGATAAACCAGGATCTGGCAGCTTCTACGCTGAGGGATCGAAGGGCTTGGAATATGATATTCTGGAGGGCAGAGGAGCTGGGATTAAAACCAAGAGTCTCCTACCCAGAAAAACTGAGTATCATGTTTCAGGGGAAAATATGGCCTTTTAAAGGAATAGAGGACTTTCAAGAATTCTTGATGAAAAAAATTAGAATTGAATAGAAAATTTGACATTCAGATACAAGAAGAAAGAGAAGCATAAGAAGGTAAACAGGGAAAAGAAATCATAAGGAACTTATCAAAGTTGAACTATTCATATTCCTACATGGAAAAATGATAATTGTAAGTTATGAAACTTTACTCAGTATGAGAATAGTTGAAGGGAATATAAATGTATGTGTATGTTTATATATGTATGTATACATACATACATATGTCTACATAGGAGGGTACAGGGTGTATGAATACATATGAGAGTGTGTGTATATATGTGTACAGGTTATACAGAGAGGGCACAGGACCGATTAAATAGGAAGGGATGATATTTAAAAGATGAAATTAAGAGGTGAGAGAGGAATATAATTAGAGAAGATGGGGAGAGATAGAATAGGGTAAATTATCTCATGTAGAAGAGGCAAGGGAAAACTGTTACAATGGAGGGGAAGAACAGGAAGGCAAAAGGGAATGAGTAAACCTTACTCTCATTGAATTTGGCTTAGGGAGCGAATGACATACACACTAAATAGGGTATCTCACCCTACAGGAGAGTAGGGGGGAAGGGGATGAGAGGGGGGATGACGGAAGGGAGGGCAGGTTACTGGTGAGGGAAGTTGGAAGCGTACACTTTTGAAAAGGGACAGGGTCAAAGTGGAGAACAGAACAAGTGGCGGCAGGAGAGTATGGAAGGAAATATAGTCAGTCTTTCACAATATATACATTATGGAAATGTTTTGCATAGCTACACATGTACAACCTATATGGAATTGCTTATCTTCCCAGTAATGGTGGGTGAGGAGGGAGGAAGGGAAAGAATCTGGAATTCAAAGTTTTAAAATTGAATGTTCAAAAAATACATATTTTTATTATTTTTTTACATGCAACTGGGAAATAAGATATACAGGCACTTGTGTATAGAGATCCATTTTGCTCTACTGGATAGATTGAAGGGGGGATGGGGGTGGATATAGGAGAGAGCAGATTAGGGGAGGGGGTATTCAGTGGGATTGCTGTTTTGGGGTGGTGGGTAGGGGAAAGATGGGGAGAAAATTTGTAACTCAAAATCTTGTGGAAATGAATGGTGTAAACTAAAAATAAACATAAAATTTAATTTAAAAAAAGAAGAAATCTATCAAAGTGAAATGAGATGCCTCAAGAGTTATTAAATTCTTCAAAACTGAAGATTTTCATACTGAGTCTCCATGACCACTTATTGAGAATGGTTCATAGAGAAGATTTTTGTTAGCTAGAAATTGAAATAGATAACCAATGAATCACTTTCCAGTTCTGAGATTCTGTGATGTGATAAAGGGCATGTACCACTTTTTCAGTTTGTTTGTTTTTCTTCCTTTTTTTTTGAGGCAATCAAGGTTAAATGACTTGCCCAAGGTCACATATCTAGTAAGTGTTTGAGGCCAGATTTCAACTCAGGTCCTTCTGACTCCAGGCCAGTTATCTTTCTGTTGTACCACCTGCCCTCCTACTCTTTCTGTATATTTTGATTAAACCAGTCGGGCATGACCAGTTTGGTGGTGAAATTTGGGTTTCTATAGCAACTTATACTAGATACCACAATGGGTCCCAAGGGGATTATTGGTGATATAATTTTATTTTATTTTTAACTGTATTTTATTATTAAAGTAGTTTTTAACATTCATTTTTTATGAGACTTTGAGAACCACATTTTTCTCCCTCTCTCCCTGCCTTCCCCCTCCCCAAAACAAAAGCAATCTGATATAAGCTATACAGGTCATATCATTTTGAAAAATAAGAAGACAGACAGATCCAATACTTTTCACAGATACAGATGGGAACAAAATTCTTAAATGAGCCAATGGTAGAAATGATCAAATAAAAAAGATCATTTTGATCAGCTGAAAAGCTTTGTACCTACAAAGTCAATACAACTAGAATAAGAAAAGATTTCAAATGTGGGGGAAATCTTGGCATCAAATATCTCTGATAAGGGTCAGATAGCTAAGATCAAGAGATTGTACAAATTTGTGAGTTCTTATTCCATCTATCCAGTCTCAACTTTCTAACTGCAACGTCTTGCTATAACAAGTTATCATTCTCCTCACACAACTCTCCATCTCTTGTTATAGAAATAATAAGCCATTGCTTGTGGAAACGTCATGTCATTCAGATTGTCCTATGGCTCCATTAGCTATCCTTCTGCTTTGATCCTTTCACTGTGTTATCTCCTTCCATTAGGATGTAAGTTCCTAGAGGGCAGTGTAATGAAAATGGGAATGTGAAGATCTTCCCTGCCCCTTGTATTTGTAATCAAAAACATACTTAGCACCTTGTTCCAAATTCATGATTGTGTCAAGTATTAAGACCAGAAACTTGGGAATCCCACAGTGGGATGGACTTGTTGTCTTAAGGAGAAGGGGCAGAACAGGGAGGAGCTAATATATAGTATATAAGGAAAAGCCCAAGCTGAGAGAGGCCAGAACTGCTGGGAGCAAGCATCTGGAGGCCAGACTGCTACTGCTGGAGAGAGAGCGAAGAATTGAGAACTGAACTGAGAACTGAGAAGAAATGAGAAGAAAAATGAGAACTGATGATTGAACTGAGAATTGAGAAGAACTGAGAAATGAGAGGAGAACTGGGAGGAGGCATGGCTGTGGTGTTGATACTTTGTCTGTTGTTATGTTGCTTTGTCAGATTCGTCTGCTGATAGAGGACAGTGCTGTTGTTACAGAAGCTCTGTGACCTTGCTGCTGGTGCAGAAGCCCTCAAAGAAGATTTTCTTGTTGTTTATAGAAATCCTGGAATAGGGTCTTGCTGATGATTTCAGATGTCCAGGGACTATACTGATGATTTGTATTGATTCCTCAAATGTTGTTGTGTTGGGGTCTATGTTGAATTCACAGGCAGAAAGTGAATTGATGAGGGTGCTGGAAATATTTATGAATGTAATTGTGACTTTGTTAAGCTTTATCTTCCCAGGAACAGAAACTGTGAAGGACTTGAGGTGGACTAGACACTGTGAGCTTCAATATGGAACAGGAACTACACAAGAAGCTGTATAAAGTACAGAGAGCTGTCTGCCTTTGAACCCAGGTGGCAGTTGGATAGATTCGGGAAGGAGCTGGAACCATGGAAGTTGAGAGCCTAACTCAAGTCAAGATGAAAAGACCTCCCCTTGGGTATTTGATGCAAACTGAGAAAATCATGTTTTACTGTGACCTAGGGGTAGAGAATTCTGATCTTTACATTTAGATGATTGAGTTAAGGACTTCTCCAATTAAGAAGAAAGAGGACTTTTTGATTGAAGAGATTAAGACAATGTCACCTAGGGTTAGAGGACTTTGACCTTTGTACTTTGTGTCAATTAAGGAGGCTGTCCTTCTTAAGGATGGTTGAATTAAGAACTTATTAAATGATTGTGTTACTAAATGAATGTTATCTTTTGCTTAAAACTTTGTGACCACTTTGGTGAAAACTATGTGGCCATTTTAGTAATAAGTAGTTAAGTTATAATGTTGTGAAGGCTGTACTTTGATTTCTGTGAATATTTTGCCTTAATTTGTTACTGAATAAATAGAGAGTTCACCATACTGTGTAATCAGAACCTTGAATGCTGTTCACAGAAGCAGTCCTCTGGAAAGCTGCCCGTGCTTGGCTTTACAGGCAGAGACACTCTCTCTTTTCCATTTGTGTTCCCAGTGCTTAGCATAATACCTAGCATGAAGAAAGCACTTAATCAGTACTTTTTACATTCATTTATGTTTTTTTTCTCATTTATTTACAATGTTATAATCATCTCACTTTTTGTTTGCCTTGTTCTATTTACCTTTAAAAAAATAAGTTCATTTAAATATTCCCATGCTTTTAAAAAAACAAATCCCCAGATTCATCGTTTCTTGTGGCAAAATAATGATCAAATTCACATACCACAATTTGTTTAGACTTCCTACAATCAGTGGAATCTACTTTTTAAAAGGATATCATCTGCAATAAAAAATACTGCTATGAATATTTTGATATAAGTCCTTATATCACCAATGCAATACCCACAGCAGCTACTATGAATATGCAGAGATGTACTTCCAGGGTTAAATCACAAAATATAACAAACTCTCTTCCTCAAAGACAAAGCCAAGATATTCAGATACCAGAAAGCCAATTCCACCATGGTAACAAAGAAGTTTATGCACATCACCAATAGAGGGAGAACTGCCATCCCCAAGCCTTCTCTCCATTAGGCCTTCCCACAAACAATCTCCTCAAGGCAAAATTCCTCACTCTCTCACTCACACTAGGTACTCCATCTCAGCTCTCTCCTCAACTCTGTCTCACTCTCTCTTCCTGCTCCACCTTTCCTATTCCACCCATTTGGCAGGCTCCTCCCACCATCGGCAGGGGGCTCTGTGTGACTCAAACTGTGGACTTGTCCAAAGTTTAAAGCAGGTCATACGGGCCTATTAAGGGGCAGAGAAGATCTTCAAATTCCCCTAACATTACAGTACTACTTTTCTATCTTTGACTTTCTTGGGTGTATGCCTTGTTATGGGATCTCTGTGTTTAAAAGATGAGGCCATTCCAGGAACTTTTTTTTTTAAGGAATAATTGCTTTCTAGAATCCTTGATCTAATTCATAGTTTCATTAATGTGCCATCTTTGTGCAATCTTTCTTATGCTACTTCTATCTTTTGCTATCTTTTTCAATCTATTATATCTAACATATACTTTTGTAGCCATTTAAATGTGTATTTTGTATGTTATTAGTAATTTTAAGTCATTTTCATAGGATTCCTAAGAGTATGCAATTCTCCCTTTGAGAACTGGTTTTATTCTTTGATCTTTTTACATTGGTGAATTTCTTATTCTTATATTCTTATCAAGTTATTCTTATATTCTTATCAATATTCTTATTCTTAAATTCTTATCAAGTTATTTCTTGATCTTAGCTACTGGAAACTTATCAGAGATATTTGATTCAAAGATTTCCCCCCTCCCCCAGTTGACATCTTTTCTAATCCTAGCTGTATTGACTTTGTTGGTACAAAAACTTTTCAATATCAGCTAAACAAAATTATCTATTTTATCTCTTGTGATGACTTCTACTATTTGTTTAAGAACTTTATTCCCATCCATATCTGTAAAAGTTATTGGATTTGATTCTCTTTGCATATTTTTAATGATATGACCGATAATCCCCTGGAGGCTCATTGTGGTATCAAGTATAAGTTGTTTGTCTAAACCCAATTTCTGCCAAACCGCTTTTCAATTTTCCCAATAGTTCTCAATAAATAGACAGTACTTCCTTAAGTAATTGATGATATCAGTTTTATGAAATACCATGTTATTGAGTTTTATTGCTTCTTATTCTTTCTTGTCTAGTCTATTCCATTGATTTATTTTTATATTTTGTAGCCAGTACCAAATAGCTTTGATTACTATGTCATAATATAATTTCAGGCCTAGAAATTTTATCCCACCTTCTTTATTGTGCATTTTATAAACCAAATCAATGTACTAAGTTGCTAAATTTATGGAAACTTATTAGCTAGATAACCTGGGATTTAATTCCCCAGATAAGAATTAACTTAGGAAGATAACAGAATTATCTAGGTTGGGTCAGAATCATTGAGAATCCCAACTTGATCTCTTGTGCTAGAAGAGAAATTTTGGCAGATCCAGTCATTCACATCATAAATTACATTGACCAATTTCTATAGAAAAAAGAGAAGTTATATTTCCTGAAGGAATGTGAACTATATACAAGGATCTCCTAAAGGGAATTTTAACTCAATTACCAAGTCTTCAAATCTACCAAATATCTTTGTGTAGGAAAATGGAGCTAAAACAAAATTCTACCCACCCTTTCACCCAGATTTGTACACACAGAAGACATGGAAAGGAGCTTTGCCATTCTGAGATTGTCCATAGACTATTTGGGTCCATAGCTTAAAATTCCCAAGGTTGACAGCAAGCCATGAAATTGTTGTAGTCCCCAAATAGGGTGAAGAAAAGATACTCCCAGATAAAAAACAAAAATAAAAACAGTCCAGCTCTCTCAAAAGTCAGCCAAGGAAAGAAGAAAAGAAGGCTTCTTCTCAGCTTTCTAGTTTTATGCCTTCTTTCATGCTCCCACTAACTTCTGTCCTGTCAAGGGTTGCATTTTAACTCAATTCAAATCAATCAATGTTCCTCAAGTGCCAGCTATGTGCCAAGTATTGGTTTATGTGCTAGGGATACAAAGCCAAAGACAAATTGAGAAGCTTACATTCTATGTCCTGAGGGGAAACATATTGTACATAGATAATATACAACATATAAAAGGCAAACATGAAATATCAGGAGATAGGAATTGCTACTAGTTAGAATGATGACAAAAGGCTTCACAGAAGGAGTGATCCTTGTTCTAAGCCATGAAGGAGATTAGGATTCCAAGAGACAGAGGTCAGAAAGGGCAGCATGCTGGGCATGGGGGAAAGGCTAGCAAAGGCATGGAAACAGATTCATTTCCATAGATAAAAAACAAATAGGCCAATTTAACTAGTATATAAAGTATATAGGACAAGGGAGTTAATTACATTACTTATTTTCTTAATGAAAGGCCACATTTTTTCCTGCCAGGTGTTTTACTAATACTTCTAGTTCACCACAGGTTACAACAGCTTTGATTCAAAGGTCTCAGTTTCTTCTGCCATGTTGTAATGAATCTATTGATCAAGGAAGATTAGAAGGTGCCATTACTGTTTCTATTCTATTGCTTCTCTACCTCTCGTTACTCTTTTGCTCCTCTCTACAATTGGCAATGTGATTATACTTACCCATGCTCCTCCCCTATCATTAGGATTTGGGAGTATATTGTTCCCCTAAATGGACAAGACCAGGAGAAAAGAGACAAGCCCATTTTCCGTAGCAGCCTATGTCATCAGTCCAGTCTCACACAGCCCAGAATGACGTCCCCTTTTTCTTTCCTCTGGCATTACTTCATCCAAGGGTGACTGGGTGGCACCTGCAGTTCACCAAAACATTAATTCATTCACCTCATGAACACACTTGATATTTAGCCAGCAGGTTGCCAACAAGGTAGAGAAATGTTGATGTCACAAAATTGAGTGGAAATAGAGACCTCACAATATTGGGTCAACTCATAGCCCTCCCTGAAGAGATATGGAGCATGGGCAGCAAGGAACCTTGTCCAAGGGAAGAGAGAGAGTTTCTCACTTTAAGAATAAACATGTCTGATGTGACTTGATGTTTGATTTGGGAAGATCTCTTTCTATCTTCATCTCAGGATTAATCTAACAGCAGGCAGCCATTATCCTGTACAAATGTTCTATTCCAGTGACATTATCTCTAAATGATGATCCAGGTGTAGACCTTAGGATGAGTTCTAAACTACCACTTTTCTTTCTATGTTATAGAGTCCTTGAAAATACCATTTGGGGTTGTCAGCAGGGATTAATGAAAGCATTTTCTATTATATCACATTTAAACACAGAGAAATATGACTGGAGGGTAAACCAACCAATGATAAATAGCATGTGTTGAGGCTTTAGTCTGAATTTAAAATGGTGGTTCTCTAATAAATTTATCATGGTTCAGTATTTTATTGGTCAAGAGGGGATATTTTACTTCATACACAAAAAGACGGCATTTCCCCCTGGGGCTAATAAATTCTATCCATTTCAGATGCGCTTGTAGCCAAATGATATGAGCCTGTGGTATAAATCAGGACAGTGGATATAGACAAATCTCCACCATTGCTTGCCACTTCCCTAAGTCCAGCTGACTGGCACATTGGGGCTGGTGCAGACCTTGTTATTCCCCTGTTTCTCTGTCATGTTCCCCACAAATTGTTCTGCTGTGATTGTGAGAGGGAGATTTTCATTTTTGTCTCTATTGGCTGATTACTGATTACTTGCCAACCTCTGCGTGATCATTCTCAGCTTACAGCCAATATTTGTGCTGCCTGATACCAAATGCTCTTGCCTAGCTGAGAGGAGTTTTTAGGCCACAGCAATTCCTGAGTTTGTATTTCTGCTTCCTCTAGAATTTTCTATCTCTCTTTGGTATTTGGAACTTAGAGGATTCAGGGTTGGGTCATTTCTTTTCTGCCTGTTCTCCATCCTAGGAAATCTGGGTTTGGGGTAGTCTCTTCTTTCAATTTCCTACCTTATTCCTTTGGAGTGTGGGAATGTTTAGGGAGGAAAAAATGAATTCTCCTATTTTCTTTCTTTCGTATACAACTTGTTCCATTTTGCACTTGTCATTACTTCTTCTTGCTCTGGTGGTTGTTTGGTGTGGCATTTGTTGTTGCATAGATGAAGCTTCCAATTACACTCTCCCGTACTCACCAATCCATGCTTGATCTTTCCTCTGACTGACTTTGTGGGGTTAATAGGGAGAGGCAGGGAAATAAGCCTTGTTTTGAATTATGATAATAAATGGGAAGCCAAGATCACCTTTCCTTCCT
>NW_027185664.1:11511225-11518352 GCF_028583685.1 Petaurus breviceps papuanus
ATCATGCTGTTTCATTTCACTTTCTGTGAATGGAGGAAATCAGTGGGGAGCACAAGACAAAAATGCTGCATGGAATTCCATTGCATCTCATCCTTGGATGAAGACCCCTGTCTCTGTGATCACAGAATGATGTAAGTTCAGATTTAGAAGAAACTTTAGAGGTCACATATACACTCCATCTACATTTACCCGGTGTTAATAAGTGACTTTAATGCAATGGTGAGGCAAAAGGAACAATGAGAAGAAAATCATGGAAAGTGGGATTCAGAATGAAAAAAAAAACAAAAGAAACCAAAATTTTAGCTTCCTCAGAAGCCCTATGACTATATAGCAAGGATACAAGGGTTAGAGCACACTGAATACTAAAGCATCAAACAGTCTCATAAAGATTGATATTATCTTAAAAGAAAGAACCCAAGACGTTTCTGGCATGTGAGTCATTGCAGCATCAGCTCCATGTTCAGTTTAATCACCTATCACTTGCAGCAAACATAAAAATTAATACCAAATTAGGTGGGAAAGAATAATATCTTGAGAATAAGACAATATTTGCAATTATAATAGCTAACCCAAACTATTTAAATAAGCCATTGATTATCATAAGAAACTATGGGAATCTTACTAATGTTTTACCAATATAAAACAGTTGTCACAATAAAGAATTTATAAATACCCAGAAACTGCCATTGCTGGAAAACAATTGATCTTCATATCAAGCATAGGTATGCATAGAAGTTAGACAAAATGTAAGCTAGAGAGAAGAATCAATGACCATACTGACCCAGAATTTTCCAGTTCACCTGGCCTATTATCTATGTATATCTATGTTGCAGGAAGAGAAATGGTAGCCAAGGGTAAAAGCATTTTGGAATACAAATTAACTTTTAAAACACATCAGAGTAGAATAATGGAAGCAGTATTACATCACAAGACATCAAAAAGTCTTAGATGTCAAGAAGCTTTAAGAAAGCCTGGTCTGATAAGCAGCTAAGTCAAATCATTCTGTGAATGTTTTTAAATGAAACTGAAAGGACAAATAACTCAGAAATGAGAAAGATTTATAATAATTTCTATAATGATCTATTCTCATCATTGATGAAAGTGGAAACTCTACATTTGGACAACAACACCTCCATATCTGATGTGTTAAATGAAAAAAAATGAAAATGACACTGAAGAAAATGAAATTAGACAAAACAGCTGGACTTAACCAAACTTGCAGGAGAAAAAATCAAGTTGGAGATGAAAGCATGTTAAAGTCACTCAGGGATTAATTTGTAAGATATCTCAGAAGGGAAGATGCTGAGAATTACAAGGATCACGGATGGTGGTATTGGACATAAAAAGCAAAAAAAGGTGTCAGAAAGTGCTGACCCATATGCCTAGTTTGTCTTCATTATAAAATGTTTATAACAATCTACACGCCCATCAAGTGCACCTTTGCTGAAAATATGAGTAGGGTAATGGTAGATTTTTAGAGAAAATGTCCATGGAAGGTCATTTCTTCAATCATATGATTGATTGAAAAAGAACATAAGCTTCTCTTATGTTTACTATTTATTTGTTACAAAAAAATCTTTTAACTGCCTAGAGCTAAAAACAAAACTTTAAAGTCTATTCTCAACAAGGTATATCCCATGCATATAGTAAGATCATAAAAGATTTCTTGATCGAAGAAATCATAGGAACAATATAGGTGATTGATTCTTTGATTATTAATATAAAACATAGGAAATATTGATGAAGGTGATCACAAAAGGTGTTGATTTATGTCATGGAGAATTTTTTATATGTAATTTCAAGAAGGAAGTTTCCCTATAGAAGAGGAATTTCCTATTGATGTTAAATCTTCCAGATACTCCTGTCTACAGATGACATTTTATTGTTAACAAGACTGCTTAAGTATTGCCATAGCTGTTCAAAAGAGGTCAAACTAACTACACACACACACACACACACAAATAAAAGAATGGAGAATGCACAATTGTCTGGATTATAATATGGCATTTGAATGGTCAGTCTCTTGACTTCAGCTGTTAGTACATATATCTGACAATTACTGCAGATAAACAATGAGTTGGGTACAGAGTAAAATAACAAAAGTAGAGAAAAGGCAGGTTGTATTTCGGACACTTTGCAAAACTTTGGCCATCCTAAATTCTTCCTGGACCCAAAATTCTACCTTTTCAATAACAGATCATCTTCAATTAAGGTCCACTTTTAAATGACACCTTAGTACATCAACCACAGGACACTGAAACATGAAATGTTATGATTTCTGCATAATCAACATTTGAGATGACCGAAAGACAATGCTAAAATTATTGAGAAGTATCTATCAGTAAGTAATAGCAATTTACTGATGATCATGTGTGAAAGAAGTAATATAAAAATATCATTAAGGATGTGAAGAACTGGAAAAGGAAGTGAGTTATTGATATAACTGATAACAGAGGGACAGACTGGATGCCGTTGAGATCCATAAAATATTAAAGACCTCCAAAGGCTTAAGCTAGTTTTTAGGGAAGAATTTATAAGAAGAATGACAATGATTATAATAATAACTGAAATAAATTTACATAGTAGTCTAAGGATTGCAAAGGACTTTAACACTTACTTGACTCTCACAATAACTTTGGTAAAGGAAGTCCCACAGCAATTATTGTCACCATTTTACAAATGAAGAAACAGAATGAAAAGTTAAATGATTCATGATCACAAAGTTAAATATCAGGGGTAGAATTTGGACCCAGAGATTACTTATTCTAGGTCTAGCCTCTCAAGAGAAGGCATAAGTGGTTAGTAAATGCTTTTAACTAAACACTAGAGATACCCCTCCCCACCCCGGAAAAAAAAAAAAGGTAAAAGCTGTCCCGTTCTTAAAGAGCTCAATTTTTTTTTTTAAAGCAATTGGGGTTAAGTAACTTGCTCAAGATTACACAGCCAGGTGTTTCTGGATGGATGCTAACTGTCTGAGCCCGGGATTCAATCCCCAGGTCATCCCGACACTGGAGCCGGTGCTCTTACTCCCTGTGCTACCTGGCCGCCCCAAGAGCTCAAATTTTTAAAGGAAAAGATAATATTAAATAGGTACATTTTGTTGTTGTTGTTTAGTCATTTTTTTTTTTTGGTCAGGTTCAATTCCTCATGGCCCCATTTTGGATTTTCTTGGCAAGATACTGGAGTGGGTTGCCATTTCTTTATCCAGCTTATTTTACAGATGAGAACACTGAGGCAAACAGGGTTAAGTGACTTGTCCAGGTTCACACAGCCAGTAAGTCTGAGGCCAAATTTGAACTCAGGAAGATGAGTCTTCCTGGCTCTAGGCCCAGCACTCTGTGCACTGTGGTGACACCTGGATGAACTAAGTGTCTATATGCAAGATACATAAAGTTAATTCTAGAGAGAAAAGCACTAGAATCTGGTGAACCAGAAATAGACGATTACAGAAGGTAGCGTTTGAGCTACATTATGACAGAAGCCAGATATTATAAGAAAGAGAGGGGAAGAGGGACAGCATTCCAGGTATGGGTGACAGCTGATACAAAGACACAGTGCTGAGAAATAGAATCAAACTGGTCTACTTCCATTTCCTTGCCTGTTGCCAAGGCTGTTCTGCATGTCTATGATGTATTCCTTCTGTCCTTACTGGGTCCTCTTAGAACCCCTAGATTTCTTCAGAACTCAACTCAAAAGCCTTCTCCTACTTGAAATCTTTTGTGATTCCTTCCCTCCAACATTCTGTTTCCTTTCATTAGGCTATACAGCTTCATGAAGGCAGGTTATGTCCCATGTTTGTGTTTTCTTATCCTTAGTACTTAGCACAATACCCTGTGCCCAATAGATACTAAATATATGTTTGTTGTTTAATTCACTGTAAGACAGAAAATACATATACAATACAATAGGTAATTCTTAAAAATAGAATTGTATAATTGTACTTGAGTCTATTGTTGCAGATCCAAGGGCTCTGAGAAAGAATAAGAGGAGCTAGTTAATGCTAAAAGGAATATATTCTTTTACTTGTCATATTTAAGTAAAAGCTTAAAATAGAAAGTTATGTAAGTGAGTTCATTAACAAGCAAATACTGAACAAATCCCTGTTCTGGAACATGAAGATGGGAACGAAATGCAAAGGGTACCAGGGCAGCCCAACAAATCTCCTACACTTCAGCCAGGACTAATCCCTGAAAGAATGCACAGTCAGTCAAGAAATATTTATTAAATGCCTACTATATGGAAAGCACTATGCTGAAGGCTGGGGACACAAAACAAGATAAAAGAGAGCCCCTGCCCATGAGGTACTCACACTCTAGTAGGGAGATAACACACAAAGAGCTATGTACATACAAGCTATAGACAGGATCAATGTGAAATCATTGAAAAAGAAAGACAACAGAATTATGAAGGGTTAGGAAAAGCAGATAAGCTAGAAAGCAGAGATGACGATGGAGAACATTCTAGGCATGAGGGACCGTCAGTGAAAACACCTGGACTCTGAAGCTAGGGCATCTTGCTCAAGGAACTGCAAGGAGATGAGTGTCACTGGTTGGAAGAGTCCATGGGAGAGCAGAGATAGACAAGGTAAGATGATTGGAAAGGTGGAGAAGGAAGGTTGCAGCATACAAAGGAAGTTAAAAATCAATGGAAATCATTGGAGTTTATTATTGAGTGAGTGTGTGGGTGGGGGGGAGTGCGGGGGGGATGATGTGGTAAGACATGGGCTTTAGGAAGATCACTTTGACAACTGAAGGGAGGACGGACTAGAGCGGGGAGAGACTTGTGGCAAGGAGACCAACCGGCTATAGCCTAGGAGGGAGGTGATGAAAGCTGTGCCAAAGTGGTGGCAGCATCAGAGGAGAGAAGAAAGTTCAGAGGAGAGATAGTGCAAAGGTAAAACTGACAGACCTTGGAAACAGCTTGGATTGGGTGGTGCTGGGGGTTGAGAGTGAAGAGTTGAAGATGGCACTTGGGTGCTGAGCATATGTGAGAGGATAATGGTGCCCTCCACAGTAATAAGGATATCTGACCCTCGCCCCCTTAGCTTATTTCTGATCGTATCCATCTATTTCTGATGTCGCCCTACTAAATCTCATCATCCTCTGCCTTCATGCCTACTCATGTGCTACTGAGCCAAGATGGAGAAAATCCCCTGGAAGTTTATGTTATATAATCTCAACTTGACCCTCTCTATGGCAAAGAAATTCTTTTTTACCTTCCTGATAGTTTTTTTTTAACCTAATAGTTTTTTTTTTACCTTTACTATCCCACTCACCACAGCACCTCTTCCAAACCTTTTCATCCCTCCACAAACTTCACATGGCACCTCACCCACCACCCTTTTAGCTGAGAATTGTGTTTCATATTTTACAAATTAAAAGTTGAAATCAATCACTTAGGCCTCCCAAATATTCCTTATCTTCATTTCACTCATGCCTTCCTCCACAATCTCCTCCTTCACTCTTGTCTCATGTGAAGATCGTCCTTGTACATGTATGATTCCATCCCATCTTTGCCAGCACATTGCTGCCTCTATCATCTCTACTCCCTCACTAATCTTCAGTCTCTCCCTATGTACTCATTGCTTTACTGTTCCCTACAAACATTCCCATATCTTTTCCAACATAAAAAAAAAAATCTTCAGTTAATCCATTCACTCTCACTAATCACCATCCTTTATCTCCCCACCCTTTTGTGGCTAAACTACTGGGAAGGTCATCTAGAATTGGTGCCTCTATTTACTTTCCACTCTCTCATCTCCAGTCTAACTTTTGATGTTATCATTCAACTGAAACTACCCTCTCTAAAGTTAGCAATGATCTTTTAATTGCCAAATCTAATGGCCTTTTCCCAGTCTTCATCCTTCTTGACTCCCTTGCAGCCTTTTAATAGTATTAATTACCACTTTTTCTTTGATATTTTAATTTTTGTTTTGGAGTGTGTATGTGTGTGTGTTTGTGTTTGTTTGTGATTCCACGTAATACTAGGGCCTCCCCTCCACTGAGTATCTCCAATTGTTCCTTCCCCATTAAACTGTGAACTCCTTACTGCTTACAGCTGTGCCTAGCATTGATCATACTTTAATAAATGATTGTTTACTGACTGACTAGAATGGTGATGCCTTGTCATGGGACCACTCTTTCTTCTAAGAAGATTCAGGCATAGCCTTCCCAGAAAGGCCTTGGGTAATCAAAAAGATATTATTTATTGTTAGGAGGTGCCTTGCTTTCTGATATTGTGGGGGAATTGAGACTGTTGCTCTATAACAATGGTGAATGCATATTTACTTGGAAGATAAGGACATCTAATTGATTTGGCGGTGATTCTGAGTCCTGGAATGAATATGAGTGAGAGTCAAAGATCTGGTATTCCTTTGATGCAGATCTCAGGGAGAAAGAGATTTTGGTGGGTGAGTCAGAGAATATTGAGAAGGGGAAGTATTGGGAGAGCCTTGGTATCAACCTAGATCACATGATATATTACATACAAGTAGTTTATGACCTCAAAGCCATGAGATGAAGAATCATTGACTGTCCTAGAGATACCATTCATTGCATATGCCCTGGTCCTGATTTCTTGGTGTTTCTTCTTCTTCTTTTTTTTCTTTCAAACT
Organism: Petaurus breviceps papuanus; assembly: GCF_028583685.1. Taxonomy (NCBI): domain Eukaryota; kingdom Metazoa; phylum Chordata; class Mammalia; order Diprotodontia; family Petauridae; genus Petaurus; species Petaurus breviceps. The sequence goes on from NW_027185664.1 coordinate 11,517,839, forward strand.
GTATCCAGCTTTACTAAAGATACTTTTCATAAACAGTCATGGTAATTCAGGCAGGACATGGGCTACGATCGGATCGGCAACAACTTTCAGACTCCCCTCGTCCATGGACTCCCAAAAACATAAAGTCGCTGTGAAACCCAACGCAGAGTCTTTATTTTATACTTTAAACAGGGAAAGTTTCGAGTGAGGGTAGGCACTTTCACACCGAACGTATGTTGTTTAACAACTTTTCACGGACCTACCCTGACTTTGAGGAAATGAAATGAAAACTGCAGAATTCTTAATTGGAAAAGATCCCCAATATGAAAGGAACTTCAGTTCTTTTGGGGAGGCCTCCTCAGGGCCATAATTCAAGTCCAGATCACCTGAAAGACTGGTATCCAATACAATTGATTTGGGGACAGGAGAAAGTAGGGAAGTAGGGGCAGGTCCTGATGGGCCCCTGGGTTTGGAAGAGTCAAGTTGATGCTTATGGCAGACAGGGAAGAAGTACACATTTTTTAAGTTATCCACT
>NW_027185664.1:11518362-11585592 GCF_028583685.1 Petaurus breviceps papuanus
ATCCACTCCTGCCCCCACCAGACAGGCTGAGGGTATCTGTGCTTCTTCTGCTCCCTGTTGCTGCCTTGTATCAGGAAATGCACTGTTAACCAAAAAGATTTGGCATCCCCCACCACATGCATGTACTTGATCATTGAGACCTGTAACTTATTGCTTCCAAAGGATGGAGGAATCGCCTAGGATTTCCAGTTTTTGTATTCCTCATGTGTTTTTTTCTTTTTTTTCCTTTATTTTGACTCCTTCAGTATGACTTGTTTTTTTTTATTATTAATGTTCTGTATCTGTGTATATATTATTTTGTTTTTTTCTCCTTGCCCTTATTTTTTTTTTTCTATTGTGATTAGCGGATTGTCCAGTAGTAGCCCTGCAAGCTTTTAAATGGTGAAAGTTCCTCTAAAAGATCTTCAGGACCTTTCCACAATGGGGTAGCTTTTGATAGGACTGATATCTACCAGTGTCCCTGCCTCTTCCCGCCCCTTGCACAATTACATTGGCTAATTTTTCCCTAAAAAAGTGACAAAACTTTCCTTGGGAATACAACCTATGTGGAGTCAAGGCCTTTCAGATTTGGTGGATGTTCTCATGTTCTGATAGTCTCCACACCCTGTCCTGCTGATCTTTAGGAGACAAAGGGAGGGGACATGTCTGCACAAGATAAATACTGGAGAATCCTTATTGAGTATCCTTTTCATGCGATGGCTGAGTAAATTTCCTTTTGTTAACTCTTACATGATTTATAAGTGCTTTATTTTATCCACACTTTGAATCTAAACCAACAGGGTGCTGGCCTCAGGCCTTCCTCTAACATGCCTTCCTGGGATCCAGTAAAGGGAAACAGAACATATCCAGACATAGGGTGTTCAAAGTAATACTAACTCTATATTTTGCTATGGTTATATAGTCTCAGAGAAGTTAGAAATGAAAAAAATAGCTTTGATTCTGATCATTAAGTGGGAATTTGTGATAATTCATTTTTGAGAGGAGGCAAATGAGGTCAAGGTTGCACCAGAACTGGGATTCAATTGGTGTGGGGAATTCCTCTAATGGAAACTACCTCCACTGATGCACATTGGCATCCTGGCTGTAACTCAGAATCATAAATTTAGAGTTGTAAGACATTTCAGAGTCTAATCTAACCCTTGTGTTTTAGAGAATTTGCTCAAGGTCACATAGTCAAGTAATTTGCTCACAGTCAGATAGAAGGGAGCAAAGTCAGCAGGGGAATCCTGGTTCTTCAACACCAAAAATGGTATTTTTTCTACTGTACTACTCAACTTGTACTCTGAGTTTCCTGGAGACACTGAGAGCTCAGAGTGGTCAGAGCCACACAATTAGTATATGGCAGAATTAGGACTTGAATTGAGTTCCTCCACCATTCCACACTGGCTATCATTATAATTCAAAAAGGCTATGACTTACACAATCATCAGCTGACCTATTTTAAGCAGGATATTTAGCCTGCTTCTGAAAATAGATCTATTTAAAACACTTCAGAAGGACTGCATACATACAAATAATCACTGTGCTACTTATAAATCATTATATCCATTATGTATTTATTTAAACAAGTTCTTGAATACTTATGTTTGGTAACAAGCCCTGTTCAAGTTACTATAAAAGCAAACAAATATGTAAATGAATGAATAGATAAATTTGCATTGTTTTAAAAGTAGCGTGTATATACATATAAATATAAACAGATAGAAATAGATATCTATATACCTCTATACATAATACATTATATATACATTTACACATACATATATACATAGACACAAGTGTATATATGTATATCTATACATATATGAAACTTTCTACTAATTCCTTTTGTTTTTCTTCTAGGTGGTCTTAATTATTACAATTTTATTTTAAACAGGGCACTAGAATACTAGAATAAGTTTGCTGCTTTTTCAGAGTGACCCTGAAATTATGTCAATTCACATATCCATTCAATTATACATGTGCACATATACCTACATAAACACCTATAAATTAGTTTTTTAAAAGTAGAATTCAGTCGTTTGTCATTAGAAATTTATTTGATTTTGTTAAAAAAAATTTGCTGAATGATGAAGTGTTTGACTGAACTCTGCCTTTTCCCCAGCAGTGCCCAAACATGTTTCTCAGATCAGATGCCCTCATGGAAGCTCCTTTGCTCTCACTCCATTAGGCTCTCCAGGGATATTAGCCCTGAGCAGCTGGAGGTCTCTCTAGCAGTCCCATAAAGAGAAAGGAAATGAATGGTGGTGTTGATGGCCACCATTGACATTGAGTCTTTCTACTTCATTTACCACATAAATCACACTGAACTTTTAACTATTCGATTAACTATTCAAACTGTCCCTCAAACATGTGCTTTACTTTCTTGTCTTCTTGTGTTTGCTCATTCGAAGATATGAGCCCTATGTCTGGAATGTCCCTTGGGTATCCTGTATCTCTCCTTGTAGAATTTCTGGACCTCCTTCAAGGTCAAGTTTAAATGCTACTTCTTTCTGTTTAAAAAAAAAAAAGCTATTAAATTCAATTTTATTTTCGTTTTCCTCCTAGCCAACCCCAGTTGAAAAAGAAAGAAAAACAAAAGAAAGGCTTTTACAAACCCATGAAACAAAACAAATCTGTACATGGGCTCTCTTGTTCTCTCTTTCTCTCTCTCTCTCCTCTCTTCTTTCCCTTCTCTCCCTCCGCTCCCTCCCTTTCTCCTCCCTCCCCTACCCTCTTTCCCTCTTCTAAACCCCCCACCCCAACACACACATCTACTCTGAGTCCATGAGTACATATCTGGAATTGGGTAGGATGTTTCATCATGGATCATCTGGAATTTTGTTGGTCATTGTGTTGGTTAGAATTCCTAAGTCTTTCAAAGTTGTTTTCTTTTAAGATATGGTTGTTATTGTTTAAATTGTTCTGGATTTACTCACTTCCCTTTATATCAATTCATACAAGATTTCCCAGGTTTCTCTGAAATCATTGCTTTTGTCATTTTACAGCACAATAGTGTTCTATTACATTCACATATCATAACTTGTTCTGTCATTCCCTCATTTATGGGCAATCCCTTAATTTCTAATTCTTTGCCACCAGAAAAAGCTGCTATAAATATTATTTTTGTTCATACAGGTTCTTTTTTCTCTTTGATTCTTTTGTAATATAGGTTCAGCAGAGGTATTACTAGGTCCAAGGTATATACAATTTAATTGTTTTTTGGACATATTGACAAATTGCTTTCCATAATGACTTGATCAGTTTATACAGTTTGACCAACAGTTTCATTAATGCACCAGTTTTACCACAACCCAGCCAGCATTTATCATTTTGATTTTTGTCAAGTTTGTCATTCTGATGGGTATGAGATAGTACCTTCCGCTATTTTAATTTTTATTTCTCTGTGCCATTTAACAATTAAAGAATTAAATGCCACTTCTTTAAAAAAACATTCCTTGAATCCTTCAGCTAATAAGCTCCTTCACAGCTGACCTCAGCACTTTGTAATTCTTTCATGGATCAAGTTACAGTTACTTTCTGTATATATCTTTTAAAAAACATTTTTCATATTTATTTTATTTTAAATTTATGAAATAAAACAAGCATTTCTATAGCATAGTATAATAAAAAAGATGATGGCACATGAAACTGTAAATCTATTATGTACAAATTGCTGCTCCTTTTAAATATATGATAAAGTTATCATGTAAATTTATTTTTTCCTTTTTTTCTTTTCTCCTCCTCTCTACCACCCTAGAGATGACTTCCATTAGATATAAATAGGTATGTGACTGTCTATATATGCATGTAATATAAAATCATTCTATATATGTAATATAATATACATGTAATATACACATGCAATATACATGTGATATAATGTATATATGTAATGTAAAATTATTCTATACATTTATTTATCAGTTCTTTCTCTGCATTCAGATAGTATCTTCCTTCATATGTCCTTTATAGTTAATTTGGATATTTGTAATAGACTTATTTGCCCAAAGTTGTTCTTAAAACATATTGCTATTACGATATACAACATTCTCTCAGTTCTGCTCATTTGTGTACATTTCTGAACAAACTGTTTTTATGTTGTAAAGTCCTTTTAGCCAGGAACCATGTTTTATTCTCCTTGACTATCCTAATATGGTATATTGCACATAAAAAGAAGTTAATACACCTTAGCTGAATAAATGACTGGGCGATTATATGAATGAATATGTTATGGTCATTAGCCTCTACTGTGCTTGATTCATATTATGAATCTTTTGGGGGGGGGTAGGGGATAGGATGGTATTTGATTTTGTGCTCTTTAATATTTTACATATGTTCTCATGTAAGATGAATTCAGAGAAAATGACTTATAATGAAACATCTAGAAGGTAGATCTTATATGGGCTCATACATTTAGAAATAAAAGAAATTTTAGAAGCCATTAAGTCCAAACCTCTCATTTTATAGATTAGGAAACTCAGGCACAAAATGAATAAGGGACTTACCCAGGATCACATAGCTAGTAAATCCTGGACTAGATGGTCTCATGAATTGTACAGAAGATTCCTGAAGCTGATTAGGATAAACTTGGTGTTTTCACAGCTTCCTTTCAGATGTGCTATTCTATGGTTCCATTGTTCTATGACCTGAAAGAATAACAATGATTTGATGATAACAGTTTGGATAAGACATTGCCATAATAAGAGAAACCACATCAACCTGATTATCAACATTGCCATGCAGTAAAAAAAATCATTGGATTTAATGTCCAGAGATTTGGATTTAAATGAACTCCCGAAATTTACTAGCTATGTGACTTAGCAAGTCAGGTGACCTCTCTGGCCCTCAATTTCATCATATGCAAAATGGGAACAAGAAAACTTGGAGTGCCCATGTCACATAGTTATTTCAGGCAGGTAGTGCTCAAGAAGTTCCAGGGACTCCTTGCTGGCTGATAAAATACAGTTATCCCTCCCACATCTCAGTGTTCATGTATCAGGGCTTGTCATAAGAAATTAAATGGGAATTTGGGAGGAGTATTGCAGAAGCCGAAGATGACAAGCAAAGGCTAGCAGCCTCTGTAGCAGCAAGCACCCCAGCGTCCCCAGGGTCACTGCCAACACAGGTTCTTGAATCTGCTTTGATAAAGGAAAGCAACTCAAAATGGGTTAACAAGCTTACTTTAATCAGTCAAATATGTATTGTTTATCTTGTTCAGGGGAAAAAGGTCAGCACCCTGAACTTCAAAGTATACAGGCAGAATTATCAAGACAGAAACAGATCAAGTAGACAGCTTTCCAAACTGTCCAGCCATTACATCCATACCAAATCAACATCTGGGTTTTTCAAAGCCGGGGGGCTCTGGACAACGGCTTCCCAGAATCCATATCAAATCACAGAACACTTCTCAAAGTGAGCCCCAAAACAAAGCTACACATCAGGGCTTATATAGCCTTCTCCTGGCTCAGAGAATGTAACAACCTTCTGGACCCACTGGCCAATCAAGAAGTATCCACTGAAAAACAAGCCTCCCACCCCAGGCTCCAGGTGCACTTTAGCCTAGGGGCAGGGAAGATCTTCCAAATTTATATTCCCATTACAATGACACAAAAAATATTTAACCCAAATTTTACAAGAGAGTACTACAAACACCCCATAAAAGAAAAAGAAAAAAAATCAGAATTCTTTTCTGGTAGGAAGGGAGGGTGAAAACATTTTATATGGATTTTCCAGACTGCACAGGGGAGCTGCACCCATCATCCCTGCCATGTAGAAGACATAGTGAACCAACCAACTTAAAATAAACAAACAAACTCCTCTGTTTGGTATTCAAAACTTCACAATGTGATTCCAGGCCTATCCTTCTAGATTTAATATGAATTACTCTCTTTTGTGAGCTTTCAATTCCCAGCCAAATTGCCTTTCTTACAATTTCTTATAGCATGACTTTAATCGCTAATCTGGAGGCATTTGCACAGGTTGTGCCCTAGACCTGAAATATGCTCCTCCTCTTCCTCACTTCTACTTCATAACAACCCCTTGCTTCTTTCAAAATTCGACTTAGCTGTCACCTTGTGTAGAAGAGGCCTTTCCTGATCCGTCCAGATACTAGTGACTTCTGTCCAATATTTTGTTATATTTACTTTGTACATATTTTGCATTTATTTGTAAGTGTACACTGTTTTCCCCGAAGAGAATGGAGGTCGTTCCTTCTGCAGAGCAGAAATAGTTTCATTTTCATTTTAAAATCCCTAGAGTCTAACACAGTTCTTGGCACACAGGTATTCAATAAGTGCTCATCAAATGAATGAATCAATGAAAGTACTTGGTGAATCTTAAAGTATATATAAATGTGAATTATGATTAAATAGCTCATTGTTACTGAGTTTATAGAGGTAAACTATTTTGATTGAAATTACTAGATGAAAGGTTTCATGAATTTGTATAAGAATTTACTTGTGAAAGGAAGGGATGCTACATAATAAATAGTTTGAATGTATATTTCACATTTCAACAGCCAATTTAGATATTTCATAGAACTAGCCTGAGAAAACGGAATCACTGGCAAGGCTTAGCCAACAATTTCATAGACCCACAAATGTAATACTGACTCTGGATTTTTTCTTAAGCTTACAAGTGATTATTCTTCATTGTGGTTATATAAACAGACCATCCCTTCCTGCATTTGGCAATTGTTCTGCTCTGCTACAGACATTAGCTTGGGTTCAGGCTCTGTGCACATATAATCCATAATTAATAACTGCCACAGGGTTTCTGAGAGCGCTGAAGCTCTTCACCTTTGGAGATCTAGATCCAAAACTGCCTTATTAGTTCACAAACAAGGCATAGTCATGTTTCACTAATGCCCAGCAGGACTCTTGTTCACATCCCAAACCACAGGGCAAATGTGGCCTAATTCAGAGTGACTGGCAGCCTTTCCCCTAGGAGGAGGTCTGCAGGGAGGAAAAGCCAAACAAAGGTCAGGTAAGAGGCTTAATAACAAAGTTAATGGGAAATGTAATTCTGCTCTGTGGGTGTGTATCCTATTCCTGGAACTGGCTGGAGTTCCTTCTCCCACAAACTCTCCATGTTTCTTATGTGACACCACAGAGAAGTTCACTCTGAGTAATTTTGCCTATGTCAACTAAACAGCTGTAGGGAGACATAGCCACTCAGGTCCCACAGTGTGGATTACTTGGAATATACAGGAAGAAAAAGAAAAAAACAACAGCAAACACTGAGAAATGAGAGTGCACAACCATGGAGTGTGGTTACTGGGGATCCCATTTGCTGAAATGAGGGGCAAGGGATTTTCAAGACAAAGCTTTGCAGAAGAATTATAGGGAAAAACAAGCAGCTCAAAAAAAATGAAGTGCCATCAAACCTAGACGGTGTTGTTATTCTTTATCACTATTAACATCCAGAAAGTCGGCAACTTAAACAAAACCATGTAAAATCCAGGAGACACAGAGGAAATGGTTCTTCTATGAACCACATATGCTCGGGTAGCAGCAAACACTTTTTGAGTAAATGGATGTATATGTAAGAGTAAGTCTTCCTTTACAGAGGGCTGGAAACAGTCCTGGTGATGCCACTGTTCATCAGCAGCTCTACTGGGGATTTTCCTCTACCAAACAAACACCCTTTCATTCTACACACACCCACACACCCATTTCAGCTTCCTTTTGTGTCTTGTCTTCCCTTATTAGATTGTAATCTCCTTGAGAGCTGGGACTGTCTATTTTTCTTTTTTGTATCCCTAGTGTTTAGTAAATCCTGGCGTATAGTAGGTGTTTAATCAATGTTTATTGAATTGAACTAAATGTCTACTCTCTGAGAAATAGAAGAGAATCGCTTCTGGAGACAACGGTGTTCTATGCTTGTCTAAGTGGTTTTGTCTATCATTGTTCTCACCCTGACTCTCCACCTTGAGTCTCTTTATGGAGCCCTGACAAATGTCCTCTTCCTTAGGTGAGACTGGGGGGCCATCTCCAGTCATCCTGATCTATATCTGGCCACTGGACCCAGATGACTCCAAAGGAGAAAGTGAGGCTGATGACTTTGCACAACCCTCCTTCACTTAAATCCATTTCACTTACAAGTCATGGTATCACCTTCCTGATGTCCTGGTCCTCTTCCAGAACAAAAGACAAACAATAAACGCACAACAGCAGATAGCACTGACAATTTCAATCCATTTGGTTACCCACAAATGCTAATGTTTAAAATTAAAAACTAAAAAGAGAATACTGGCAATTCCATTGATTATATATTTATTTCATGGTGGGGGCTTGAATGTAGTATAGTACTTTATGGTGAGTCTGCTTGGAAGAATAATGGATAGCCCATTGGATTTTGGGTCAGGATAGACCTGAGTTAAAATAGTGATTCATATGCTAGCTGTGCATTCTCAGCTGAGTCACTTTTTGCCTCAGTTTCTTCATTTGTAAAATGGAGCTAAAAATAGCTCCTACTTCATAAAGTGATTGTGATGATATAATATATAAAATACTTTGAAGATTTTGATATAAGCATATATTATTTTTTTATTTTTAATTAACGAAATGAAACAATCATTTCTATAACACAGTCAATATAGAAAGATAATTCTACAAGAAACTGCAAATCTACTATGTACAACTTGATATTCTTTTCAAATTATACAGCAAAATAATCATGTAAATTTCTTTTCTTCTCCCCTCATATGGCTACCATTAGACACAAATAAGTGTACACATACAGATGTATATATACACACATATGTATATACACATATATAATGTATATGTATAGTAATTGAGCTTCTGTCTACCTCAGTTTCATCAACCTACTGCCCAGGTCTATTGTGAGGAACAAATGAAGTAATATTTGTAAAGCACTTAGCACAGTATATAATAGACACCCAAAAATATTTGTTTCCTTCCTTTCCCCACTTCCCTTAGTGCCCATCTACTTTCTTTTTGAGGTAATCAGGGTTAAGTGACATGCCCAGGGTCACACAGCTGGTATGGGTATATGTGAATATAAATATATGTGTAAAATTATTCTATATATCTATATATCAGTTCTTTCTCTGGATGCAGATAGCACCTTTCTTCATATGTCCTTTGTAGTTAATTTGGGTATTAGTAATAGACAAAATAACTTGCTTAAAATTCTTAAAACAATATTGCTGTTACTGTACACAATGTTCTCTTGGTTCTGTTCATTTCATTCTTATTATTTTGTACAAGTCTTTCCATGTTTTTTTTTAAAAACAATTGAGCTCATCATTTCTTATTTCACAGGAGATTGCCTTCACAATCATATACCACAACTTGTTTAGTCATTCCCCAGTTGATAAGTATGCCTACAATTTCTAGTTCTTTGCCACCAAAAAGAGAGCTGCTGCTGTAGAAATTTTAGAACATATGCGTTCTTTTCCTTTTCCCCTAGTTATCTTTGAAAATAGAGCTAGTAGTGGTATTTAATAAAGTCAATTTAATAACCCTTTGGGCATAATTTCAGATTGGTCTCCAAAATGGTTGGACCAGTTCACAATTCCACCAACAATATTTTAGTGTTCCAATTTTTCCACATCTTCTCCAACATTTGTCACTTTCCCCTTCTATCATTTTAACTAATCTGGTAGGTGTTAACTGATATCTCAAGGGTGTTTGTATATACATTTCTCTAAATCATGAGTGTACATTATTATTATTAATTTGTAATTCTCTAATGTACTTATGTCGTACTATGTAGTTATCTGTACTTGTGTCATTCTGTTACTAGATTATAAGCTCCTTAAGGTCAGAAACTATGTCTTTTCTAAACCATGTATCTCTCAGCCTCTAGTATAGTATTCTTCATATAAGTATTTACTTAGTATTTATTGAATGAAGAAATGAATGATTGAATATAAAACTGTTCACAGGTCTGCCCGGTTAGTACATATAGCACATGATTTGAGAAGCTCATAGCAAGTTTTTCTAACCAAAAAATATCTCTTTTCCCTGACTTTGTTATGCCTGATTTTCCACCTTTAGAAAGCAATTCATTTGGTTTCAAATTTTGATGACTAATAAATTGCTCATAGATAATGTTATGCATTAAACCTTATAACCCATGTTGTAAACAAATTTATCAGAGACTTTCAATAAGCAGGTTTTGATACAGAGGGAGAGAAAACAGGAGGATATGAAGCACCCCAAAGCAGTAAGATTGAACCATTGTAAGAGAGGATATAGTAAATGGGTTTTAGTCACAATTCTATTACTAGAAGCAATAGTTGGGAGTTGAGTTGAGAGGATTTTTAGAGGTCACCTACTTATAAGATTTAGGGACTAAGGATATTGAAGACAATTGGCCCCTTCGGAATCTTGCCTATTTTGATTCAGAAATAATTTAATTACGTTTAACAACCATTAATTAAACACCTCCTATGTTCAAGGTATTTGCTTGACTCTAGGGATGCAAAGATAAGAGTCAACTCTCAAGAAGCTAAAAACCTAATTAATAATGATTGGTTTGTTCAATACTTTTGAATTATTTAGTTTTATATATGGATGTGCATATGTGTTGTGACCCCAAGATTTCTAGCTGAGTCTTACCTTTCACAGGTTTTCAGTGTGCATGCTGGTCACATCCTGCATGGTCTCATAAAGGAGAAGTCTAGTCAGTGGAAATGGAAAGGGGTAAAGCTTTATTGGCAGGACAGGCGTGTTGTTACATCTCTCCCTCTATACCACTAGCACCCTCATGCTTTAGCCCTTAAATCCCCAAGGTGCACTTGCAGAGCTCTTAAACCTCGTGAGGGAAGGTAGGCGGAGCCAATCAGAGAATAGTGGGGCTGTGTCCAGAACAGCTTGCATACTCCTGCACACTTACCCTTAGTCCCAGAGATTAGTCTCAAGGTAACAGGGTAAATTGCCTGACAGCACACAATCTGGGCGCCTCAGTACTTCCTAGGGGTTAGGGTGCTCTGACTACAGAGGAGATCAGCAGATATCACTGACTACTCTGTATCTTGTTATACCAGACCTGAACTCAGAGAGGCTGCCTGAAACCCAAAGCGGAGCTACAGGCCCCAACACATATGTCTGTTTGAATGTGTCTATTGATGTGTATTATTACCCTAGGGTAGCTTTTAAAAGAGAATTTGTGATTGTGGGAGATTTTTTTTAAAAAATGTAGTGAAACAAACCATGAGGAATATTTTAACCTTCCCATGCATGAGAAGTGCAATTGCACATTGCAAACACACACACACACACACACACACACACACACACACACACACACACACCCTCTTCATTCAAGTGCCACTTTAGATTTCGGTATGAAACAAAGGAGAGGAATAAATGAAGGAATGAAAATGAGAGTGATTGAAAAGCAGTGGCTAGAGAGGGAGGGATGTTTAGTAGTAGGAGGGGGAAATGGGAGAGGAACTATGAGGGGGTTAAATGCTAGGAACCCATTACAGTTTCTAAAGGAACTTAAATATTGCAAAGCTGTCATTCCAGTCAGGCAAAATGATGGGATTTTGGAAATTGGCTATTGTCCATTGCTAGAGTGAGGGTGGAGGACTGCTGAGCTCAGTTGTTTTGGAGTTTGATTAGACCATTGAAATCAGAGGAGGGCTTAGTTCTTCAGAATGTTTTGTTTGTTTGTTTTTATTTTGAGTTTTTGTTTTTAAAATAGCCCAGCACAAACATATAGACCAGGAATAAGAAAACCTGGGTTTCCTCATAGTTTCATCATTAGAATCATAGAATTACTTAGACCTAAAAGGAATGTTAGAGATCATCTCATAGAATCTTTTTTTTTTTTTTGCTCTCTATATACCTTGCTGTTCAGTACTTCAGTCAAGTCCAACTCTTCATAACCCCATGGCACATCAAGTTCTTCTATTCTACACTATTTCTCTAAGTACTGACTGATTTGATCTGCTTGCTGTCCAAAGGGCTCTCAAAAGTCTTCTCCAGCACCACAATTCAAAAGTGTTCATTCTGCAGCACTCAGCTGTCCTTATAATCCAACTCTCATAGCCATACATTGCCACTGAAAAAAACTATAATTTTGATTATATGGACCTTTATTGGCAAGGTGATGTCTCTGCTTTTTAGTATGCTATCCAAATTTGTCATAGCTTTCTTTCCAAGGAGTAAGCATCTTTTAATTTCATGACTGCAGTCGCTGTCTGCAGTGATCTTCAAGCCCAAGAATATAAAGTCTGACACTGCTTTCATTTCTTTCCCCCTCTACTTGCCAAGAAATGATGGGACCAGCTGCCAAGATCTTTTTTTTCTTTAATGTTAAGTTTCAAGCCAGCTTTTACACTTTGCTGTTCCATTCTTATCAAGAGATTTCTTAATTCCTCTTCTATTTCTGCCATCAGTGGTATCATCTGCATATCTGAGATTTTTGCTATTTCTCCTAGCAACCTTAATTCTGGCTTTTGATTTATTCAGTTTGACATTTTGCATGATGTGCTCTGCATATAAGCTAAATAAGTAAAGTGACAATATACATCCTTGTCACATTCCTTTTCCAATCTTAAACCAGTTGCTGGTTCCACGTTTGCTTCTAACTGTTGCTTCTTGGCCCTCATACAGTTTTCTCAAAAGATGAGTTAAGGCGATCTGGTAGTCCAATCTTTTGAAGACTTGCTACATTTTGTTGTAATCCTCATACTCAGAGGCTTTAGTGTAGACAGTGAAGCAGAAATAGATGTTTATTTTCTGGAACTCCCTTGCTTTTGCCATAATCCCGCAAATGTTGGAGATTTGGTCTCTAGTTCCTCTGCGTCTTTGAAAACCAGCCTACTCTTTTGGTAATTTTCCATTCACATATTACTGAAGCCTAGTTTGTAGAATCTTAAGCATAACCTTGCTGGTATGTGAAATGAGTGCAATTGTTTGAGAATTTGAACATTTATTGGCACTGCCCTTCTTTAAGATTTGGATGTAAACTGATCGTTTCCAACCCAGTGGTCATTGTATTTTCCGAATTTGCGGGCATATTGAGTATAACACTTTCATGGGATCATCACTTAGGTTTTCTGAAAATCTCCCTATATTCCATATTCAATATGAAAGGAAAGAAATCCTCGAGTTTACTACACATATTCAAAAAATAAAACAAAATACAGATTAAAGTCAATAGACTACTATAGTTATTTAATAAATATTACCTTTGTCCTTTGATAAGCTTCTTCAACCCATTGTGGATATATGTGCCTTACTCTGTGAACTGATCTAATACGTTCTCTATCCCAAATGTTAGAGCTGAAAGACACCTTAAAGAGCATCTAATCTACCTTCCCCTTTTACAAATGAGAAAACCAAGACTAAGAGAGACTAGATGACATGTCTGAGACTCCACTAGCAGTGAGTGGAAGAGAGAATATTCAAAGCCATGTCCTCTGGTTACAATTTGTTTCTATTATGCCATTCGCCAACCTGGCTATTTAGCTTTTATCATGAACACTTTCAATAAGGACAGGCTTATCACTTCCTGAAGCAGCTTACTTTTACTTTTGTATAGCCACTATCCCTTAGGGGAAAAAGGTAACCCAACTTTACATCTTATGTCCTTTTCACCAAATGCTAGGGTTTTAAAATATATATATATATTTATTTTTAGTTTATAACATTCAGTTCAACAATCTATTGAATTTCGAATTTTCTCCCCCTTCCTCTCCTCCCATCTCTCCCCATAGTGGCATGAAATCAAATATAGGTTCTACAAATACCTTCACATTGAACATTAGTCATATTGTAAAGAAGGATTTTGGGTGAACGATGAGAGAGAAGGGACAAAACAAAACAAAACACAAACAAGAGAGAGCAAATAGTTTGCTTCAATCTGCAGACTCTGTAGTCCTTTCTCTGGGTGTGGATATCTCTTTCTATCATGAGTCTTTTGTAGTTGTTTTCTAACCTTGCATTGCTGAGGGGAGCCCAGCCTATCAAAGTTAGTCATCACACTGTGTCTGTAATTGGGTACAGAGTTCTCTTGGTTCTGCTCTCCTCACTCAGCATCAGTTATTATAAGTCTCTCCAAGATATTGAATAAATTCACTTATCCAAGAGAATAGAAAACATTGTCATTAAACTAACATTTCTTTTTTTTCTTTCTCAATTACATGTAAACAAAAATTTTCAATTCATTAAAAAAATTATGAGTTCCAGATTTTTTCCCTCTTTTCTCTTCTTGCTTCTTGAGAAGGCAAGCAATTTAATGTAGATTATACGAGTGCAGTCATGCAAAACATTTTCATATTAGTCATGTTGCAAAAGGAAATGCAGGCAAAAAACCCCCCAAGAAAAAGTGTTTTCATCTGCCTTCAGACTCTATATGAGTGAGTCCTTTCTCTAAACATAGTTAGCATTTTTCATCATGAGTCCTTTGGAATTGTCTTGGATCATTGTATTGCTGATAATAGCTAAGTAATTCACCGTTGATCATCTTACAATGTTGCTGTTACTATGTACAATGTTCTCACTTCACGTTGCATGAATTTATGTAAACTAATGTTTATTAAATGTCTACTATATGCCAAGTGCTCTGCTAAGTTCTGGGGAAATGAAGAAAGGCAAAGACAGGCATTGACCCCAAGAAACTTAGCGTCTAACATAAATTGTGAAAGTTTTACAGATTAGAGTATATAAGAAAATGTGTAAGAGTAAATTAGCTTTTTAAATGAGAGCAAGATGTTTCACTTTAACCCTAGAGGCCCTCATCTCAACCAAATGGAAAGTCCCCAACATCTTTAGGGAGATGGAAAGGTAGAAATCAGTAATATTTGGAGACGTCACCTTTGCCTACATGTCCAAAATTCATGCTTCCAAAGTCTAAGTTTCTCTCCATGTTATCAGCTCTTTCAAGACTGTATCTCCATTTGTCGCAAGAGTGGAATTCAAGAGCATGTTGAATCATGTGTGTTATTTCTCTAAGCAGGAAAACATAATGTTTCTTGTCTCCAAAGCTCTCCTGCTTAACTCATCCCTCAGAAGGATGTATTGTCACCACTTTACATCAATTAAGTGAGTTATATGCAAAATATTCTATTCTTGGAAGGAAAACTAGGTTATATTTCAACATGTTCATCAGATACAAGAAGCAAGAGAAGCATGAGAAGGTAAACAGGGAAAAGAAATCATAAGGAACTTATCAGAGTTGAACTATTTACTACTATTTCCTACTTGGAAATAGGGAAGGGGATGAGAGGGAGGATGATGGAAGGGAGGGCAGTCGGGGGGAGGGAAGTTGATAGCACCCACTTTTGAAAAGGGACAGGATCAAATTAGAGAATAGAACAAGTGGGAGGTGGGATAGGAGGGAGGGAAATATAATCAGTCTTTTACGATATATCCACTATGGAAATGTTTTGCATAGCTACACATGTTCAAGCTATATTGAATTGCTTATCTTCCCAGTAAGGGTGGGTGACAAGGGAGGAAAGGAATAAATCTGGAATTCAAAGCTTTTAGATCAAATGTTTAATATATACTATTATTAATATTATTTGACATGTAACTGGGAAATACAATATGCAGGCTTAGAGATCCACTGTGCCCTACTGGAAAATTAGAGGAGGAATGGGGAAAGATATGGGAGATAGCAGATTGGAGGACAGGATATCCAGTGGGATCGCTACTTTGGGGTGGTGGGTAGGGGAAAATTGGGGAGAAAATTTGTAACTCAAAATCTTACAGAAATGAATGATGTAAACTAGAAGTTAATAAAGCATTTTTTTTTAAGAAAACAAATCAAATACATCTCTTAAACCCAGAACCACTACATTCCTAGGTTTACTTGGGTCTTTTTGTATAGTAATAAAGTCACAAAAGGGTTAAATTAGTTTGGCATTGCTTGTTCTTAATTAATCCACCCTGAGTCCCAGAAGTCACCATATTAATTTCTTACAAAGTATGTATTTAATCATTATTTAACAGGTTGTATTACTGTATCAGTTCTAGAATTCTCCTCTCTAACCGCCCCCCCCCCCCGAATTTGATATTAGGACCTCTGAAATATAGGTTTTGGATCTTATTCATCTTTTTAAAACCAGGGTACTTAAAAAACTCCGTTCTTTTGACATCTTTTCCATTCCAAAAAGATGGTTCTTTTTCTTCTTCCTCCTTTCTTCTGTCTTTACTTCTTTCTTCTCCTCTTCCCACTTTAACTATGTATAGATATAAATATTTCCCAGGACTGATCAGACAACTCAAGGTAAAAATTGTCCCTGGCTGCTCCTTCTTTTCTTTGGGCAGTTCAGTCTGGAGATATGGCCATCCCTTTCCGCCTCTGGAATTGTGGGTAGTTCAGATACCCACTGTTTCCTACTTGTCTTGACCATGAATTCTTTCTTGGCTTTATTTCTTCTACTCTTTCCAGGGAGCTGACTTTTCTTATTGCCTGAAAAGATAGACTCAATGAAGGAATTGAATAACTTGTCTTTATTTCTATTTGCCATTGTCATTTCCATGATATAGGGGAAAGAGTCTTAACTGTGGAGTCAGAAGTCTGGGGTTCAAATCCTACCCCTGACATTTTGTAAAAGTCACAACCTTCTTGAGATTTAATTTCCTCATCTTTAAAACAAGGGGATAGCACTGAATAGTTTTTTGTATTCTTTTCAGCTCTAGATTTATTATTTTCTTCTCATGATAAATATAATTTTAAAACCCAATTTTGTCATCCTTAGCATTTTTTGAAAATTCTTATTCTTTTTCAGCCAACCTAACACTCTATTAGTTTAGACTAGCCAAAGAAATCTTGTATGTTCCATTATGTAGCTCATCTTCCATATTTTGTCCTCATGTTTAGTATAAAATTTTATTTGAACTAATCTAAGCTTAAGAACTTTCCATCTACCTTGAATCATCTTCCCCTTTATTTTCTCAGAGCCGGTCAAATAATCAAATATGTCTATCATTTCTGTTGACTGAAATCAAACTGCATTCTCGGAAAGACTCAATAAGATCTCTCTCTAAATTCATAGTCTTTTTTCTCTCTGAAGATTTCCTTTATTTTCACTTCAAAATTAGAGTAGCAGCATTCTCGATGGCTCTAATTTCTCAAAGATGAAATTGCTTACAATGTACGCTTAGAATTTATCAAACCATCTTTCAACAAAGAGAAACGTTCCATGGATTATCACAGTAGTACTAGAGATGTCCCCATCTCTAGTATATCTTATCTAGGTACCTTAGCACAGAGATGAAGGCAGTGCAGCTTTGCTGTGGGGTAAGCAAAGTAGAAGCTGAGGCTACCTGCAGCCAGCATATAAAAGCATGAGAAAATATAATTTTAAATGTTGCCAGCCCATATATAACTGATGTGTAAAGATAACTTTAGGGGAGTTCATATAGGTCTTCTTACAGTATTTCCTGAACCCCCCTATAATTTCTTATATAATATTCCATCACAATCATGTGCCATAACTTGCTCATCCATCCTCAAATTGATAGACATCCCCTCAATTTCCAATTCTTTTTCACTCCAAGAGTGAATATAAATATAAAAATATACATACAATAAGATATAAATATAAAAAAATATAAAATTTTTGTTCTTATAGGTCCTTTTCCTTTTTCTTTGATCTCTTTGGGGTATAGGCCTAGTACTGATATTTCTGGATCAAAAGGTATGAACAGTTTTATAGTCTTTTGGGCATAGTTCCAAATTGTTCTTCAGAATGGTTGGACCAGTTCATAATTCTATCAATAGCTCATTAGTGTACTTATCTCCCTCCCTCCATCTCCTCCAACATTTCTCATTTCTAATAGGTGTGAGGTGATACCTCAGAGAGATTTTTATATATGAATACTGATAGTTTTGATTTCTTATTCTGAAAACTTCCTATTCATATTCATTGGCCATTTATCAATTGGGGAGTGACTCTTATTTTTATAAATTTGACTCCGTTCCCTATATATTTGAGAAATAAGACCTTTATCAGAGAAACTTGCCATAAAAATTTTTGGTTTTCCTTTTTTGTCTATCGTACCTCTTAGCAAAATGTAGTTTCCCAGATTATTTCTTTCAATTGGGCCTTGTTCTTTACTTTTTTTTTTCTGATACAATGATTGTTAACTTTTTCACTTCTTCTGAAACATAGTAGATTCTGCTCCACTCTTTTATTTTAATTCTGTGTTTGTCTTTCTGTTTCAAGTGTTTCTCTTGTCAATGACATATTGTTGGATT
Source organism: Petaurus breviceps papuanus (assembly GCF_028583685.1). Classification (NCBI taxonomy): domain Eukaryota; kingdom Metazoa; phylum Chordata; class Mammalia; order Diprotodontia; family Petauridae; genus Petaurus; species Petaurus breviceps. Next base: position 11,536,537 of record NW_027185664.1, read on the forward strand.
CTGTTTTCTAATCCATTCTGCTATACAATTCTGTTTTCTGAATGGGCTTATCCCATTCCCATTCCCAGTTATGATTACTCAGTCTGTTTTCCTCCATCCTAATTCTTCTGTTTATCCTTCTCTCTCTTTTTATTTTGTTCTTCCTCAAAAGTCTCATTTGCTTCTGAATATTGTCTTTCTTAATCTGCCCTCCCTTTTATCATCCCTCTCTCCTCTTTCAATTGTCCTATTCCCTTTTTATTTCCTTGTTGAGTAAGATAGATTTCTATACCCAACTGAGAGAATATGTGGATTTGTGTATATTCTTACCTCTTTGAACCAATTCTGATGAGAGTGAATTTCAAGAGTTGCCCCTCAATCTTCCCCTCCACTATAAAAGCTCTCTTCCTTGGGTACCTCTTTTATGTGACATAGTTTTATTTCCCATTTTATCTCTCCTTTCCCCTTTCACTTTCTTCTTCCTCTTTCTCACTTCTTCATTTCTTTTTTTTTTTGAGATCATCCCAACATAATTGACTCACATCCATGCCCTCTCTTTATCTAAAATCCTTTTGACTACCCTAATAATGATAAAGTTCTTAAGAGTTACATGTATCATCTTACCATATAAAAATGTAAACAGTTTAGCTTTATTGAAGTTCTTATTATTTCTCTTCCATGTTTACCTTTTAATGCTTTTTTGAGTCTTGTATTTGCCAAGTTTTGTATTTAGTTCTGTTTATTTTTTTAATCAGGAGTGCTTAAAAGACCACAATTTCTTTTGATGTTTTCTTCCCTTCACCCTCTCCCCCAAGGGTTATACTTAATTTTGCTAGGTAAATGATTATAGGTTGTTAATTATATTTTCTTTGCCCTTTGAAATATCATATTTTTTAGGCCCTCTGATCTGTTAATGCTTAGGCTACTAAATCCTGTGTGGTGCCAACCATAGCCCCATGATATTGAATTGTTTCTTTCTGGCTGCTTCTCCTTGACCTGGGAGCTATGGAATTTGGCTATAGTATTCCTGAGAGTTTTTACTTGGGGATCTCTTTCAGGAGATGACCAGTGGATTATTTCAATTTCTATTTTACCCATTTTCTGTTTTACTGGTTCTAGGATATAGGGGAAGTTTTCCTTGATAATTTCTTGAATGATATCTAGGATCTTTTTCAATCATGGATGGCTTCTGATTGACCTGACAAGATATCATTTAACTCCTCTAGCAATCGCAGTTGCTGGATATTTTAATCAGGAGGTAAACCGAGCGTTCATAATTCCTCTCCTCATTACTGAGAGGGAATGACTACTCCTTAGGTGGGCAGATGCCTTCAGCTTTATTTGAGCTGAGGAAAATGACTTTCAAATATGGGTTGCCTATTCCTCTCTGCCACTTAAGAAATGGAATGTTAGATGGTTTATGAAACCCAGTTTCTTCTAGCAATCTTTAACTAGAAAAACATAAGCTTTCTTAATCAGGTTTTCTCTGGTTTAGTCTCCGTTTTCTAGATAAGGTCACCTCAAATCTTGATGAGTGTATTAGCAAGAACAAGGAGACATGTTCCTGGGGGAGGATTTTTCTCCAGCTGGCTTTTGTTTACTGAGTGAAAAAAAAAAAATTAGGGTCCCTGCCCAGGTAGATGTCTTCGGGGCTGGAAACATTGCATTCCTCAGCTAAAATGTGCTGGGGGATATTTCTCTTTAAGCTAAGGTTAAAAAATGACATTTTGAACAGAGAAGGGAATACTACAAATTAATATTAATAATAAAATGAGATAGCATTAAAATTAATTTCATTTGCCTCTTTTTCCAAGCTGGTAGTTCTCTTTTTACTGTTTTCTTGCATCACTCTCATTTCTGTTACCATTTTTTCCTCTACCACTCTTATCTCTTTCTTTAAATCTTCCAGGAATTCTTGTTGGGCTTGGGCCCAACTAGTTGTTTCCCCTGTGGCTTTTCTTTCCTTTTTAGTTTGTGTCTTTGCCTTCCTTTCTGTAGTAGCTTTCTTATGGTCAAGTTTTTTTTTTTTTATTGTTCATTTTTCTAGTCTATTCTTGACTTTGAACTTTATATTAAAATTGTCCTCTGCTTACCTAGAGGTAAGGAGGCCAAGCTTTAGCCTTTTTCATTTTGCTGTTTTTAGAGCTAGTTCAGGGTATCTACAAATTTTCAGGGTTTCCTACCTGTTGTGATACAGCGAGAGATGTAGTCATGACTCTCCTGATTTCGGCACCTGATCCCCTACAACCTCAAGTACTGGTGCTTCTCTTTGCCCTGGGACTACAAGCCACAACAGTGATCTTGAAGTATTTATAGGCAATAGAATTGCAAATCAAAACTAGCTGTACCCAGTGCCAGCAAAGAATCCCCTGGAAACTCTTTCTGACTGGTTGTTGACCGCCTTATTATCTCTGGACTTAGACTTCCTGAAGCTGCTACTGCTGCTGCTGTCATGACTGCCTCTAAAGGCTGCCACTGGTGCCTCTGCAGCATAGGCCCCAGGCCAGTCCAAACCTTGGTGTCACAGATCTCACTGGCAGACCTCCCAGGTTGTCTTAGGCTGGAAGAATGCCATGCTCTTTTCTTGGCACTACTGCTCCAAAATTCCATCAGAGGCAGTATTTTAAAATTGTTTGGAGGGAAATGTTGGGTGAGTACAGCTAGCGTGCTGCTTCTGCTCCACGATCTTGGTCTCTGATTTAAAATGGATAAATATCATGACTCTGTACTGGGTGCCTCGGTCTCTGATTGATTTAAAATGGATAAATATCATGACTCTGTACTGGGTGCCTCCTGGTGAGTCTCCCTCTGCAGATTTCTTTTGTATATTATCTTCCTCCATCAGACTGCAAGCTCTTTGGGGTAGAGACTGTCTTTCTTTGTCTTATGCTCATCTCTAGCACATAGTAGGTGCTTAATAAAGGTTTATTGAATTGAATCTCATTCATTTAACCTCTTTGGGCATCAGGTTCCATTATTCATACAAAGAAATGCTAATAATAGAATCACCACCAACTTTCTACCTATATCACAGGGCTATTTTTTTTAGCCGACCTGTGATTTCATTGCTGTAGAGGCTTCCCCTTCCCTCTACCATTGCAAATGATGGTTGTGCTCTTTGAGACTCCCCTAGAGCAGGAAGAGTTTAGGTGATTTGACTTGGGTCGTACAGCCAGAATGTGTCAAACTTGGGACTTGAACATCCTGATTCAGATGCTGGCTCTCTATTTACTCTGCCATACTACGAAAAATATACATATGGGTGGCTAGGTGGCACAGAAAGCAGAGTACTTGCTCTGGAGTCAGGAGGACTTAAGTTCAAATCCAGTCTCAGACACAACACAAAAACTAGCCATGTGACCTTGGGCAAGTCACTCAACTCCAATTACCCTCCAAAAAGCTCTCTCTCTCTCTCTCTCTCTATATATATATATATATATCCATATGGTTATTTTCAGGGCCAAATAACATAATACATGTGAAAAGTCTTAACATTATAGAGTGTAAGAGGATGGTATAAAGTATTAGTAGTAGTAGCAGCAGCAACAGTGTTAGTAAGGGTAGTGGTGTTGGTGGTAGTGGTGGGATTGGCAGCAGTGGTGGCTGTGGCGGTGGCAGTGACCATCATGGTGGTGGTGGTGGTTATCAGGACCAGGGCATTTGCCTTGTCTGAATATTCTACGTAAATTCAGAGATTCAAACTAGCTTACACCTTAGTTAAAGATGTTAGTGTTTGTAGGTGACATGATGGCTAAGAGTATGATGTGTTCCCAACAGAAGAGAGATAAAATTTATTCTATCTTGCTCCATATGAAAGAACTAGAACCACTGAGCACAAAATATGGAAATCATGAAGACAATTTTTACTTCAGCAAGATAACTACGGAATCTCAATTTTAGAAATGGAAGGGACGTTAGTATCTCACAAGCGGTCATCTACCTTCTACTTGAATACTTCCAGCTAGGGGAAACTCACTACCTCTCAAGGCAACCCATTTCACTTTTGAATAGCTCTAATTGTTAGTAAAATCTTCCTTATATCATGCCTGATTTGCTTTTTTTGCAGCTTCTCTCCATTGCTCTTGGTTCAGTTATATGCTGGAGCCAGCTGGTAGGAGATCAGGGGAGCTACTTGTTAAAATTTCAATGTCAGCATTTACACATCAGATATGAGTAAATGCTACAAATTTTCAACATATTAGGAGACACCCTGTTCTCCAGAGCTAAGGTCCAGCAAGCAAACTGTGACCTGACCTTGGCATAACAATAATGCTTTGCACTCACCCTCTGTCTGGATGATCTCACCCTCTGGCAAAAATTCCATGGAATTATTGTATTGCTTTGACTAGCACCAGGTGTTCTCTGAGCTAGGATAAACTTGGACAAATACCCATGTTCTGGTCATGAAGCCCTGATACGAATCAAGCTTATGTCATTGTTACTGTTACCCCACATTTTCAGGGCTACAGCTGATACACAGGCAATGGTATAAGTACTGAGATCTACTCACACTGCCTTGGATCCCCCTCTTAGGGGAGGGGCCCTGGCACGTGTGTTCTTGCTTACAAGCTGTTTCCCTCACTTTGAAATTGAACTTTGTTTGATTGCTGGCTCTCCTAACCCTAGCCTATTTATTCTTTTTGGTTCCAGCCAGCCAGAGGTTAGAGGCTGGATCTGTCAGTTAGATGAAACCTTGGCTTGATTTATATTTTATTGATTGTCTAGACTTGTGAAAGTGATGGAGAAAATATTAATAATGTAGATAAAATTTTAAAGTGAGTCATGCATATTTTTTTCAGATAGTTGATTGTTAAATTTATCTAACACATTCTTGTCTTAGTTCTATCTTATGGAACCAAATCAAACTAATTACTCTTCCTTATGGTTATATGTTATGCCCCCTCCCCCTCCCCAAGGGGGTTTGTGCAAGGTAACCCAGAAGACTACTTCCAGCTTTTAAGATTTGTGATTCTTTAAATGACCCCCATTGGACTATGGGCTCATCAAATATCTTCTTTCTTTTCATATTTACCTTGTAAGTGTCAGAATGAAACTTGATTTCTCCCGCTTTCTATCATTTTTCTCAGCAAGCTATAATACTTGTCACCAAATAAAATCCTATAAAAAAGATTTCTAAGAATAGTTGAGGCAATAATGACCTTGTTTATGAAAAACTGGAGAAAACATACTTAACCAAACTTCTTTCATTGTTCTTGTGTAGACTTTGGGAGCACAGAAAACAGGAAAATTATTTTTCCAGATTCATCAACAATCTCAGGTTCATCTTTGTTCACAGCAATAGCCTGGAGGTAACTGCCACTCCCCCCTGGTTTTAGCAGTAAAAGAAGTGGCCCCTGTGCCACTTTCCTAAGTGTTGGGGAGGAGGTTGACTCAGGTGCAGAATCTCAATGTCATGGCCATATAGGTATATGGAATACCTGTAATTAAAGCAGACTTCTTGGTATACATTTTTGATTTCTATTATTCTTCTGTATCTAAATGTGACGAATGCCTATTTTATGGGTAAACATGACTCTAGGAAAAAGGAGACTTCAGGAGTTCTTGATTGGGACTGTACTGGGAAAGTTAAAAAATAAAAGAAAAAAAAAGAAAGTGCCTCAGGTACATTACCTCAAGTACAAAGAAGTCATAAGGGGCTGAAAACCAGGATTTAAAGTACAAAAATACAAATGGATAATGAGTTCTGCACTAAGTTAGTTAACAGAGATATCACCTCTATGTTTGTGTAGGGGTGGGGTATGGGGACAGGGCATATATAACCCAGTGACATTTGACATACCTTCCAAAGTGAAAAGATGCCAAAAGGAATTGTGCCAATGAGAAGGTTATGCAACTAGACATTGCAAAAAAGGGAATGGACAGGGTGGCCAGGTGGTGCAGTGAATACAGCACCAGCTCTGGAGTCAGGAGGACCTGAGTTGAAATCCAACTTCAGGCACTTAACACTTACTAGTTGTGTGACCTTGGGCAAGTCACTTAATTCCAATTGCTCTGTCTTCCCCCTCCAAAAAGAAAAAAAAAGGGGGGAATGGACAAGAAAAACAATATGAATCATGATATTGGCTAATACTTTCTGAATAAATTTATAATTTCTAGGCAAAATGTCCTCATGTGCTCAGAAACTGCCCAATTGATTAAAAGTTTTAAGAACAGGAAAAAAAAGATGATTTTCAAATCTTGTCATTTTTTAAAGTTGAGATATATATATATACAGACAAAGCTTTGGAATTTAGTAAGTCCTTTGGTATAAACAAAAGTCATTTAAAAAGTATTCCTTTGTATGAAATTTCAGCAAGAAAGCACTAGAGCCAGATGGCTAAACATCTGAGTTTTCTCAAACATTCCATAATAAACCATATCCAATCTTAAATGAGATATGTAAACATTCTCTAAAGCAATCTTATATTAATATAGCAAAAATTCTTCTTCCTTGAAACAGAAGCAAAAATGCCGTGATGAGCACCCTAAAGAAATCCATCTTGCAGTTTAATACTGCTGGTAACCTCCCAAATTAACCTTTCTAAGATTAAACATATAAGTACACACACACAGACACACACACATGCACACACACACCATATTTTAGCTTGCTTATTTTACTTGCTTATGTAACTTTTTGGTTCAAAAAATATCTATCCTTGAACACTTGAGTGACATCAGAATGACTGAAAATCAGACTAAACTTCTATGTTTAATAGTTAATAATTTAGGTAAGAAATGGGAAAAGCATGTCATTGAATCAAAAAAAGAGAAATGCCTTTAAATGCTATTATATTAAATATTGGATACTCTTTTTTGAATAAATATACATGCATAACTAATTATGAAAGGATAGCTCCAGGAAACCATTGCTTCCTGGGCATTGATACAATCAAGTGTGTGTGTGTGTGTGTGTGTGTGTGTGTGTGTGTGTGTGTGTGTGTGTGTGTTTATTGTGAAGTTTTTAGAAATCTGCAAAGTCCAGTGCTCTTCTATTCACTAGAAGAAAATATTGCTGCTATTCAGAGAGGAGGCTTCTTTGTGGTCTTTAACCCTCTGGCCTTTTTCATTACTTGACATTGAACTTTATCATCTAGTATAGATATATTCTTTATCCTTCTGTCCAGTTTTGCACAGAAATCACCAAATGGTATATATTGAAAATTTGGAATATTATTTTAAGTTTTTCATCAAATTTCTAAATGTTATTCCCTACCAAAGATACTTGTTCAAAAGCTGCAATTAGGTTCATGGTGACTTATTTGCTTACAATCATCAAAATTAATACAAGGCAAAATCACCACACATTCCTCTAACTGATGTCTCTTGCATCTGGAAAGATAGTTAAACCCCATGCCAGTCAGTGCTTCCCCAGCCTGTCTTCATCTAGCTTCCCTAGCTCTTGCCTTGAGGTTAATTTCTCTTGATTGATTAGAGGTCACCATGTCTATTCCAGCCTAGGCCAACACACTATTCTTATAGCATGTCATCTTGCCCAGATTCTGCTGCAATGATTGTTCTGTGAGAGTATCAACTACTTCAGAGGAAAGACTGTCTTGCCTTTTGTTTTTATATCTAAAGTCCTTAATAAATGTATTTTTTTCTTTCATTTGCTCATCTTGCCAAGAATAAATTATGAACAATACTTCCATTTGGCAGTAGATTTTTATGGTTTCTTGTTTTATTTGAAGCAATAATGTTGCTATGGATAGTTTCTTCCTTTGTAAAATAATGGGGAGGATGGGTAGGGTGGACTAGATGGCCTCTGAGGTCCCTTCCAGAACTACATCTTTGATCCTCCAATATGGTCTGCTGCCACAGGGAGACTGCTAAGTCATTGACCATAGACAAAGAATGCACACCAATATCAACAATTTAATGTTTCAAACAGTTTGTGATTCTTAGCAACCTCCTTGCTTATAAGAGGTGCATGTATTTAGTTGCATGCATTTTTGTCCATTGCGTGTATTGATATGACCGATGTAATTGTTTGCATTATACTCATCCTTAGGCAATCAACCATACCACTTAAAAACAAGATTGGTCCTTGGAAAGTAAACACAGTCAGTCAGTGGCATCCAATTCAAAGCCTTTAGATTTGAATTGAATCTGCAAGAGCTTATGCTGTCATGGCTGAACCTTATCTTCATGCCATGTAGAGACATGACAGTTGGTCTTCTATGGAGTGAATGAGAGATGTAGGAAATATTTTAGGTTGCATATACTAGGAATGCAAGAATGAAATGAATAATATCAAATCAAATTGTTGAAGAATAAATTAGCACATGAAGGTATGGATGACGGTATCTTAACCAAAATTGCTGCTTGAAAAAATGTTCATAAAAATGTGTGGTAGCAATTTTTGTTCTCTTCTTATAAAGGAGACTTTTCAGCTAAAGATTTCCTTTAGCTCCTTGTGAGGATATAATTTATTCACCTGGACTCTAAACATTGTTAGGATATGATTCGGGATATGCTAGTCCATAGAAATAGCCTTATCTAACTGACAGATAGCTGCTTTGTACCTTGACTGAGAACAACACAATAAGATTGCTTAGCTTAGACAGAACCCAGTTTGTGAGGCCACATGAGGCAAGATGTATTAGAGGTAGAAGGGTTCTTAGAAGATCAGGCAGTCCGATCTCCTCATTTTATAGACAGACAAATGGGGGCTGAGAGCGATGGCTTACTTGGTTTATCCAATAATCACAGAGGAGTTAGAGCACAACTGTAACCTCCACAATGTGTGAAGTTATAGAAGCGTCTCTCTTCCTTTGGGCTGAGCTTGGTCATGAGGGTTCGTGGTGTTAGTTTCTTTTTCAGTGTTTGTTGATGCTTTTTCGTTTATACTACTGTGATCAGTATCCATACTGTTTTCCTGGTTTTCTTCTTCCTTTACTTTGCGTCAGTAAGTCCATGCAAATCATCCACAACCAGTTTTTAGGTAGTTTTTTTCTTTAATTATTTTCATGAACATAAGAAGTCTACGATGTGTTTCCATTGGCAAATCAATCAATAAACAGTTATTAAGCACCTACTATGTGCCAGGCACATAGTACCAAAGGGTACAAAAAGAAGGCAAAAGAGTCCTTGCCCTCAAGGAGCTCACAAATTGGGTAGAAAGCACCTAAATGAATATATGCAAAGAATTTCTATGTTGCATAAGTAGGAAACAATTGAGAGGGAGGTGACTAGAATTAAGATGGGTTAGAAGAGGCTTCCTGTAGAAGATGAAATTTTATTTAGGATTTAATGGCAGCCGCAGGAGATGGAGATAAGGTGGGAGAATATTTCAAGTGCAGGGGAAGAGTTAAAGAAAAGTTCAGGAACTGAGAGATAGAGTATCTTGTCAGAATATACCTGTTGTATTAAAATCTCTTCTGAAAATGTGAGAGGGAGAGGGGGGGGAGAGGGAGGGAGAGAGAGAGAGAGAGAGACAGAGAGAGAGAGAGAGAGAGAGAGAGAGAGAGAGAGAGAGAGAGAGAAGGATTAATTAAAAAAATAAATAAATAACATTATTTCCTTCCCTGAAGTCCTTCTTTCTTATGCCTTATCATGTTGAGGAAACACATTTGGGTGCTTGAGGACATGCTATCAGAGCATAAGTTCTAGCAAATTCTACCTAGCTGAAAATGCTTTCAGCGTGACCTAGTGATGACCTATAATGATTATAGTATTATACTATATTATGGAAACACTTTTTCTATTAGATAAATTTAAAATAATAATAATAAAAGAAATGATATTGTACTGAAATGGTTCCATAATCAACTGCTATGAGCACTCTATACAGTGATACAGAACACTATCACCACCTTCTATAGCACTGGTGACATGGGATCCACTAAGCCATAAGGATCCATGCTGGCCACACAGTGACTTAGAAAATCATACATCAACATTCTCTATGCTCTATTGTATTTTTTGTTAATTTTCCAGCTACATTTCAGTTTGCTACAGGCTGCACTTAGAGTGTTGTGGGCAGCATGTGGTCTGTGGGCTGTGCTTGATGCCTCTGTTCTATACCATCTTTACCATTTTGATTCTAATCAATAGCTTTCTCTATAAATGATCGCTGCAATATTCTGAAAGCTCCCATCTGGTTCTTTTCAAGCCTGTCCATCTGTGGCCTCTCACTATTGCTAATCATCTTTATAGCTAGTATTTACATCATACTTTCAGGCTGGCAAAGCCCTCTACAAGTACTATCTCATTTTATTGTTAGAATTGCTCTGCAACATGATTTCTATTGTTGTTCTCATTATATAGGTGAAGAAACTGAGGTAGAGGTTAAAGGACTTACCCAGGGTCACACAGGTACTGAGTGTCTGTGGCCAGTTTTTTACTTATTTTCCTGACTCTGATGTCCATCTGCTGATGCTACATGATACTTGGCTCATAATATCAGGGTGTTTGCTCAATGATTCATCCCACTTTTTTTTTTCTGATCATATATATCCTTGATATATTTATGCTGTTTTGCTGTTGTTCTCATTCAGTCGTTTCAGACATGTTCAACTCTTTGTGACCCCATTCAGGGCTTTCTTGGCAAAGATACTGGAGTGATTTGACATTTTCTTCTCCAGCTCATTTTACAGATGAGGAAACTGAGGCAAACATGGCTAAGTGACTTCTCCAGGGTCACGCATCTAGTAAATATCTGAGGCTAGATTTGAACCCAAGTCTTTCTGATTCCAGGTCCAGCACTCCATCCTCTGTACCATCTACTGGCCCTATGCTGCTTCTCATATGCAAGTTAATGGTACTATTGGTAAGTACATTTGTCACATATACATGTCCCAAGAACCTAAAAAGGAAACACAAAACAAACATGAATGCCAAACAGTACAACTGAATTCACTCTCTCTGATTTTCTGAATTCATGACTTGGATCCCAGTGACATCATCATGACCATCATCAAAGCGAACATTTAAATGGCCCTTGCTCTATGCCAGGCATTATGCTGAGCACTTTACAATTCTCTCATGTGATCCTCACAACCCTGTGAGGTATGGTGAGGAAACTGAGGAAAACAGAGATTAAATATCTCACCATGGGACATAAAGTTAGGGTCTGAGGCCAAATTTGAACTCAAGTCTTTCTGACTCAAGCCGCAGAACTCTAGCCACTGTGCCACCAAGCTATACAGGTTTGACATTTATTAAGGCAATGTATGTCAGAAACCCATGGCTTCTTTTTCTAGTACAGAATTCAATATTTGGAAAAATTCCATTGTGAGTATAACCAAGAAAAATCTTGCCTGTGGAACATGATACACAGAGCTCGCATGAACCAAATTCAGTGTTACCTCTGTCAAAAAGACTTGCAAATGAAGGAGAGAAGCAACCAAATGAAGAAGGCTTAAGTAGTTCAGTTTAGATTCAAATAATAGAAAAAGAAGAAATCCCAAGGAAAGCATGAAGATGAGGAATTAATCCACAAAGAGGTATTTTGTCAAACTTACATAAAGAATTAGGATACATATTAGCAGAGACAGGAAAATTAAGGGATTGTCACTAATTTATAAAGGAGAATAGTAATTAAAACCTGGAAGGAATATGGTAGAAATGACTTCAGTTATTTATTTCAAGATATCTCTTGAACTACTAATGGGGCCATTTCCCTCATCCCAGAAATAATTGTTTCAGTGGCTATTGTAAAAGGTTATAAATGTCTCAATTTAGGAAAAGCTAGGGAAAATGGTCGCAGGGGGATTGTAGTAAAATAAGAAAATGGTGAATACAGTGGATTTAAAAGATACACATTTATGCATTGCAATTCTATCACTATCAGGAAAATCTGGACTGAAAAGAATGCAGCTAAAATTTTATGAAAGGAATCCGAATCTGAAGTCATTGAAGAAGATGCAGCAGGAGCTTCCTTCCTACCTCATTCTCGGGCTAAGGCTTACTTCCTCCAAACAGCTGCTTTAGCCATTTTGTGGGAATTGACCTGTGAATTGAATCAGACAACTGCCCAATTCAGGGAACAATTGCTATGACTAGTGTTTTGGACTCAAGAGAGGGGGAAGGGATTTGTTCTGCTTGTGACCTCATTTCTGTGACTGCCCAGGCTTTCGTAGGTGGAGTGAGTTGCCACTGTGGAATAGAGCTGACATGATAAATTGATTTGGCATCAGAAGTCCTATAGCTACTGTATCAAAATATGCAATTAGTAGCAAAAGGTAACCTCCACTGTGGTCATGTCTCATATTCAATTGTGACAAAGACACAGCTGGTCTGATTTATTGTGTCGGTCCTATAAGAAGTGATGCCAAGACCTGTGGATCCCTGCTATTTGCAGGATTGTAGATAGGCTCCATAGTTGTGGATTGGGGGAGGGTCTATTCCATTCAACTGCTTATTTTTTTTTTAAGCAATTGGGGTTAAGTAACTTGCTCAAGGTTACACGGCCAGTTATTTCTGGGTGTGGTGCTAAGTATCAGCCGGATTTGATCCCAGGTTATCCCGACTCTGAGGCCGGTGCTATTACTCACTGAGCCACTTGGCTGCCCCTAAGCAATTGGGGTTAAGTAACTTGCTCAAGGTTACTGGCCAGGTGTTTCTGGGTGGGTACTAAGTGTCTGAGCCTGGATTCCAGCATTCAACTGCTTATTGATCAGTATTAAGCATCTACTACTAGTGTCAGGCACTGTGCTGGGAATAAATTAAGAGGCAAAAGATAATTCCTGCCCTCAAGAATTTACAGTTTGATGATTATATGTAAACACTGTTTATATCTGCTGTCATCATGGAATCTGCTTGAAGGAAAATATCTCATTCACCTTTAGGTATACGACCTTGAACATCATGGGGATTTAGTAAAGGTTTCTTGATTCAAATTGAATTGAATTGAAACTTTCTGAGCCTTGACTTCTTCATCAGTCAAATAAGGATATTGAATTAGGCTCATTGAATAAATGAGGACTCCAAGGGTATGCCCAGGCACATTAATGTGCAGTGAGTTTTGGGTAAATGTACCCCAAATTGTGTGGAATCACACACAATATAAATTCAAGTCATTATTCAAGATTAGAAATCTCATCTACTGATTATTCATTTTGAAGAATTTTTAAGTGACTATTAAACGTAATATGCACTAAATCAAGATTATGGTTTTAAATAGTAGTTTTTGGTACTATGATGTCAGAAACATTACGTAGTTATCTTAATAAAATTCTACTTTAAATATATACTATGCTGGTTTGCACACATTACCTTATATATGATCTTCCCTAATTGTATGGAACTTGAACTTGTATTGGAATGAAGATGATCATCTATCCCCACAAGTGGGTGATTTTTTTTTTTTTGTAACCACAAAGGGTAATACTGTGGTATAAGCAAAAAGTTTTAAAGCCACATGACTGGATGATCCCTAAGCCACATCCAACCCTAAAATTCAAATTCTAAACTGTCCAAGTGAAGAGTCAAATTATTCAACCCATTTTCCCTTTGTTCTCAAAATTCTTTGCATACTGAATACAATGCTTACTACCCTTTAAACTTCATGATCTAATCTATCCAATATGAATTCCTTTAACATAAACATTTGTACATTTTATTAATTATCTTTTTTCTCATCTTTCAATTATTTCTAGTTTCTTTATAACTTAAAAAAAACATGATGAGCCAAATTTGATAGATTGGATCATACTGCAGTGGTTGGAATGCTGAACTTGGAGCATTGAACTTGGGGTGGAGTTGGAATCCCTTTGGTACCTGCTAGCTATGTGACCTTCAGCAAACCACTTAACCTTATGGACCTCAGTTTCTTTATCTGTAAAATGAGGAGGTTGGACTTGACCTTTGATGTTCCCTCCTGTCTCTAGCTCCATGGTACTAATTACTATCAAAGGTGTCTTTTCTGACTCCTGCCTACCCTCTCCTTATTAATAGGATCTGTGAGTCCTAGAATCTATAATGAATCCTAGACTGTCATATCTTACAGAGGATAGTCTGAAATTTTCCATTTGAAGATTAAGAAGAAAAACCCAAATAGATATTTATTTGGGTAGACTGATTTTAGTCTAAAGGAAAAAACGATGGATGTCTTCTTAAAATCTCTGTTAAAATCTGATTGAGTGATTCAGTCTCTAAATCTATCACTTATTAGGTAGCTCTCTCATTGCCACAAAGAGTTACTTTTATTTTTCTAAAACTGTCTCAGTTTTTTAGATTTTTTTTATTAATTTTTTTTTTGGCTGCAAGTCATTTTAGACATCATTTAATTGTGTTCTCATTTGACAGCTAAGGAGGCTAATACCGTGGATTGCTCAGTTTTTGCCCTTGAACCAGGGTTTTTGGACACTTCCTTACTCTCTTCCCCTGTACTAACCTCACCATGTTTGCCTCTTCCCTTTTCCACTAGACCCTTGAAGGCTTCCCTGGGCTACTAAATTTTCACCTTATTGTGCTCCATTTAAATAAAAGCTTCTTGAGTTCAGGAACTGTCTTGTTTGTTTGTATTTATATTCCTGTGCTTAGGAAAGCATCTGGCTTATATTAAGTGCTTAATAAATGCTCTATCATCTATCCATCTGTCTATCTATCTAGCTATCTCCTCTATCTTGCAGAGGGATTAAATGCAATTTAGTTAAGTATGCATTTATTAGGCTTCTATTAAGTATGAGATTTGGAAGATACCATGACTACACAAAACTCTCTTTGCCCTCAAGTGGCTCACAATCTCCTGGGATTACTTGCTTAATGTCAATAATAAGATTGTAGGTAGTGTCAGAGTTAAAGCTAAAGCTGAGGTCTTTTGAGTCATAGCATCAATGCATCTCAGAGGTCATCTAGTCCAACTGTCTCATTTTACAGATGAGAAAACTGAGGCCCATGGCTTAAGTGAATTACTCAAATGCAGTCAGCATCAGATGTAGATTTGAACTCAGCTCATTTAAATTCATAGCCAGTATTCATTCTATTGTGTCCCTTCCCTGTCAAGTGATCTTTTCTCTCCGGGAATAGTGCAGGTGTGAGGAACCTGAGAGGGGGAGCGGAAGTCTCAGGAAGAGGTTCAAGGATCTGGATGATTTCCACCGCATCTTCCTATCTCTCCCTATCTTTTCAGCCTCTTTTGTTCCAGTCTTGACATGCTTTAACATTTTTATACAAGTAAAGCCTGCTTAAAATATCCCGTAAGAGCAAAACTGAAAAGGAAAATGGAAGAAATGTTCACCTCCCCCCACAAGCCAAAATACAATCTGAGAGGAATTTGTAGAGGGTTGCGGGGTAGGGGAGATGAGGATGGGAAGCATGTTGTAGATAGGGGGCCCAAGGGTGCCTGGTCTGTTGTATTTGTACACGAAGAGATTGTCGCTGATTGTTTTTGTTGTTTAAGCAGCAGTTAACTTCTAGCACCAGCAAAGGAATAGCAGAGCTACAGAGCCCAAGGTGATGTTCTCATAGGGTACATACACAAAAAAGCAAAATCCACAAGAGGAATTTTATATCAAAACTTTATTAAACAAAAAAATGCACCATTGGAATACCATTTCTATAAAAAATGAATATGAGACTGCTCTACAGTGCATTACAAAACCCCCTTTTCTTCATGTAGTAGTATACAAGATTGTGTGTAGAAACAGTCATTTATTTTTAAACTGTAAGCAAGTTTCTTTTCTGTAGAACAAGATTTACACTTCAATATTGCAATCACTAGTCTAATTTGGTTAACAATGCTAGAGCTTGACAATTTAAAGAAACTGTTTATAGGCTCAAAATACCCCATTTTTAAAGGTGTTTTGTAACAACGAGAATTTTTTCCCCCACTAAGGCTAGTTAAAGCTGTAGTATACCCATTTCTACCAGAAAAAAACTTACCACTAGCACACTAACAATGGTTTGAACTACACACGGCAAAGCCCTTTGAGTGAGTGCCTAGCATCGATTTCACAAATGCTGTGATTATCTTTCACAGTTTGTCTTAACCCCTTTTTGATCTGACCTATTGGGGGAAAGATTGACACTTCAGTAAGATGGCTCTGCGTGGGGCATCCTCATCCTCAGGTGGGAACCAGCTGCTAGCTCCCAGGAGAGCTCGCTGAGACATGGGACACTGCAGCTTTAACAGCCCGATCGAGGTGTCCAACCAGATATTCCTTTTATTTTTTTTATCATAAATTATCCAAAAAGAAGATCACTCTAAATAATAAATTAAATATTACTTATAAAAAGTACACCCCATCCCCACCCTCCCACCCCCAAACAAGGTGACAATTCACAAAGGTCAGAATTGTCAGCTCTACCTTACAATAATAAAAACAACCTTGCTCCTTCTATCTCCTCCTCCCACTCCTCTCCCCAACATTGCTTGCTTGCATTTGAAAGTACATGTACAGCATACAGTGAGATCCACCAGCCCCATGACATTTCACTCATGACATTAGGCTGCCTCTGGATGCTGTTCTCCAGTCCAGTCAAAATAAAACGAAACAAAATGGAATAACAATGTTTAAGTGAACGAATGGTCTCTACTGAGAGCAAGCCTTCAGAGAGCACACCAGAAGTCAGACCTGGCAAAAATTAGTCACCAGAAATGGGGACATAAGAGATCCCAGAATGGAAGCAATAATACTGAATTGCTTTTCTGGGCACGGGCTTTGCCTCCTGTTCTACTTTACTCAGCACAGAATACCCAGGCATTCCATTTCAGAGGCAATACCTTTTGAAATGGAATATTTGGATAACAAAGTATTTCGATCCATGGATACAAGTGCTTTGGGATGCAAAGAACTATTATAGCACTAGGTGCCCTACCTGTGACTTTCTAAAGTATTACATCTGAGACTTTAATATTGGGCTCGCTGGATGAAAGGTTTCCAGTGCAATATAAAAGTCATCTCTGAAAGTCACCACAGTAATACCAACTGTAAATAGCTATGCAACAGTGTTCCAGAAATGACAACAAAGGAATTCTTGGGGAGATTTGATTTTATGAACTGCTTCGGCTCTCCAGTATTTTGTGAGCTCTCTTTAGCATTGGTAGTTGGCGGAGGCAGAATACTAATCCAGGCGTCTCAGTAATGAGAGATTCGTGAAATGACTTAGGGCAAAAAGAGGGGCGGGCTAGACCCTGCTTCAGATCTGTTTGGAAGCTCATGAAGGTTGATTTTTGTTGTCAAACAAAACCAGAAAAAAAGCAAAAAGAAAACCCAAAACATACACTCACAGCTGTGAGGCTGTGCACTGACTTCGTTTTCCTGGCTTTTTCATAAAGTACAAGTGGACACACTGCGGGAATGCTAAGTCTGGACTCCTTTCTGATTCAGGCAGGACTTTGGAGGCAGCCTGGTTTTCTGGGAATTGCAACCCAGATGCCATTTTAGCACTCCTCTATTAAGCTGTAGCAAGATTCTCGAAGATCGTTCTGTTGAACCCAACCTAATGGGCCAATA
The DNA here is from genome assembly GCF_028583685.1 of Petaurus breviceps papuanus. Lineage (NCBI taxonomy): Eukaryota > Metazoa > Chordata > Mammalia > Diprotodontia > Petauridae > Petaurus > Petaurus breviceps. Next base: position 11,553,918 of record NW_027185664.1, read on the forward strand.
TCAAGAATAATCTGTAGTAGCCTCCTGGGCAGCCTCAGTGGGTCCCCTATACTGCGGGCCCCTGATTAGAAAAGCAAAGAACCAGACTCTGTGGTCCTGAATGTTGACTAAGAACTCTGAGTTCAAGCTAAGTGGCTATTGAAACTAAGCTAAAAATTCCTTTTGTTTCCACCAGGGCAAGCTACCAAACAGCCCATTGATACAAATTACAATTTACTTAAAGGGACTAGCAGATTCCATTTCCACCACAAGACAATGTAGCCATTATAAATTCACCTCTTAGGGTCCTAAACGGATCTGTTTTCCTCAAACTGATTAGGTTTTAATGTTATGGTACAAAAAGATCTTTCTGATTAACTACTGATTGTATGTTACTTAAAAATGAAGTTCCAGTGTATACTTTAAATATGTCAGTAGCTTATGTTTCTGTTATGAGAACAATAGCACTATGGCTGGGTAGTTATTGAATGTATATTACAAAGAACTAATTAACTTTTGGCTACCATACCACTAAAATTCACTTTGCTTATGTAGAGCTCTCTGTATTTGCTTGTCTCTGACGTACACAGAAGTTTCTCAGAAAAACCTTTCCTATCGGGTAAAAATAGGAAAGGAAAATAACTCCTCAGAAATAGGTGTTTGCCTGACAGTTTGGCTTCTGTGAATGTGGGGTCAAAGGGCACATTGCCAAGTTGTATTTAAGTCCCAGTGCTAAGAGTATCTGGTTTAGCTGTCAAGTGGAACCCTATGGGACTCAGAGATTTATGAATTTAAAAAAATCTGACACTGCCTAAACTCAGTTGGGAGCTGGAGCAAAAACAGAGGTCACTTCTACCATTCACAGGTTATTTCTTGTCAAGAGATTAGGGGACTGGGAAAATTAAAGAGTTACCTGAAAACCCTGAGTAGGTAAGCTGTAGCCTTCCAGGAATGGTTTGAGGAACCACAGTTCTACATATGCTACATCAGCCATATGGATTTGGGGCTTAAAGAACTTGTATCTCATGGTCATACTCTGACTCATCCTCTACACTAAGGCCTGGCACAGACACTTATTTTACCACTGTTTAGTGAGACTTTACCACTACCACAAAAACATTTGAATGATTAAAAAATGACCAGAACCAAGAACATTTAGAAAACACAAGGCCTCTGAAACAAATTCTCCAAATCATCTCCCATATCCAGAACTCATCCAAAACCAAATCACAAAGATCTGAATTGTTCTAACATTTCTATCTCATTTCCAAAAATGACTGGCCTGGATAGGAAGGACTGAGAATTTTTATGAAAATTCTAGTCAGTTCTCTTGAACTGCCTATGCTCATCTGACATAGTAGATAGCTAAATGCCTTGGATTCAAGATGTAGGGACCAAACAAATCTTGAAGACTGAGGACATCCACTCAGGGAGGATTGGATACCTTTAAAGTCATACTGCTCTTCTATGACTTTAAAGGGAAGGTTGTCCCTGGGGAATAAGGGACTCCATTAAAGACATAAGGCGTCCCTATTGTTATCTTTATATTGAAGTGGTTGGCTTGTTGATTCTGAAGGGATTGCATACTAGCATGAGGAATTCCCCACTCCAAAGAGTCAGACTTCCAGAATCCCTGATGTCCAAAAAAACAGAAGCAAATGCCCTCATACAGGTAATACTACATAATTCTTAAGAACCACTTAAATACAAATTTTAGCAAATTGAAAAGCAATTAGCACTTTTGTTGAAGGAACAATTTCACAAATGGATTCTGATGAATGATTTGAATGAGCTCTCTCTGACATCAGATTTCCTTCCTGACGTTAAACTGTAAAAAAATAATCTGAATTATTACTTCTGTTATGTTGCCATTTTGCTCAAAATATTTCATTCAGGGATTCGTATATAATTACCCACCTAATAAAAGGAGCTATTAGGTTGTAAAGATCCTATCCCTTCCATGCTCTTTTAAAATTATGACCCACTCAAGCTTGAAATCAAAGGCAGAGCTGAATGGAATAATTCAGCTGAAACGTTCTTATTGGGTTTTGTAGTCGCCTAACTGATAAATATGCAAATTAGCTCCCTTTTGGTGATTCAGCTGCATAAACAGGGATTAACTCTGAATGCTGGCTGAAAATTCAGCAACTGAAAGTGTACACACAAAATGTTCTTAATTCAACCAGTTAAAAGTTGTTGATAAACACGGTAATATAAAGTTAAAATTCTAGCAGAGAATGAAGATGCCACTTGGAAACACTTCCTGAATCATGAGACACAACTTTGAAAAGGATCCATTGGATTTATGAAGTTTCATTAAGTGTCAAATGGGGCCTTTCCCTCTGCTTGCATGGAGCTCAACACAGCAACAGGCCTCAGTGATCACCATTGGCCATGTGTGGCTGGGTCCAGTTGTTTCAGTGACCTGTCAGGAGAATCAGGAAGGACCCAAGGAGGCAGTCCTCGTGAGTGAAGAACTCTGCCTTTGCTTTCTTCAGGTCTGCACTTCAACAGTTTGCTGTTTCTGACAAGGAGTGAAGAGATCACTGGTATCCTTGCCAGGCAGAGTATGAAGTCAGCCATCTCTTGGGGAAGACAGAGTCTCTGGGGAAGAGAGAGGAACCTCAGTCCTGCCTGGGCGCCTGAAGGAGGATGGCCTTGGTGAAGCTTTGAAATGTCATCACAGTGTGGTATGGCCCCAAAGCCACCCATTTTGAAAAGTGTTCTATTACAAGCTTAAGCTCATAATTACTGTGTGTCTGAGAAGATTGCATATTGTATCCTCTTTCCAAAAATGCACTGTAGCTGGCAGGATGCCACCCATTGAAGATTTTTTATGTTTCTATTCTCTGTTCTCCAGACGTAAATGCTAACCAAGAGTGGATATACAAATACTTGAGGAAGATGGGTGAATTTTTACAGCCACTTGCTAATACCCACCATTTGTGCAAGATGAATGACTGAGTTATAAAACAATAGGCATTCACTGTCTCTTGTTTGTTTTTGTTTTTTTTTGTGCTGTTGGGGAATACATCCAATCCTTTGGTGCTGTGTAATAAGAATTTCCCAGGGGTGTTTTGTGGTTGAAAGTAAAAGACAAGTGATCTCCACTGATTTAACCATGACATGGAACAGGCTTAAATAATGCACTTGCATGTTGTAATGTTAGACTGACACATTTAAAAAACAAAACCAAACAAAGCCTACAGAACTGCAGGCCGCGGTTATGAGAAACAGATGCATTATTTATGAGAATATAGTCACTGTGTGGCTAGCTGATCAAAGTCAAGGGCCAGAGAAACTCTAGAGACTTTAACTTTGATCTTGCTGTGAGACACTCCTTTGTTGCTGATGTTGCTGTTGTTGTCTCATTTTGAGAACTCTGAGATGCACGATGGGCATTGGATGGGTGGCATGTACTTCTCCAAACCACTTGAGGATCTTTCTTTAACTAGGCAGTACTGGGGATAAGGTGATGTGTTTTGTGTGTGCAGGTGTTTGCGGGCACATCATTCTGTGAATGAAATCCTGATATGCTGCATTGTCCCGGATAATCCACCTCCTCGATTCACAACTTTTAGAAGGCCGAGCCTGTGATGGCATTGAGTTGCTTCATCAGCCCTTCCAAACTTGCCATTTGTTCACTCAAATCGTCTTGTTCATATACCTGTGAAAAGACAGAAAACAAGTCATCAGTGCGTATTATAGTTACTATGAGATATAGAATGTCTAGTCCTATACAATTAACTGTGTCCCTGCAAAAGCACCTGATAACCTTTTATCATAGGACCATAGATCCATAGACTCAGAAGCTCTATAATGCAACTACCTGGCATTGCAAATGAGAAAATCAAGACTCAGAAAGTTAAGTGATTTGTTCAAGGTCATACAGGTAGGAGAGATTTGAACCCAGGTCACCTGACTCTAGGGTCAGTCTTCTTTCCTTGACTTCATGCTGCTTCCCTTAGAAAAATTTTAGTCAGGAAATTACCTAAAGCTACCATGCATAGATACAATGTGATGAAGAGATTCTTCAATTTATATATGACCGGAAGTGAAAAGAGACTTTGTAGAAAGTCCACAGGGAATCTTTAAACAGAGGTTAAAGTATCACTTTGGGTGGCTATAGCAAAAGGGACACATAATCAGATGGGGGTTTGGACCAGACCAGTGATGTCAAACTGAGACAGAAACTGGACACCACTAGACTATACATAATTATGCCTTGTAGGCTGAATGTTGACTTAGAAAATTACAAACTAACATCTTCTATGTTCTACTGTATTTTTATTTATTTTGCTAAACATTTCCCAACTACATTTTAATCTGGTTCAGGCTACAATGGGAATGTCATGAGTTACACTGTGGCTGCCATATGTTTGACACCTCTGGGTGTCTGGATGCCCTCTGAAATTCCTTCTAGCTCTGATTTTGTGATTTCACATTTGGTAGTATTTCACAGTAATGATTTATATTTAATTTCTTTTCTTTTTTGATACAATATGGGCTATTTTAATTTTAAATAGTTTGCCACTAAGCAAAATTGGTTCTCCCAGAGCTGGGAATGTTTACAGATAGAACTGTTAAATATCAACCTGTAGTAAATCACAACTCACATTCATAGCTTGGTCCCCTAGAAAGATGATTCCTATTTTAGGTTCAAAGATATAGTCTGAGATTCTTCATACCTAAAACTATAACTTATGAGTCCCTACTGTTGTGCCTACTTTTAATAGGTAGCCCATAGATATAGTTAGCTCAAACAAAAGACATTTATTACATGGCATTGAACAGTGCTTGCAAAAATTTCCCTTCTCTTCCCCCCTTCCCATGCCATAAACCTAGGATGTATATTTCCATAAATATACACATTAGTTAGAAGACTGGTCACATCCATAGAGTAAATTGGTGATGAGGTTAACACACAGAACATAAGTAGTTAAAACAACTCATGCCTCTAGTATTACAAGTCCCCAGTGTTATTTATCTTCTTAGAGTATCCTCATAATTGTCTCCCTCCTACCCCCAATTCAAGATGTCTTCAGGGCAGATCATTCACATGAGTTCCTTGGGCCTGATCTTCTCTGCTGCTCAGCTCCTAACTGCCAGGATGAATTTATTCGTAAATATAGCTGACTCTTTTATGTGCTGCTAAGGGTCACGCTATTCAGAGATGCCTCCATACACTGCCTCTATTTTGCCTTGAACCCTGACAGGTGCAGTGTCCCTTAATGGGTAGATAGTTTTGCTACAAAGTGCCAATGATGGGGTACCTGGGGTCTAGATCAATTTGTGAAACCAACTTGTAAAACCAGTCTGTGAAGTTGTAACTGCAATTTGTCCTTTCCCACCCTCGAGCTCTGCCCCTTCTCCCTATCCCACACTCCACCTAGGCAACACCCTGTGACCCCTTTGTTCTTACTTAATCTCTTGATTTCTTCCCAGGCCTGGCCCACACCCTCCTTTGTCCTTGCCTTTTGTCTCCTTCGACCTGGCCCAAATCTTATCTAAACTCTCTATTCACATGCTGCTCCTCTTGGTCAGCTCTGACCTTTGTCTATGCACTGAGGCCCCTCCCGTCAGGCCAGCCCTGACAATGGCAGCCCTACCCTTTAAAGGTAAAAGCCTGTACCCCTCTCAGTCACAGGTCCCCTAAAAGACTCCTGCCTGCTTGGTAACAATAAACTTCTACCACTCTCACTCCAATTAAGCCTGAGACCTTGAATTCTTTCCAGACGATATTGCAGGTTTTCTGGTCTTAGATAAGATCAGAATTCCTGCTGAACCTATTGGGATCCGTCCCCCATCACCTTGGGTTATGAAAGTGGGAGGATAGACAAATTCCCTTCCTCTGCTAACTCAGATGAGGCTACAAGGGAAAAGATAAAATATGATCTCCCCTGAAGAACAGGTATTTATTTTGTTTTTTTCTATCTATTTTTTTCATAGCTGTGTCTGCTCTAGATTATAGACATCAAACTCCTTAAAGCTATTCCTTACCTTGACTTTGGAGAATGTTTATTTATTGTTGTTGTTGCTTTTAAAGCCATCAATGGCAAGGCCTACCTTTGGCTAGTGAAGGGCTAGCTATTCTCTAATTATATCAAAGATAACTTCATAGGCCATAAAAGAGTAACAGAGTGTTCACACTCTATCCTTCATTTAACAAAGGAACATCTTATTGTTTTTATTATTTGCCCTTTCTGTGATCTCACCGACTGGAGAATGTGTGTAGGGGCATCAGTTGAAGTACCCTGTCTGATAAAATCCCTTCCCACTCTAAATGCGCTATAAATTTAGGGCAAGCCATCCTTCACTTGGGTAGCTAGAGGGTGCAGTGAATAGAGTGCTGGGCCTGGAGTCAGAAACAATCACCTTTCTGAGTTTAAATCTGTCCTTAGATACTAGCTATGTGACCTTGGGCAAGTCACTTAATCCTGTTTGCCTTCAGTTCCTCATCTGTAAAAAAATGAGCTGGAGAAGGAAATGGCAAATCATTCCAGTATCTTGGCCAAGAACATGACAAATGGGGTCCAGAAGAATTGGGTGTGTCTAAAAGAACTTAACAATAATATCCTTCAATACTTTAAGGATATACTTTGGGTAGTATGGATATTCCCTCATTCCTTCCTCTAATGCAGGTCATAACTGCTCTATAGAGATTTAGTATAGAAATTCCAAGGATTTCTGTGGCTGAAAAATTCAACCTAGTATTGAGCTTGTTTGAATTTAGCTATGCTAATCCTCTGATAACTGTTTGTTACTTGACTCAAGGACAAGGACTCTTAGGAAAGAATAACTCCCACATATATCACATTTAAGATATAAAAGATAATTTTACCTATAATCTTGTGACCTAAATAAAACAAATATTAGGATTCCAGGACTCTGACATTTCACAGAAAAAGAAGCTGAGCATGGAGATCACGATCACATAACTGGTATTTGGTGAAAGTAGAATTCAACTCTAGGTCTCTTGGTCTGAAAGGTGGATTTTTTTCCTCTTTATCAGGAAATTTATAGATATCTCCCAAATTCTCTAGGCAATGTTTAACTGAGGTATTAAATTTCTAGCAGATGTTAAACATCATTTCTTCTACTGAAATCAACAATGACAACTGAAATGCCTATGTAGATGGGCTCCATAGATATACTATGAGGCATAGTCCTGCTTTTTCTAAATTAGGATTTGTCATTAACTAACTAACTGGCCTCAGATACTTACTGGCTGTATGACCCCGGGCAAGTCACTTAACCTCAATTTCCTCATGAGCTGGAGAAGGAAATGGTAAATCACTCAAATATCTTTGCCAAGAAAATATGACTGAAACAACTGACAAAAACTGTGAAGTTGAGCCATCACTTGAATTCTCTGTGATTACATTCCCTTCTCTGCAAAATATCAAAGTAACAACACTGCCCCCCATGAATTGTGAGGATATTGATTTTTTAATATATCAAAATCAATGAACAAACATTAAGTAAATACCTACTATGTGCTGAGCATTGTACTTGGCCTTAGATATATAAAAACAAAAGTTAGAGCATCTCTACCCTTAAAGGATTTACGTTCCATCGTGGAAAACAATTCATACACACAAAAGCAAATATGAAATATACACAAAATCATGATGGGGTAATTTTGGGGAAGTGGGGATAGGGTGGGATTGCACCATCTGGGGAGGAATTAGTGAAGACCTGGGATAAGAAGACACAGATGGGTTTGAGCTTGAGAATCCACATTTAATTGGTGTGAGCACTTAATCTACTGACCCAGACAATCTTTTATTAGACAATGACAGAATGTTAAGCAATGGAAGAGAATTTAGAGATCCCCTAGTTCAGTTTCTCTTTCTACAGTTGATGAAACTGAAGCCCACAGGAGTTACATAACTTGACCTTGGTCAAATAGCTCTCTTAAATTTAAGAACCAGGGCCCCAGACCCCATTTTTAAGGGGCAGCTATGCGGTACAATGAAGAAAGAATTAGACTTGGTTTCAGAAAGACTTGAACTCAAATCTTGCCTCAAATTCTCTCTATGTGGCCTTGGCCTAATCTTAACCTTTCAGTCTCAGTTTCCTCATTTGTGAAATGGGGATAATAATGGGATAAAGCTGCAGCAATTCACGAAATCATTTACCTAAGATGTAAATGGGTTGAGCATTGTATCAGTGAAACTACACTCACATTGCTTAAGTCATAGAGCTTTTGAAGTAATGAATTATTATTTATATCAATTGATGTCCTAGAATGAAAAGTTATGCCCATATTCATCATTTCTGCAATGCCTCTGCTGTCACACGTGCTCATGGCTTCACAAAGAATATTTGAGTTGGAAGGCAGATTAAAAGGTTACTAAGTTTGACCTCTGTTTTCAAAGCATAGGGAAGGAGGTTCCTTGATAATTACCACTAATCCTTTAGGTATACTTAGCAAATGATTGAAGCAGTATCTGTGTGCTTAGATTATTTCTGTGTGACAAAGAACACACACAGACAATAGTATGATGAATTTGTATTAAACCATCCACAGTCACTTAGTTCATTCTGTGACCAAAGGCAGCTGTCTTGGTTTTGAGGTGCTTTTCATGGCCATCAGTCAGAATAATGCTACCTGGGGATAATCAACCTAACCTTGGCCTCAATTCTAGTGTGAACTGTTCAAGTGACTTAACCAGCCAAAGACCATTAAATAGGATATTTTGGTGCAGGAGGGGGTCTGATCAGGAAACTTCTGAATGAGTCTTCCAATATACAGAACCTGAATCTTTGTCATAAATTGGCATTTCCCTTGGAGACAGACATGTAATATTGTTGCAGGCATATTTTGCCTGGTAAATATATAAAAATTGGCTCACCTTTGATTTCAATGTTTACCATTAACATTTTCTTCATTACTTCCTTAATTTTAAACAACCAATAATACATCAAGCCCTGATTTACCAATTCACCAATTTGAGAGGTGTCAATGCTCACAAGGAAAATTTAATAACTGGCAGAGCTGATATGAGCATAATGCTGATTATAGCTCAGCACTGATAGCCCTACACTTTGGGAATGACATTATTCACTTTAAAATGATGTGTCAGCTCCTGATTGGTCCTCATGTTTCCCCATGACTGAGAGGAGAGAGAGTAATTGTTGAAGTTGATTCAACACTGAACTAAATGAAGGAAACTATATTTTGCTAAACAGTACCATAAACAAGGAAGTAATGTAAACATTTTTATAGCAAGTTTCTCTGATAAAGATATCATATCTCAAATATGTAGGGAACTGAGTCAACTTTATAAAAATAAGAGCCATTCCCCAATTGATAAATGATCAAAGGCAGTTTTCAGAAGAAGAAATCAAAGCTATCTGTAGTCAAATGAATTAAAGCTCTAAATCACTGTTGATTAGAGAAATGCAAATTAAAACAACTCTGAGGTACCACCTCACACCTATTAGAAAAATAACATTACAGAAAAGGAAAATGACAAATGCTGGAGGGGGTGTGAAAAAAAAATTGGGACACTAATGCACTTCTGGCAGAATTGTGGATTGGTCCAACCATTCTGGAGAACAATTTGGAACTCTTCCCAAAGGGTTTTTGATTCAGCTATATCATTTCTGGGTCTGTATCCCAAGAAGATCAAAGAAAAAGGAAAAAGGATATATGTGTACAAAGATATTTATAGCAGCTCTTTTTGTCGGCAAAGAATTGGAAATTGAGGGAATGCCCATCAATTAGGGAATGGTCAAACAAGTTGTAGTATATGATTGTGATGAAACAGTATGTGATAAAATGATGGTCAGAATGGTTTTAGAAAAACTTGGGAAGACCTATATGAACTGATGCAGAGTGAAGTGACCAGAACCAGAAAATCGTTGTACATAGTAATGGTAATATTGTAACAATGATCAACTGTGAAAGACTTAGCTACTCTGATCAATATAATGATGCAAGTCACTTCTGAAGTAGTCATAATGAAAAATGCTATCTACCTCTAGAGAGAGAACTGATAAATTATGAGTACAAATTGAGGTGTACTTTTTCACTTTATTTTTCTTGCTTTTTTGGTCACATGACTAACATGGAAATAGGTTTTGCAAGATTTTGCATATATAATTAACATGATATTGCTTGCCTTTTCAATGAGTGGAAGAGGAGCTAGAGGGAAGAAGAGAATTTGCATCTCAAAATAAATAATAAATTAGAAAAACAAAACCATGAACAACAACAAAAGAGATGGAACCAAGACCTCCCTTGGTGGTCTATAGGGGAAATATAAAAGATCACACCTTCTCTCTTGGGTCTTCCCTTGCTTGGACTTCCAGAGAGGGGCTGTGCTCTTCTCCCTGTCTCAGGGGCAATGGTAGCTACAAACATGTACAATGAGAACCCGTGTTTGCTTAAGTGAACCCGAGTCCCTGGCCCCTGTCTTCTGCTTTCCATTGTCTTCTCTAAGAACAAGACAGTGACCAGCAATCCTAAGGAATGAATGGATGTTTCTAGCTCAAGCAGCAGCCTCTGTGAATTTTGTGAATTCAGAAATTTCAGAGCTCATTGTCAACTGACCACTTGGACATTATTGTCAGAATACCACCATTTTTCAGAGAACATTGCCATCACCAAAATGATTCTTCAGAGGAAGGTCTAAAGAGAGCCCAGGCCACAGTCCCATTGGATAGGATATCTGCACCCTGAGGGTTGCTCAGGAAGTACAGATCTGAGGTGAAAGAACAACATATACTAACAATTTGCTCAGCAGTCTCACAAAATTTTCTCATCACCTAGGAAAGTATAATGACTCTAAATGGCATTTGAAATGTTTTGTATTTCTGAATTTCTTAACATGTGTTTTTGGAAAGAAGGAAACAAGCATTTATTAAGCACCTCCAGGCACTGGGCTATGAGCTTTAAAATATTATCTCATTTGATTCTCACAACAACCCTGGGGGAGGTAGGTGCTGTTATTATGCCCATTTTTCCAGGCAGAGGCTAAAAAGGGATCACACAATTAGTAAATGGCTGATGCCTGATTTTTTAACGTAGGTCTTTCTGACTCCCAGTTCAGAGTTCTATTCACTCTGACACCCACTTGCCTTTTGCATTTTATTCTGTCTTAATGATTTGCTGTGGTGGAGAAAATAATCCTCAATCTTATACTTTTTTTTTTTTGCATATTTAGATATTTACATTTTACATAGAATACATCTTCTAGGTGGCTAGGTGGCACAGTGGATAGATTACTGGGCCTGGATTCAGAAAGACATCTTCTTGAGTTCAAATTTGGCCTCAGACAATAGTTGTGTGACTCTGGGCAAGTATTTTAACCTTGTTTTCCTTAGTTTTCTCATCTGTTAAAAGAACTGGAAAAGGGAATGGCAAACCATTCTGGTATCTTTGCCAAGAAAATCTCAGATGGGACCCCAAATGGGGTCACAAAGAGTCAGAAACAAGTGAACAACAAAAACATTTCTAGAAGGGAGTCTATTAATCTTTATATGTATATATGTATGTGTATGTGTATGTGTGTATATACACACACATATACACATACATACATACAAGTCTTCCAGACTTCAGGCCCAGTGCTCTAACCACTGCTCCACCTAGTGGTGGGTACAGGTCCATTTCCTCATCTATAAAATAAACTGGAGAAGGAACCAAGATGGGGTCCAGAAGAGATGGACATGACTGAAATGACTGAACAGCAAAAGGAAATGTCACTTCCAAGTACTATGCTAATTACTCTATATTTATTAGAACTAGGTGACAGAGTAAAGTGTTGAACTCAGAACCGAAAGCCTTGAGTTTGAATCCTACCTCAAATACTTAGTGGGATGACCCTGAGCAAGTCACTTAACTTCTGTCTGTTTCTTCACTACTAATGAGAAGAATAATAACACATTCATAGAGTAGTTGTGAGGATTGAATAAAATAACATCTAAAGGGCTTTGCAGACATAAAAGTACTGTTTAAATGCTAGCTATTCTTATTAGGGTTAACTTTTGGTAAGAAAGCACTATTTAATGTGTCATGTCATGAGATACTTCATAAACAGATCTCTTCTCTGCATTGCAGAACAATATCAGAACTTGGCTCAAACTCCTTGAACAAAACAAGCATAAAGCTAAATAGTGTGGTATAATCATGCCTATGACTTCTAACTCCAAACCTTTCCTTAAGTGGTTCATATGGACACATCAAACTCATAAGCAATGCTGGTGGTAAGAGCCAAGAAATTCTTTCCTGGTCTATTGCAGATGTGCTTTATTGCTTCTAATACTTCTGACACCATATTCTTCAATTTAAATGGATAATTTAAACGATAAGCATCATAATCCATTTAGGAGAGAGATGGAACAATCTGATATCTGTTATTGTTGCTATTGATGTGCAGTAGTTAGCTGTATAGAATGCTGGACATGTAATCAAAGACCAAAATTCCCATCCCACATCCCTCATCCTACCTGAGACCAATATTGACTATAGGACTTGCACAACTCACTTGACCACTCATTGCCTCTAGAACTCCCTGGAGCTTAGGTCATTGGTAAAAGATGGGTTATGTCCATCTTAGTGAAAGGAGATGCCTCACCCAGGGTTCCCTATGCTGATTGACAAAAATTACAGTTCCTTATAAAATTCCTGTGCTTTATTATTATTAAAAGCAATTGGAGTTAAGTAACTTGCTCAAGGTTACACGGCCAGTTATTTCTGGGTGTGGTGTTGAGTGTCTGAGCCTGGATTTGATCCCCAGGTTATCCCAACACTGGGGCAGGTGCTCTTACTCGCTGAGCCACCTAGCCACCCCTAAGCAATTGGGGTTAAGTAACTTACTCAAGGTTACATGGCCAGGTGTTTCTGGGTGGGTGCTAAGTGTCTGAGCCCGGATTCGATCCCCAGGTCATCCCGATACTGGAGCTGGTTCTCTTACTCGCTGTGCTACCTGGCCACCCTGATGAAGACCTTTTTTTTTTTCTTTTTTTGCTTTTTGGAGGGCAATTGGGGTTAAGTGACTTGCCCAAGGTCACATGGATAGTTTTTGTGTTAAGTGCCTAAGGCCGGATTTGAACTCAGGTCTTCCTGACTCCAGGGCTGGTGCTCTATTCACTGAGCCACCCAGCTGCCCCACCTGTGCTTTATTATTAGCTGGCATTTTTTATAGTTCTTTACATTAGTTAAGTGCCTTATGTACATTTTCTCATTTGAAATTTATAATAGTCCCGGGATGGAGGTATTATTATCATCATTTTACAGATGAGGAGACTGAGGATCATGATGGCTAAAAGATTTGTCCATGATTACACAGCTTAGGAAGATTGGATGTAGATTTCCAGCTCAAATCTTGCTGTTTCTAATATTCTATACACTACATCATGGCCAAGTAAAAGCCCTGGGGATGCAATGTATCATCATGTTCTGCTTCAATTAGACTATTTTGTAAAAAGAAAAATAAAAGTTGGCTCTGTTGCCCACAACTTGCTATGTATCAGAAACTAATTACTCTTTCATAGTGCTGTGCTATGTCGATATTATTTGCATGCTTTGCAAAATCAGCATCTGTGCACACAGAGAACAGAAGTTGTTAGAAAGTTTGGCTGTTTGTTTTCATTCTATGATACATGTTGGAATAAGATCCAAACGAAATGGTAAAACATAATTCAAATTAGGTTTTCTTGTCTTTTTTCTTCTCCTCCAAAATCTCTTTTTCTCTCCCAGCAGATCTGACTTCCTTAGACCTTTAAAATTATCTTTTTTTCTATCTGAAATCTATTCTAAAATACTTTATGCTTTTCTAAATACCAATCTTGGGTTTCTGTAAGCATAACCTTCTTTCATCTTTCTCACAAAACATTTTGTTTCTCTAGCTTTTTATTTTTATTCATTCCCTTCATCTGTTTTCACTTCCTTATTTTCTCTTATTTTCTGACAATTACTTTTTGTTTGTTTCTTTCTTTTCTGGGGAAATAACACTCCCCCTTCCCTCTTCTATTTCCATTTCCTTTTCTTCTATTTTCTTGATATCGCTGTTGTGTCTCCAATATTCCCCCTCAGTCTCTATCATTCCTTTTTGTCTTGCATCTTTTCTCATTCTCAGCCACTTAGTTTTAACAATTTCTGATGATTCAGGAAACATTTACACACGTGAGTCATTAAAAAGCAAAACATATGGCTGAATCCAGATATTCAGCTGAATATTTTGAAAAGAAATACAGGGAAATAATTTCTTACCTGCTTTAAAAACAGCTATTAAAAAAACAGTTTTGACTAAATTAATTTGGGGGGGATGTATAAGTGTATTTGAGTAGTTAGGTAGTGCAGTGGATACAGTGCAATGTCTGAAGTCAGAAAGACTCATCTCTGAGTGTTCAAATCTGGTCTCAGACACTTGGCTGTGTGACCCTGGGCAATTCACTTAACCCAGTTTGTCTCTGCTTCCTCATCTCTAAAACAAACTGGAAAATGAAATGGCAAACCACTACGAGAGTATCTCTATCAAATGGAGCTATGAAAAGTCAGATATGACTGAAAAATTACTGAACAACAAAAAGTGATACAGTAAATAGAATGTTGAACGTGGATTTAGGAAGATCTTTAGTTCAAATCGAACCTCAGACAGTAGCTTTATGACTGCGAGCAAGTTTACCTGTCTTAATTTCCTCATCTGTAAAATGAGAATAAGTAAGAGCACTTGCCTCCCATGTTTATTCTGACAGTAAAATGAGCCAATATTCGTAAAGCACTTTGCAAACCTAAAAGTGCCATATCATTGCTAGCTATTGTTGCTGCTAAGTAGAAATCCTTTTTGTTGCAACAATTTTTTTTTGTTGAAAACCATCCCCAAAGACCTTAATTAGTATACTTCCCTGCCTTAATAGATAGGAAATAAAGTTTAAAATTCTACTTTTTAAAAATAGTTAAGATCTCGTAGGGGGTTAGAATTAATCTTCAAAAATATCATTGGCCATGGTCCTAGAGATATAGATGTGGAAGGTAAAGAAAATTAGGTTGAAGAACTTTATTCAGTCCCTTGACTTAAAAAATAAATTCTCAAAATGAATTTATATTATAGTCATTTGACTTCTCTTCTAATTGTCAAGCACGAGTCTCTTTCCTTGTGGTTATACTGCAATCCAGTAGATGCCATTATTTAGGCTGACAAAAAATATCCTTACGCTGGCTGGATCCTCCGGCTGCTTGTGGCTTTCTTCAGACACTTCCGGGGCTGTGGGTACTGACACGGGAAGCAAGGGAGACCGAGCCTTTCCTGCTAATCCAAGGGAAGCTGTTTTCACATGAGTCTTGGTCAGGGTAGGACCTAGGAGAGAAGCCACACAGAGGTATAGTCTATGCACATCACATATTGCAGAATAATCTTAAGTGTACAGGTCAAACCCTGCTAGATGGGGCTAGTTTTACCTTATTGGTCATTCTGTAAAGACAGAGTCTAAGTCTAAAAGCAGGCTTTAAAAAATGTCTTTCGAAAGGGAGGCTAACACTGATTAAGCTGCTCTTCAGTAGATGAAAATTCTCCAGTCAGAAGTAATTAAAAGTGGACTTCAAACCCCACCAAGGGCTGCCTGGAATCTCCAAGATGTTCATCAGGCCCCATGGTGTCAGGTGAGCTCATTCCGCTGACTTGCAGCTCAAGGCCGGAAAGCTGCGTGCCCAGCTCCCTAGATTAGTACCTGGATTGTGCAGATCTCTAGGTAAGAATGATGGGGTGGGAAGGATAGTCGGCCTGGCTCTAGGAATGGCTTTTGGATGATAACACTGAAACAGTCCCTTGTGGCCAACTTAGCACACATTAAAGATTGCATCCTTAATTCTTTCTGAAGAGCCGAAGCCCAAGCCTGCTCTGATTCTCTCAGGAGCAGGTTCTAATCTATGGCACTCAAGAAAGGCATTGTTAAGTACATCCTAAGTGACATTCTTCTACTAGGTATAATAATAGCTCACTGATCCTGGGCATGTGGAATGAATCACAAAACTTTTAATTTGCTAAATTTGATTCATTCCATAGGAACACTGATTAAGTACTTAATGTGCACAAGGCATCTTGAAAGTTGATATAGTAATAATACAAATATTGCTTTCTATTAAACAACACATACATACATACATATGTTTTAACCATTTGAGTGTTGTTCACTATGTCATAATTTTTTTTTCAGCTGTAGCAAGTTATAAAATACAAGTGGAAGAATAGTGGAGAAGAAAAATTTCATTGTTTACAGGTATGTGCAAAGCATTTAAATAATGTCATGCAAAGTAGGATGTTCCCAAGACAGAGGGAATGAATCAGAAGACTTAAAGAACAAATAAGACAATTAGCAAGTATTTCCTAAGGGCCTACTATATGCCCAGGATTATACTAGGCATTTTGGAGGATATCGAATATTTCTTATAAAATTTTATTGCTATTTATAGGTCATAGAATCCTCAGTCTAGATTTGGAAGGGTCCTCAGAGGTGTCCAATGCGGTCCAATCCTTCTAGTATAGTCATTTAGTCTTTGGTTTCTTCTCTCTGACCATTTTCTCCACAAGCGGAAACCTTTTGACAAAGACCATGGCTTGGAGAAATTTTGCTTTGGGGCGCCCACTCTTGGGACTGATTTTACTTTATTATTTTTGTTCAGTCCTGTCCAAGTCTCAGGTCAGATTTAAACCCTGGTCTCCCTGACTGCAGGACCTGTGCACTATCTACTGGACCACCTAGCTGCAGTTGATGACTGCCTCTCTCAGAACATTGTTTGAGGGAGATGGCTGAGTGTATAGAGCCCAGGTGCTAGAGTCAGGAGAATGTGAGTTCAAACACTAGATGTGTGACCCTGGGCAAGTCACTTAACCCCAATTTCTCCTAATCCCCACAAAAGCAGGGTTTCAGGAAATGTACTCTAAGCATTTTTCAGACTTGAGGTCCTCTCATTTCCCCACAACTTCTAGAGTTATGAATCATGAGCAAATCAAAGCCATTGCTCCTGGATGGAAGATATTTGTCCTAGCCACCATCCCTTTAACTCAAAGTATCTTTCCCTAGCCACCTCTCTCCCAAAACTCCTTGAGGGCAAGGATTATCTTTTCTTTTGCATTTCTGTGTCTAGTACTTAGTACTTGGTACTTGGCCCATGGTAGTTGGGGGTCAGGCAGTTCAGTCCTGTTCATCACTTCATTACCCCATCTGTGGTTTTCTTGGCAAAGATATTGGAGTTCTTTACATTTTTTTTCTCCAGCTCATTTTACAGATGAGGAAATTGAGGCAAAGAGGGATAGTGACTTGCTCAGGGTCACACAGCTAGAAAGTGTCCAAGGTTGTATTTGAACTCAGTTCTTCCTGACTTCTTACACTCCATCCATTCTGCTACCTAGCGGCCCCTTGGCACATGGTAAGCACTTAATAAATGTCTTTTCATTTATTCTTTAATTCATTCATCTAGAGCTGAAAAGAATCTTGGAAGTCATTGAATATAGCTTGTTTTTAAAACTGAGGCCATTGAGGTGAAGTGACTTGCCCAATTTCACCCTACTAATAGGTGTCAGAGATGGGATTGGAACCCAGATCCTATGAGACCATAGCTTGTGCTCTTTCTGCGGGACTGGGATGGCTGTTCTCAATGAATATACAATCCCATTGGAGAAAGAAGAATCATGACTCTGAAATAGAAAACACTGAAGAGATAAGCTGGGCATGAACTAGATATTATACTGGACCAAAGGTTCACTAACCCAGGAATCCTGAAGTAACTCAGCAAAGGAAGAATGCAACAATTCCATTCCTTGCATTTTTTTTCTGATTAATTAATTTATTTATACAATGGAATATAATGGAAACAGCTCTGGCCTAGGAGTCAGGAAATAGATTTTGATTCCAGTTCCCACATTTATTTGCTGTGCCATTGTGGGCAAGTCACTCTATTCCTTTGGGCTTCATATGCACATTTGTAAAATGAAGGGAGTGATACACTAAGGTGGTCTTTCAGGTGTCTTCCTGCTCTGGCTATAATGACCCAAGACGGTAAAATGGTGACATACAAATGTCAATCCTGACATTACTCACAGGGTGATGAGAAAAAGCACTTTGCAAAACTTAAGGTGGACTATTTTAAATGTTAGAGCTGGACAAGACCCCAGAGATCATCTAGTAATCCAACTCCCTCCTTTGATAAGTCCCTGAGTGGATAAAACAAATTCCTGAGCTCATCAGTGGTAGAGCCAGGACCTGAGCCCAATTCTGCTACCCAATCTAGCACTCTTTCCAACCATTCCACCTTGTTCACTGATAACCTGGTTGCTTTATATGTTAGTATGATGGTCCCAAGTGAGGAGTTGTCTTCCCCTAGATAACTGACAAGGTGAAAAAATGGTTCTGGGTGGTACTGAAAGAACAGAATGACTGACACTGACTCTAGACACCACACAATCAGCAAGAAACAGCCATTTAATATTGATTACATCATTGTTTTGTGCTCGGCTGTGTGATGGACACTGGCAGGGTCACAAAGATATGGCGTCTTCTCCTAAGGAAAGATATGGTGTAAAATAACACTGGTAATGTTGTTAACTGACCTTAATAGAGCTTTTGCTACCAGCAAGTTGTTCTATTGGGGGCAGATCACTTAAATGTTCTGTGCCTTAGTTTCTACATCTCTGAAATAAGAGGTTTAACTGGAAGATCTCTAGGGACTTCCCTAATTCTATGATGCTAATTTCTCAACACATTATAATTTATGAGCTCAAACTATCAGGCACTAGACTTTAAGAGGTTTTCCTTAAGCTCTAGGAAGCATATGTTTGCAGTTTGAGGGCACCACCACAAGATGGTGATTTTAATTATTTGGGACAGATGGTCAACCTGTATGGTGATTCAGGTGACTGACACATGAAACCACCAGATGGGGGAATCCCCTACCTTAATATAGCTATAGGACATATATACAATTAAAATTACACAAACATTCTTATTAGAATATAAAATAAGATTTAAATGCAACAAGTACATGGCAACTTGCATTATTCCTACTTTTATTCAGTTATTCTCTAGTCAAATATTAGGGTTCTCAAAACTAAGAATTTGGGAATTTCTGAGCATCTATATAGTCTCATCTTCTTTCTGCAGATTCTCAGTGCTGTTTCATATTTGCGGACTAACTTGGTGCAAATGGGAGCTTGGTGATATTGAAGTCAGATCTCTTTACGTAATGGCCAATTTCAGAAGCTGCATGATGGCAAAACTTTGTCCCATTAAGTTCTTAAATCTTAAATTTTAAAGTAGGTATTTCTATGAATCCCTTCTTCCAAGAAAGGGAGTGAGTATGCTACAGTAAGCATATGCAACTTGGAATCAGAGGAACTGACGTCACATAGCCACTTTAATACTTGTGTGGCCTTGGCAAAATAGAAAAACCTTTCTTGTTTTATTTCCTTCTGGTAAAATAAGGGAGTTTGATGAGAATTCTTGGAGAGCAAAGACTCTATATTTTTATTTGTAAAGAAAATTTCTCTATTGAGCACAGTGCTTGGCATGAAGCATTCATTCTAATGAAGTCCTGAGGGTATTCTATCTATGACTGTTGAATCTTTTTTCAGTCATGTCTGACTCTTTGTGACCTCATTTCGGATTTTCTTGGCAAAGATTCTGGACTGGTTTGCCATTTCTTTTTCCAGCTCATTTTGCAGATTAGGAAACTGAGGCAAATAGGGTTAAGTGACTTACTTGCCCAGGGTCACTCAGTAAGTAAATGAGACTTAGTAAGTCTATGAGGCCAGATTTGAACTCATGAATATGAGTCTTCCTAACTCCAGGCCCTGTTCTCTATCTATCTCAGCCACCTAGCTGCTCTATTCTGTCTATGGAGCTACCAAGAAATTCTAAAGGAGCTCTATACAAGTGGGAGACAAGTGAAAATTGTGTAAGAGAGTTCATGGAAGTCAGAATCTGGTTCTCCTACAAAGTTAAAAAAATAGGACTAATTAGAAGATATGTTGATATATGGAACATTAAGGAAATGTTTGCTTCTCAGTGTAATTAAACTAAACAATAGCTTCTGTGACAATTTTCTCTACTTCTAAAAGAATAACAGGAAAGTGTCCTATATTGAAAAATTACTTATTTCCCTGTATTTCAACAAATTGTATTTACATTTTAATTGGCCTAAAACATAATTATAATCAAACATAAGATCTTAATGAAGAAATGGAGCTTAGTAGAGAGGAAGAACAATAGTAAGACTGAGTTCATATCTCACCTCAAACACTTACTCCCTGTATGATGCTGGCCAAGTCATTTACTGGCTGTTTGCCTCAGTTTCCTTAAGTGTAAAATGCAGGTAATAAAAATATCTACCTTGCAAGGGTTGTTGTAAGGATCAAATGAGATAATATTTGTAAAGTGCTTAGCATGGTATGTCCTGCATAGTAGGCTCTACATAAATGCTTATTCCATTTTCCGTCCGTTTTAAAGCTGTTCTCACTGTAGTGTGATAAAAAAAATAACCAATATGGAAAGGTTTTATTAAGTTTATTAATTTAAAGCTTTATTAAACAGATACATTTATAACATATGTGAGAATGGCTTTTCATTTTTTAAAGACAATATTTATGTACTATGATTAGAACAAAGGCTTTCTGAGGCCAGGGGATTTTTTTTTTTAACTTGGTATGCTCAGCACTCTGCACGTCTTGTCCATAACAAATCCCCAATAAATATTTCTTCAATTAGGATGAATTATTTAGCTGATTTGGCTTGCCATTTCTAAATGCCATCACTTTTCAAAAACAAACATTGATGGGCTTTAGGATGGTAGTATGTAGAATACTAATCCAGATTCTGTCATTGAGGACCTATGCAATTTATATCGATCACTTAACATCTTTGAACCTCAATTTTCCCATCTGTAAAAGAGAGGGTTGGGTTAGAAGGTCTCTAAAGTTCATTTCAGCTCTGTTTAATATCTGTTACATTAACTTTACATATCTTAGTGCTCTGAAAGGAATAATTAATTTTCTGAGCCAGGTCTTGACTGATGAAAAAAAAAATTCAATTAAGGAAAGTAGATGCAATGGTGAATTTTCCAATGAATTGAGTCCTAATGAGCATGCTTAAGAATGGGTTTGGGTGAATAAATTATTTAGTCTATTATAAATACCAAAATTAACTATAAACAACAAATGAAGAAAGATGCTATCTGCATCCAGGGATATAGATCTGATTTATCAGAGAACTGATAAATAGAAGTATGTATGGAATAGTTTTAAACACAAATACACACAAACACACACACACCACACCCCTATTTGTGTCTAATGGTAGCCATCTTTAGGGTGGGGAAGAGGGAGAAAAAAGAAGAAATTCATATGATAATTTTGTTGTATATTTGAAAGGAACTTTGCAATGTCATGTACAGTCACCTTTTTGTAAAACATTGTACTGTTATGGAAATGCTTGTTTCCATAACATAATTTCCATAAATTAAAAGTAAAATAAAATATGCTTTACTAATGCAATCCCCATGTGGACTTGATGGATATTTTTGACAGTTTGCTAATCACATGGTGAAGAGGAAACTTTTTGATTGTCTCTGGAGTCAGAACTGGGGTACATGCAAAAGACACTTATCAGTCAAGGTTTTTACCTTGGTCTGACTTTTTCCTGCTGTGTTTCGTAAAGGACTAAACCTTCTGTGGAGTGAGAAACTTCAAGCCTTTATCTTCCCACCCAGGTGCATAATGACCTTGCTGGTGCTTCTGTTATTTTTGTGCCTATTCTTGATTTTAAGCGATAGAGATTGGAGATAGATATGACTTTGTGAACTCTGGTTCATGACAAGAGAAAGCCATCAGGAGGTCTGAGAGTGGAGTTCATATTAGGCCTTGAGTAAGCAAATCCAGCGTCAGTTCTCTGAAGATTGACCTTTGCGATTCAACTAGCAGCTATGCTGAGTTCGAACCGGAGGTTGGTGATACCAACACTATATAGAGAACTATGTTCAGGTTGAGCCCACTCCTGTTGGGAAATGAGATGTTATAGGGGAGAATGTGTTCCCACATATAAGGGAGAGGGAATTTTTATACTTCTGTTCTTGCTGTATTGATAAATACTCATTTGTAAAACTAATTGATATTAACTAGTTAAATGGAACTGGGTAGTTAACCAATGGAAGTTAGCCATATGGAGGTGGGGTAGAGGGAACTATAACAGAGTGGGGGCTCAAGGTAATAGCATTAGAAAAAGACAGAGCCTTGGTACCCTGAAGGGAGAGATGTAATCCGGCTTGTTCTGGGAGAGTCGCTCCAGAATAATTGCTACATAGAACTGACCTTTTAATTTTTCCTCAACATTCAAAGTGTTTTGTTGCTGCTGCTACTCAAGTATTTCTGCTAAATGGAAATAGAGACTCCATCAAGTTGGAAAAGTTTTCCTTATATTTAAGCAAAGTCTACCTTCCTTTAATTCCTATCCATTGGTTCTAGCTCTTTAGAATAAATACAATTAACTTAACTTACAAAGGTGCCCCACATTGAATTAGTGACTTGGATTCATGCTGGCTTATAATTCTTGAGTATACAATGTCAGCCCTTTAATAACCCACGTTTGATTTTCCTCTAGTTTCTTAAAAAATAAAAGCAAAAATAATTAAACAAAACAAAAAAATTGTTGGTTAATTTGGTTTCCAAGAGGAAGCAGTCACAAACTCAAATGATACATAAGATACTAGGTTGAATGAGACTGGGTAAAAAGGAAGAGAAAGAGAAGGAAGGGCTGCCTTATTTACCTGTTTCACTCCCTTTTTTTTTTTTTTTTAAGGAAAAGCAGCCCTGCAGGGGCAGTTGCCCTTTCTTTTTTCTTCTCTTAAAGATATTCCTTTGTTTCTTGAGTTAATAGATTCTCCGAATAGCACTGATGGAAGCACACTCAAAGTTCTTTGAGTGATCAAATGATTTCTGGTCTTGATGTTGTTTAACATCACATATGATTGGCACATTCTGGTCAGAACAATCTACAGGCCTCAGAGTATAGCCTTTTAAATTATATTTTTAAAAATCAGCCCAAAACTGAACAACATTCTGAGCATTTTCTCTGAATAATAATAGCTAACATATAGCATGTGCCAGACACCACAGTAAGCACTGATAATTATCTCATTTGATCCTCACAACAACCCTGAGAGGTAGGTGTTATTATTAATTCTATTTTGCAGATGAGGGAACTGAGGCAAACAGAGGTTAAATGTCATACAGCTCAGGGTCATACAGCTAGTCTGAGGAAGAATTTGAACTCAAGTTTTCCTGATTCCAGGCCCAGCATTCTATTCACTGTGCCACCTAACTTCTTTTATTTCACATTCAGGAAGGATTAGTTATGCTAAGAATATAGCACTTTATTTGGTAGGATTGAATAATATCTACTGGGCTCAGAATTAAATATGTGGGAAATGGGGTTGTATTCAAATTTAGAAGTTACATAATATATTCATTGATCACAAGGAGCTTCCTGACATGAAACTTCATCTTTTTAAGACTAGCAGTTTCCCAGTGATGCTGTAAAGCTGCAAATAATGATCAAGATGGTTTCCAAAGAATAAAAATCATGAGTAACCGAAAGGGCCATAGAAAAATGTGTGTAGTTGAATGTCGGCTGCAGTGTTATTACTCATGATGATTTGAACAGAAAAAGTGACATAAAAAGTATCATCAAGGAAATTGGTGATCAGAAAGGACTGACCAATAATATAGCGAGAGGGTGAGATAAAGTTAGACAGTGCTACTGCTATGGTGGTGTTCTTAAAATATTAAAAGACAGAGAAGATATTTATGAAGAATCACTCAGCATTAGAAGACTCAAATGGTTGTGAATTGCTCTGTTGGAGGATTTATTTATCTGTATTGATATTGTACATTTTTATTTTTACTTTGTCTGACAACATGATTGTATCCTCATGATTGCGTGCTCTTTTAAAAAATAAAATTTTAAAAATTAAATTAAAATTTCAAAATGTAAATTAAGTTAATATTTTGAAATTAAAATTTAAAATTTAAATGCATATGTTTTGTACAGATATCTCATTTTCAGAATATATGTTTATATATATCTTCATTTTAAAAATACACATCTTGTATGTGAAAGCCTGTTGAGTTTTGTTTCTTTATCTACTTTCACCCTTTTTTTTTTTAAAGCAATAGGGATTAAGTAACTTGCTCAAGGTTACAAGCCCTTTCTTTTTAATGGATTGTTTAATCTATTCACATTTAAAGTTATGATTATTAGACCTTTGTTTACTTCCATTTATTTATTTTTGTATTAATTTTTAATCTCTCCCTTCTTCAAGGTCAGTATTTTGTTCCTGTGATTTGCCTGCTCTGCCCTACAGTAAGTTCTTTGAATTCACTTAAATTATTATTTTCTCTTTCTTTTTTCCTCATTTCTACTTCTCTGTTTCTTCACTTAGTTAAGCCAAATCTTTCTTCCCCTCTTTTTTTTAGAGTGACAAAATCCTTTGGGATATGGAGTGTGGCAGATTCCCAGTCCAGGAAAGTGCCTAAGTAGGTCTGGGCAGGGGGAGTGCCCCTGAGGGCTTCACTAGTGCGGACTTGAGAGCAGACTACAGTGGAGTGAGAAGGAGCCCCAGCCAGCAGACACACACACCAAGGGTGATTCGCAGACATCTCACCACAGGATGGAGGATTGGTAAGACCTGGGTAAGAGAAAGTGCAGGGCCTACAGCAGTGACAGCAGTCTCTCCTGGGGCTATCAGCCCATAGCCTGGATATTTAAAAAATAACCTGAGCTGTAGTCCAGGGAAACAGAGGCAGAAACCTGAAGTGGCTAGACCACCCCTCCCCAACAGGTTACTCTGTGAGCCTCCGGGTAACTTAGGGGAAACATTGAGAGTCCTAGCCTTGGCCACAGTCTAGACACCCAGAGGCTACAGCACACAAAGTCAACAAGCAGGCCTTTGGCTCCCCTTCTGAGAAGTGAAGTCAGTGTAATGGGAATGTAAATTTGAAGATCTTCCCTGCCCCTAGGCTAAAGTGCACCTGGAGCCTGGGGTGGGAGGCTTGTTTTTCAGTAGATACTTCTTGATTGGCCAGTGAGTCAATAAGGTTGCTACATTCTCTGAGCCAGGAGAAGGCTATATAAGCCCTGATGTGTAGCTTTGTTTTGGGGCTCACTTTGAGAAGTGTTCTGTGATTTGATATGGATTTTGGGAAGCCGTTGTCCAGAGCCCCCTGGCTTTGAAAAACCCAGATGTTGAAACCCAGATGTTGATCGGGTATGGATGTAATGGTTGGACAGTTTGGAAATCTGTCTACTTGATCTGTTTCTGTCTTGATAATTCTGCCTGTATACTCTGAAGTTTGGCATGCTGACCTTTTTCCCTTGAACGAGGTAAAGGATACATATCTGACTGATTAAAGTAAGTTTGTTAACCCATTTTGAGTTGCTTTCCTTTAACAAATCAGATCTAAGAACCTGTATTGGCAGCAAACCCTGAGGATGCTTGGGGTGTCTGCTGCTACAGTCAGGAAATGGGAAAGCACAATGGGTAAGAAGGAAGCTGAGAAATCAAAAGCAAGAAAAATGATCCAATCTTATTATATCAAGCAAGAACAACCAAATACAGAGGACCACATGGACTCTATACTCACACCTGAGACCACAGAAGGAAATATGAACTGGTCTCAAGCCCAAAAGGCATTCTTGGAGGAGCTCAAGAATGATTTTAAAAGCTAAATTGGAGAGGTAGAAGATAAATTTAAATCTATGGTGACTAACTTAGAAAAAAAAATCTCCTTGAAGAAAACAAATCCTTAAAAACTAAAACTGGCGAATTGGGACAGGAGGTTCAGAATCTAACTGGAGAAAATACCTCCCTAAAAATAAAAACTGAACATATAGAAAAGGAGCTTCAAAAACTGAGGAAAATAATTCACTAAAAATTAGAATGAGTCAAATTGAAGCTAAGGACTCCAAGATGTATCAAGAAATAGTCAAACAAAATATGAAGATTGAAAAATTAGAAGAAAGTATAAAAGATCTAGGAGAGATAACCTAAGAATTATCGCTCTACTGGAAAGCCATGATGGAAAAAGCAGCCTGGACAACATCCTCCAAGAGATTGTGAAAGGAAACTGTCTTGAGCTGTTAGAATCAGAGGGTAAAATAATTATTGAAAGAATTCACCGGATTCCTCCTGAAAGAGATCCCAAATTGAAAACTCCAAAAAATATAGTAGCCAAATTCCAGAATTACAAGGTCAAGAAGAAAATACTGCAAGCAGCCAAAAAGAAACAATTCAAATATTGTGGAACTACAGTCAGGATTACACAGGACCTAGCAACTTATACATTAAAAGATTGGAGGGATTGGAATTTGATATTTCGTAAGGCTAGAACTGCAACAAGGGATCAACAACCCGGCAAAACTGAGCATAATCTTTCGGGCAAGGAGTAGGTCAAGATTTCCAGACTTTCCTGATGAAAAATCCAGAGCTCAATGGAAAATTTGATCTCCAATTACAAGGCTCAAGAAAGACATAAAAACAAAGAAGAAAAACACACACTCACATACACACATACACATACATGCACACACGCACATAACTTGGGATTCAATAAAAGCAAACTGTTTACATCCCTATGTAAGAAGTGGATATCTGTCAATATTGAAATTTATATAATTATTGAGACATTTAAAAAGGATATACATAGATAGAGGGTGTGGGTATAAATGAACTCATCTGATGATAAAAAAAAAACCTTATTAAGGGGTACAAAGGGATTATAATGGGAGAAAAGGAAAGGATGAGGCAGAAAAAGATAAATTATGCCACATAAAAACATACTATAGACTCTCCAAGCTCCAGCCCCGGCATCACTAATATGGCTAAATGTGCCAAGAAGGTGGGAATTGTTGGTAAATATGGAACACATGGTGCACCCCTCAGAAAAATGGTGAAGAAAATTAAAATTAGCCAGCATGCCAAGTATACCTGGTCCTTCTGTAGCAAGACCAAAATGAAGAAACAAGCTGTGGGTATCTGGAAATGTGGATCCTGTATGAAAACAGTAGCTGTTGGTACATGGACCTACAATGCCAACTCTGCCATCAGAAGACTGAAGGAATTGAAAGACCAGTAAAATCTTATCAAATATCTGTAGCCCAAAGTCCAACAATAAATGGGTTAATTTATGGAATAAAAAAAAAAAACATCCTATAGTAGAGGGGAAGGAGGTAGGGAGATGAGCATCATATGAACTTTATTCTCATTGGTTCTTGTTCAAAGAGGGATCAACATAAACAGTTAAGATTAGTAGTCTAACATGAAAAGACACAAAAACCCATTATAATAGAGGGAAAGGAAGGAGGGAGAGGAGCACTATATGAAATTTACTCTCATCAGTTTGGGTTCAAGGAGGGAATAACATACTCCATTAAATATAAAAATCCACTGTGCCCTACAATCAGTAGGAGGGGTAAAGAGGGGGTGTAAAAAAGGGGGTATAAGAAGGGGGGTGGTTATAAGGGAGAGAAATAGTAGTAAGGGGAAAGGGTAGGTAAAGGGGGGGCATAGGGAGGGAATACTGAGGAAGGCAATAGTAAAAAGTAAAACAATTAAGGAGGGGAAAGAAGAAGGAAGAAACACAAAAACATAAAGAGGGGAGGGAATAGGATGGAGGGAAAGACACAGATAGTAATTATAACTTGTGTATGTGAATGTGATGTGATGAACATGTGGATGTGAATGGGATGAAGTCTCCCATAAAATGGAGGCAGATAGCAGAATGGATTAAAAACTACAATATGCTGTCTAAAAGAAACACATTTGAAATAAGGGGTACGCACAGGGTAAAGGTAAAAGGCTGAAGTAGAATATATTATGCTTCAGCTAAAGTGAAAAAAGCAGGGGTAGCAATCCTTATCTCAGATGAAGCAAAAGCAAAAATAGATCTAATTAAAAGAGATAAGGAAGGAAACTATATCCTGCTAAAAGGCACT
The DNA here is from genome assembly GCF_028583685.1 of Petaurus breviceps papuanus. Classification (NCBI taxonomy): domain Eukaryota; kingdom Metazoa; phylum Chordata; class Mammalia; order Diprotodontia; family Petauridae; genus Petaurus; species Petaurus breviceps. The sequence goes on from NW_027185664.1 coordinate 11,581,887, forward strand.
ATTGAGAATGAAGCAGTATCATTACTTAACATATATGCACCAAGTGGTATAGCATCCAAATTCCTAGAGGAGAAGTTAAGGGAATTAGAGGAAGAATAGATAGCAAAACTATACTAGTGGGGGACCTGAATCTCCCCCTCACTGAACTTGATAAATCTAACCTCAAAATAAACAAGAAAGAAGTAAAGGAGGTGAATAGAATTTTAGAGAAGCTAGATATGATAGATCTCTAGAGAAAACTGAATGGGATAAAAAGGAATATATCTTTTTCTCAGTGGTACATGGTACATACACAAAAATTGTCCATATACTAGGGCATAAAAACTTCACAATTCAATGCAGAAAGGCAGAAATTTTAGATGCATCCTTGTCAGATTATGATGCAATAAAAATCATATGCAATAAAAGGCCAAGGAAAAACAGACTAAAAACTAATTGGAAACTAAATAATTTAATCCTAAAGAATGAGTGGGTCAAACAAGAAATTATACAAATCATCAGTAACTTCATTCAAGAGAATGGCAATAATGAGACAACATACCCAAACTTGTGGTATGCAGCAAATGCAGTTCTTAGGGGAAGTTTTATATCCCAGAATGCATACATGAATAAGTTAGAGAAAATGGAGGTCAATAAATTGGGCATGCTTTTGAAAAAGCTAGAAAAAGAACAAATTGAAAATCCCCAATTAAATACTAAATTAGAAATAATGAAAACCAAAGGAGAGATATAAATAAAATTGAAATTAAGGAAACTATTGAATTAATAATTAAAACTAATCTAGTTTTATGAAAAAAAATAAAATTGATAGAACTTTATTCAATATGATAAAAAAAGAAGAAAAATAAATTACAAATATTAAAAATTAAAAGGGTGAATCTACCTCAAATGAAGAAGAAATTAAAACAATAATTAAGAATTATTTTGCCCAACTGTATGCACATGAATTTGGCAATCTTGGTAAAATGATTGAATATTTACAAAAATATAAGTTGCCCAGATTAACTGAAGAGGAAGTAAATGACTTTAACCCCATCTCAGAAAAAGAAATCAAACAAGCCATCAGTGAAGTCCCTAGGAAAAAATCTCCAGGGCCAGATGGATTTACTAGCAAATTCTATCAAACATTTAAAGAACAATTGATTCCAATACTCTACAAACTATTTGGGAAAATTGGTGGAGTCCTACCAAATTCTTTTTATGAAACAAATATGGTACTGATACCTAAATTGGGAAGAGACAAAACAGAGAAAGAAAATTATAGACTAATTTCCCTCATGAATATAGATGCAAAAATTTTAAACAAAATATTAGCAAAAAGACTACAGCAACTTATCAGAAGAATAATACACTTTGATCAGGTAGGATTTATTCCAGGAATGCAAGCATGGTGCAATATGAGGAAAAACATCAGTATAATTGATAATATCAACAATAAAAGTAGCAGAAACCATATGATTATCTCAATAGATGCAGAAAAGGCTTTTGACCATTCCTATTAAAAACATTACAAAGTATAGGAATAAATGGAGTCTTCCTTAAAATAATAGGTGGCATCTATTTAGAGCCATCAGCAAGTATTATATGTAATAGGGAGAAGCTAGAAGCATTTCCAATAAGATCAGGGGTGAAAACAAGGATGTCCATTATCACCCCTGTTATTTAATCTGGTATTAGAAATGTTAGCAGCAGCAATTAGAGAATAAAAAGAAATTGAAGGAATCAAATTAGGCAAAGAAGAGACTAAACTATTACTCTTTGCAGATGATATGATGGTATACTTAGAGAATACTAGAGAATCAAGTGAAAAACTACTTGGGACAATAAATAAATTTGGCAAAGTTGCAGGATATAAAATAAACCCACGTAAATCCTCAGAATTCCTATGTATTTCTAATGAAATTCAACAGTAAGAGATAGAAAGAGAAATCTCATTTAAAGTTACTATAGAAATTATAAAATATTTGGGAATCTATCTGCCAAAAAACCCAGGACCTATATAAATACAACGACAAAACACGTTTCATACAAATAAAGTCAGATCTAACTAATTGGAAAAAAACATCTTCGTGGCTGGGTTGAGCTAATATAATAAAAATGACAATTTTACCTAAATTAAATTACATATTTAATGCCATACCATTCAATCTACCAAAAAATTACCTTATAGACTTAGAGAAAATAGTAACAAAATTCATTTGGAAGAACAAAAGGTCCAGAATATCAAAGGAATTAATGAAAAGAAATGCTATGGAAGGTGGCCTAGCCATACCAAATTTTAATCTGTATTATAAAGCAGCAGTCATCAAAAGTATTTGGTACTGGCTGGGGACAGAGTAGTGTATCAATGGAATAGATTGGGTACATGAGACCCAGCAGTCAATGACTACAGTAATCTACTGTTTGATAAACCCAAAGACCCCAGCTTCTGGGATAAAAACTCACTATTTGACAAAAACTGCTGGGAAAACTGGAAAATAGTATGGCAAAAACTGGCCATAGACCATTATCTAACACTGTATACCAAAATCAAGTCTAAATGGGTGCATGATCTAGGTATAAAGGCTGATACTGTAAGCAATCTGGGAAAGCAAGGAATAGGTTACCTGTCAGATTTATGAAGAAGGGAAGACTTTATGACCAAACAAGAGTTAGAGAGCATTATAAAATGCAAAATGGATAATCTTGATTACATTAAATTGAAAAGTTTCTGTAGAAACAAAGCCAATGTAACCAAGATTAAGAGGGAAGAGGGAAATTGGGAAAGAATTTTTATAACGACTGTCTCTGATAAAGGCCTTATTTCTAAAATATGCAGACAACTAAGTCAAATCTATAAGAACACAAGTAATTCCCCAATTGATAAATGGTCAAGGGATATGAACAGTCAATTTTCAGAGGTAGAAATTAAAGATATCTATAAGCATATGAAAAAAATGCTCTAAATCACTATTGATTAGAGAAAAAAATAATTTATAAAATAAATAAATAATAAGCCAATCAAAACAACTCTGAGGTACCACATCTCACCAGTCAGATTGGCTAAGATGACAAAACAGGAAAATGACAAATGCTGGAGGGGATGTGGAAAAATTGGAACACTAATGCATTGTTGGTGGAGTTGTGAACTGATTCAACAATTCTGGAGAGCAATCTGGAACTATGCCCAAAGGGCTATAAATAATTTCATACCCTTTGGCCAGCAATACCACTTCTAGGGTTGTATCCCAAAGAGATCACAGAAGTGGGAGTAAGACTCATGTGTACAAAAATATTTATAGCAGATCTTTTTGTGGTGGCAAAGAATTGAAAATTAAGGGGATGCCCATCAATTTGGGGAATGGCTAAACAAGTTGTGGTATATGAATGCAAAGGAATACTATTGTTCTATAAGAAATGAGGAGCAGACGGACTTCATGTTTACCTTGAGAGACTTATACAAACTGATGCTGAGTGTGAAGAGCAGAACCAGGAGAAATTTGTAAACAATTACAGACACAACGTATATGTGATGACCAACTTTGATAGACTGGAGTCTTCTTGGCAATGCAAAGTTATAGAGATGTCTACATTCAGAGAAAGAACTAGAAAGAACACAGGTTGAATGCAGATTGAAGCAAATTACCTGCTCTCTTTCTTTTTCTTGTTTGGTTTTGCTTTCTCTTTCCCATTGTTCATTCCATCAGTTACAATCCTTCTTTACAAC
>NW_027185664.1:11585692-11611574 GCF_028583685.1 Petaurus breviceps papuanus
AAAAAAAAAAAAAAAAGAAAGGTGATGGCAACTCTTCCATCTTCCATTCTCCTACTTTCTTAAGTCCCTTTTGACAAATCCAACTAGGGATTACTTTCCCTATCTTCCTGTTCCTATCTTACTTGCAGGGCAGCTGAAGGTCAGTGGAACAGATCACAAATCCAACATGACTTGATCCATTATTAATGTATATTATGCAATTCCAATGAGCCTTCTCTGTTGTTCAGTAATCCTATTACCCTTCCTAGATTTACTCATCATCCAACTCTACCCAAACTTATCCTCTTTTTTCAAGTGACCTAATACCACCCTGCCCTCCCCACAAAGCAAAGGGCTTCAACTTACTCACTGGAAAAATCGAGGACAGCTCCCTCTACTTTCTAAGTCTACAATTCAAATCATCTCAGTATTGCCCCCCATTCCTTCTTTGCTCCAATCTCTGGTGAAGAGTTGGCCATTTTTCTTATAAATTTGAATATTTATACTTATACATTTTGATTTCATTCCTTTTCCATGTGGTCCAGGTGGGGGAAAAACTGTCAATGATTTTTTTCTTTCTCCCAAATTTTTACTTTGTCAAAATCCTCATCCTTCAAGGCCCTATGAAATATTATCTGATCCCCCATCCACTCAGCTAAACATGATCTCTTTCTCCTCTCAAAGTTTCTTGAAATGCTTTATCTGGATTTTTTTCTTTACCCTATGATACCCTACCTTGCACTATACTTATTTGTTCCATGGCATATCCTTCCTAACAGAATGTAAGTTTTAGGAACTGTTTTACTCTCTCTACATACACACACACACACACACATATATTTATGTATGTATGTGTATATACACACATGTACACACCCATATGCACATATAGTTTATATGTGTATATATGTGTGTGTTATATATACATACACACACACACATATATACACTTATATCCTTAAACCTAAATGAAATAGTTTGCCTTCTAATTCTGTGATGGGGGAAGGGAGGGAAAGAATTCAGAACTCTTAAAAAAAAAGAATGTTAAAATTGATTTTACCTGTAATTAGGGGAAAACATATTAAAATATATTTAAAGACACATATCCTTAGTGCCTAGAATAGTGTCAAGTAGTTACTTAATACATATTTATTGAATTGACTTGAGATGAATTAAGTTGAAAGCTCTTTGAAATATGTCATGTCAAAGCAAAATAAGGTATAGTTTCACTGCCTGTGCCATTTATTTGGCATCCTTGTAACATCAATCAATCAACATTTATTGAGTGCCAACTATTGAGAAGGTACCTCTTGTCACAGCGTCTATTTTTATTTAACTCCACTCAATTCCTACAAAAAAGTTTTTTGACTTTTTTTGTATCTATATGACCTACAAGCAAAAAAAAGGTCTAGGAAAGCAAGAATGGTTTCTTAGAAATCTGTTTTTTCCATGGTATTATATTCATAATATATCCTTAATAAATGTCTGAATGAATGGATGCTTGAATCTGTTCTGACTAGAAAAAAACAAAACAATATGTAATAAGTAAGTAGAATATGCATGTTACTGTGCTGGCACAATCATAAAGTAGAGGTATATTGAAGCCACTATGACAATCTTCAAGAAGTTGAAGGTCTGACTTAAGGGGAAAAAAAGACTCGATTTATTCTGTTTGTCAGAACAAGCAGAATTAGGAGGAATGAGGTTGTGGAGAAGAACATTTACATTTGATAACAGGGAAATTTCTTCATGATTAAAGCCTTTCAAAAGTATATTGAGAGGCTTCAGAGGTAGTGAACTTCTCTTCAGTAGATTTTCTTGTAAAGGTTCTATGACTAGTCATCAGGTATGTTGTAGATGATTTGGATTAGATGGCCACCAGGTTCCGTTCTATCTCCTGTATTCCATAATTCTATGATGGGAGAAGAGGATAATACCTAGTAGGTACTTAATAAACCCTTTTAAAAAAATTAATGTATCATTTTCTGTGAAGGTTTCATGCTAATGCTTTCAGTAGTGACTATCTCAGAATGGGTGCTTAATATTTTTAAAAGGTGAAAACATTCTCCACTGTTTTTCCAGTGTAAATCTGGCACTTTAAACAAAAATCCAATTTCTATTTTTTTTCTTTTGCTTTTTGGAGGGGAGAAGGTAGGGCAATTGGGGTTAAGTGACTTGCCCAAGGTCACACGGTTAGTTTATGTGTTAAATATCTGAGTCCAGATTTGAACTCAGGTCCTCCTGACTTCAAGGCCGGTGCTCTATTCACTGTGCCACCTAGCTGCCCCCAGTTTCTATTTTTCACAGGGTCTAGAGGTGAGGGGTTACTTTAACCATTGGTGTTTACATCATGACTGAGAAATTCAATAACTTTCTTGTTTTTCTTCAGTGGTTTCAGTTGTTCAACTCTTCATGATCCCAGTTGGAGTTTTCTTGGGAAAGATACTGGAATGATTTGACATTTCCTTCTCTAGTTTATTTTGCACATGAGGAAACTGAGGCAAATAGGGTTAAATGACTTGCCTAGCCTCACATAGCTAGTATGTGTGTGAGGCTAACTTTGGTATCATGAACATGAGTATTATTGATTCCAAGCCAGGTACTCTATCTGTTGTGCCACCTGGCTGTCCTAGTATATAACAGAATTGAAAACGGGATGATAATGGCCAATGTTAAGAATCAATACTATGTAGCAGTAATATCACTTGCCTAAGATTTAGGAGGCCTAGATATACGTTTCATCTCTGACAATATCTGTAAGATTACATTTAACTTATCTAGGACCTCACTACACTACTCTGAAATAACACAACTGAATTAGATTTTTTTTAGATGTCCTTCTAGCACTAAACTCCAGTAATGAGAGAATTGAGTTCATCTCCATGACTTCCCATATGGGCTTCCAGGATCTCTCTGGATTTTATGGGAGTATATTAATCCATCGAGAGAATGCTTATATCTTTGTGCATCCGCATTTATACTTGTAAATCCCAAAGAAAGCCCTGGCAAGTGAATGCTGCATTCATTAATTACATGAATTGAGCCCTGAAGAGCAGTTTTCCACGAAAATAATTTGTCATTCTCTTTGAAAATGACTAATTAGGAAGCAAAGTAGAAAGTAAGGAGTTTTTTTCTTTATCTCAGAGAAGCAAGAGGCAACAGTTTAACTTCAAAAAAGCAGAATGAAGCTACTATGTATTTAAGTTAATAGCTTATATTAAATACTATGCGAACTGAAACTTCTCTTTCTCCTTCCTCACTTCTGGGTATCATGTTGACCATGGGTTTCAGGGGAGTCTTTAGAAGAGCTCTTACAGCTGATGCACTAAGAAATGAATTGATGGAGCTATACAGCTAATTGAATGAATGGCATTTTGGCTCTAATGTTATTCTCCTTAGCAGGTCTCACTGAGGGAGAAGAAATTTTGAAGATGGGTCAGGTGTAGCATGAACTGTCTTGGTGTGAATTTACTGCTTTGAGTTTTATTTTCACAGTAGGGTTATTAAACATTTCATTTGCTCATTAGGTAAATAATATATGTCTGCCAGGTGCAGGCTCCTTCCAATACCTCACTGCAGAAGGCTCTCCCAGTAAAATCATTCTCTGTAAGCTGTATTAGACTTCACTGTACAACAAATTGAATAATCTCATTCAGAATACTTCAGGGCAATCCCCCAGGCTGTTGCTTGTTAGACATTCTCATATGGCCTCTGTTTGATTAAATACCTTTTCTTTTCACTCTTCTCTATTTGTACCCTCTCTGTTACTCTCATCACCTGGTAGTAAGGACAGACTAGAATGTTATGTTTTGGTAGAAATGGAGAGTCCTGGTGACACATAAGGAAATGGGTTGCATTTCCATTTTTGCCAATAACTTAAGTCACTCACAAAACCTTCATGTGCCTATTTTCCCATCAACTCAACTCAATTCAGCAAGCATTTGTTACTGAGACTTTATTAGGTGCTGTGGGAGATACAAACAAAACAATGACCACAATTTTACTTTAAGAAACTTAAAATCCTTTGGGAAAGTAGAGAAAAACACACATTAAACATTTCCTTAAAAGCTGCTCTTTCATAGTTGCATGAGGATAAATACCATCCCATCTCTTTCCTTTTCAATATTTCACTTCTGGAAATATTAACCTACCTTTCCTACTTCATTTCTTTGCCTTCCATCTTCTCTCCAATCCCACTTCAATATGGATTTTCCCCCTATCGTTCTTTCAGAACCGTATCCTAGAAGGTAATCAAAGCCTTCTTGGTTCTTGGCCTGTTCCAGGCATTTCTCAGACCTCATTCTTCATAAACTCTCTTCGGCATCTGACATTGTGCAATATTCTTGGTGTTCTTTCGTAATTCATTTAAATACACAGAACTAAAGGATTTCGAGTTGGAGGTCATGTAGTCCAATCTCCCATCCCAAGCAGGGATTCCTTTCTCTCTTCTATTGCCATCTGTGAACCTCTATAATTAGCTGTGCAAGGTGTTGTGCATCTTGATTTTCTTTTGAGGGAGCTCCCTAAGCATGTAATTTTGCCCTTCTCAAAATGAAAAAGCTGGATTGGCATGTACATTTTGCCAGAAAGTGTCTGTTTTATTTAGTTTGTCTATTTTCTGGGATATTGTGTCTTTGTAACATGGCTATAAATGATCACCTTAATACTGAAACTGCTGGGACAATCACTGATATCTAAAACATGATTTTAGGAAATGAGAAAAACCAAAGGGATCATCAACAGAAAATGAGTTAAAAGAATTTCAAAGAAAGATCTCTTCAAGTTCCTCTGAGATTGTGTTTGTAAGAATAAGTCTAACTTTGAACACACATCATTTATTGGAAAATGTCTCTTGAAATGAAGCATTGTTCTGACTGCTCCTATATCTAGGAGGTGATCACAAAAGTAGACAGTAGGGGATGGGGAAGATCTCCACAAGATGTGTGTGATTTATAAAGTTTACATTTTTGAAAGAGAGGGCCCTTTATATAATGTATTTATGTAAAAAAAGTAAAAAGACCAATTTCTAATCTAAGCGTAAACAAAGGCTCCACCTATAAAAGGAGAAGGGATCAGAAAAAGAGGAAGTACCCTTTCACTTTACCCTTCTTGTGGTAGATGTCCCTGGATTAGGAAGACAACAGAGAGGGATATTTTTTGGGATATGTGACCCTGTACTGCCATTTGCCTAGCAACAGAACGGAGGAAGATTAGAGAAATGGCAAGCATTTGAGGTCTTTAGGCATTTCTTATTACTGTGATGTTTTATTGCCAGCCCTGATGGCCTCCTTTTAGGTATTCATAGTTTGGGTAGTTTTGTGGATACCCTAAATTATTTCAATATCAGTGTTATTGTTGCAGGAAAGACATGCAGCACAAATAAAGTTTTGGGGCATAACCATGCTTGTTTTACTTTATTCCCATCTTTCTTCTGTGGCACAATAACATAGTGGACAGATAACTGGATTTGGAACCTCTAAAACCTGAGTTCAAATCTGACATCAGACACTTACTCTGTTACCCAAGTCATTTTACCTCTACCAGCCTCAATTTCTTCATTTGTAAAATGAAGATAATATTTGTACCTACCTCCCAGGGCTGTTATGAAGAGAAAATGAGATAAGCACTTTGCAAATGTTAATATGCTATGTAAAAGCTAGTTATACTATTTTTTGTAAGTGAAAGTCTTTTCTTTTGTGCCAGTGAGTCACCTTTCATATGCAAATTTTCGTTTAAAAATAACACACAAAATAACCTCCTTTAATTTCTCATTCTGCCTGATATCTGACATCATCAATTAGTGACAGTGAACTACAATCTATCTTAGCCTTCAGAGAAACCATATTCACAATTCACTAAATAAGGATAAATGGCATTGGGCTATTTTCTGTCCAGAAATAACGGGAAAATCTTGTAAAGACCCAGATTCTAGCCTTTTACAGTTGCAGGCACAATGTGGAATACTTACAATGCCATCATAACTCATATTTTTCCAAATATCTTATTAGCATGAAGTGGGCTGCTTTGCTGGTAACCATTTTCTATTTTGCATAAATATCATCATTTTCACTTGGTTTAATCAAAGTCAGATTCTTTTGTAGACTCAGAAAGTCCCTAATATAGCTCATGTTGTGGGAAATTGAATATGCAAGCCACTTGTTTTTTAAAACATCAATTAAGTTGGAACTCAATGCCTAAAAATAAGTGGACTTTCGTTTTCTATGGCCAATTTAAGAAAGACACAACTTGCAAGTAAACACACTAATATTAGGCATTAACTAAAAAAAAAAAAAACAAAATTCTAGAAGATTCCTGGGTCAGTAACAGGAGTAGACATCAAGTAGGTCATCACTGCCCTTCCCTGTTACAGGACACCCAGACCCCTACCCCGAACTTTCTGCCAACAATCCCTGATCATTTTCTTATACTGACCAGATGCTAACACCCCTCAACAAAACAAAAAAAATCAAACCCTGGATCCCTTGTCCACTCAAATCCCTGGGCTCATTCCCTCTTTCCTTATTATGATGAGTCACTCCCTTCTAGGCTCCTTGTTCTCTAGGGGAGATACCAGAATGTACGGTAAGTATTTCTAGACCTTGTCTTATGCAATACTTTTGCATCCTTACAACTTCCTGGCCTTTCCCTTCTTTTTTTCAGTTGAACCTGAATCGTCCTATATTTATTGTAGGTTATTATTTTCTTGAAAGCATATTATATTCCTTTTCTACTTGTATCTATGGGGCTTAGCAGAGTGGCCCATTGGTCAATATTTTTTCATTCATTCCTTCATCCATCCTATTCTTACCCATTTCCTACACTAACACAAATAGAACTATACAAATAATGATCTGAACGATAACCCTTAGGCACTGAGAGACTGAAGAAGGATGCTTATTGAATATGGACGCATTTTCTCAAAATACTTCTAAATATAAGCCATGAAAAAAAAGAGATGACTGAATTTTCTCTGCCTTTAAAATAACTTTCCTTGACTCAGTTATCCCTATTGGATACTCTCTAGCTGTAGTGAAGTGAAAAGAATAATGATTTTGAAGTCCGAAGATTTGTATTCTATTGATGACTCTGACCATAGCTGTGTAACCTCTGTTAAGTCACTGAAGCTCTTCTAGTTCATGTACAAAAAAGGCATAACAATACTTATGTCTAAGAGAGGAGAGAGGACTGGTCAGCCTCAGAGTGAGACCAACCAGCATTTAAGTCTTATTTGTGACATACACTGGTCATGTGACCCTGAACAAGTTAGTTGACCTAGTTAACCCTAAAATTCTCAGAAACTCTTGCTCATCTGCAGTGGCAGGAGAAATTTCCTTGGTGGAGAGCTCCCAACACCAATGAGTCAGTTTCACATCTCCCCCCTCTCAAAAAAAGATATGGGCCTGGAGTCAGGAATTATCTCCCCTAATTTAAATCCAGTTTCAGACGCTTAGTAGATGTGTGACACTGGGCAAGTCACTTAGCCCTGTTTACCCCAGTTTCCTCATTGGTAAAGTGATCTTGGAAAGGAAATGGAAGACTACTCCAATATCTTTCCCAAAAAAATCTCAAATGGGGTCATTAGGAGTCAGACAGGACTGAAAAAATGACCCAAAAACAAAAGGTTATTTATTATTGTCACTGGCTTGTGTCTCTTCTCCCATTAACTGCTGAATTTATAAAATGATTGGTAATTCTATATTCACACCCCTTTTCCTCACTATTTAATCCTTTTTTTTTCTTTTTTAAAGCAATTGGGGTTAAGTAACTTGCTCAAGGTTACACGGCCAGTTATTTCTGGGTGTGGTGCTGAGTATCTGAGCCCAGATTTGATCCAGGTCATCCCAACACTGGAGCCGGTGCTCTTACTCGCTGAGCCACCTGGCTGCCCTAAGCAATTGGGGTTAAGTGACTTGCTCAAGGTTACACGGCCAGGTGTTTCTGGGTGGGTGCTAAGTGTCTGAGCCCGGGATTCGATCTCCAGGTCTGGCTCAACACTGGAGCCGGTGCTCTTACTCGCTGTGCTACCTGGCCGCCCCACCACTATTTAATCTTTAACTCCCCAAGAGCTGTTTTCCTCACAGACTTTAATGAAACTAAACTCTTTAATAATTTTTTTTATTTTGGAGGGCAATTGGGGTTAAGTAACTTCCCCAAGGTCACATGGCTAGGTTTTTTTGTATGTGTATGTTAAGTGTCTGAGGCTGGATTGGAACTCAGATCCTCCTGACTCCAGGGCTGGCACTCCACTCACTGCGCCACCTAGCCGCCCTGAAACTAAACTCCTGAGGGTAACATGCTAGTGATGTCATTCCCAAGATGCTTTCTTTAGGTCCCCTTCATTATCTTCTGTTCCTGTCTCTCTCTGCTCTGGTATTCTAACATTTAGTTCTTTGCTCTTCCTAATAACTATTTTTACATTTCCCCCTTACACTGGAGTTCAGTAGTCAGAGCTGGGACAGCAGCTTGAGAGCATCTTCATTTAATTAGTAAATCTTCAAGCTGCTCAAACCTTTCCCTGGAAAACCAAGATCTATTTCTTTAAAATGAAATAAAAACAAAACAAAAAAACCCAAACCCAAAAATACACACACACACACACACACACACACACATACACACACAAAATCACAACAAAAAAACTACATAATTTCTCTATGGCAGAATGGATGTGTTGGCTCTGGAGACTGGAAGATCTGATTTCAAACCCTTTTTTCTTACTAGTGGTGTGACCATGTACCAACCTACTTATCTTCTCTGTACCTCAGTTTCTTCCTTATTAAAAAGTAGATAATAAAACCGACCTCCTCAGATTGCTGTAAGACTTAAAGGAGATAATGTGTATGAAATGCTTCATAAGATGGGAGCTAGAGGCACAAGAGCTCTGTTAAGTAGGGGGCTATTGGCTTCATTAATAACACTTAACATTTTTACTTTAAAGAATCTCCACATGTCATTAAATTTGATTCTATTATGTTCTTCTGAGGTAGGTTATTATCTTTGCCAAAGACCTGTACAAATGAAGGCACAGGGAACCTTTATAGAAAAATTAGTAATAAAAGTGGGACCAAAACCAGATCCCTTCATTTGTTGACCATTTTTATGCTGCCTCCCTGTCCTGTGGAGGTTTCTAAGGTTCCCCACAGTGCCACTCACTATTTGCCCCTACAACTAATCCCAAATATAGATGAGATTCTAGAATAGCCCAAGATCTCTTTGGGAGTGAAGACTCGATTCAGAGGAACAGAATTGAGTGATTTAGGGATATTCCTAGAGAGAGATGAAATTTGTATCTATGTCAACTATTGCCATTTTTACATAGATGAACTTTCAGGCAAAGATAATAAAATTCAAGATAGTCCATGTTTTTGGTCCCAATTACTTGATTAAATAACTTTTGTTAACATTGGTGTAAATAGAAAACTATTATGTCCTAGATTCTAAGTTGCATGTATTGTCAAGGTCTTATGACCTCTGTCAGTCTTCTGACACAAACATATCCTCAGGAGTCAGGGTAAGAGGTGGAGAAGGCCTGGATGAAGGCCTGGGGAGGCAATGAATATAGTGTTGAAAAGAGCATTGGATTTGGAACCAGAAGACCTGCTGAGTCTCAGCTGTGCTACTTACTATTTATTTGATGTTGGTTAAATTCCTTAAATTTTCTGTGCCTCAGTTTCCTGCCTACAAAGTGAAGAGGTTTGACATGGGTATTTCTAAAGCCCTTGTTCATGCTAAATTCTCTTATCTCCATGTTTCTTCAGGAATACATCTTTTGCTGACCTTTAAATGTTGATACCTCACAACCAGTTCTTAGAAATGTAATCTATGCCCAATATATCAAGAAACTTGTTAGTTTCTGACCCACAATGCCAATGAGAGGAATGCTCATAGAACAGGACAAACATACCTTAAGACAGACACCCTAGGGGTGGCCAGGTGGCTCAGCGAGTAAGAGCACCGGCTCCGGTGTCGGGATGACCTGGGGATCAAATCCGGGCTCAGACACTTGGCACCACACCCAGAAATAACTGGCCCTGTAACCTTGAGCAAGTTACTTAACCCCGATTGCTTAAAAAAATAAAAAAAAAGACACACCCAGCCCTCACAGTCATGTTGCCAATGAACTGCCTGTTTCCTCTGCTTTCTCTCCTCTAAGAATTATCACAATGTACTCAGGAAATACAAATACCAAGAACAAAAACCCTGTTCTGCCTTGTTTTGTGCTCCGGCTGCAAGGAATCTCATCAGAGGTGAGAGATATGGACTCTTTAGTCATTGACCATGACTGCTGCTTTAGTTTACCCACATGTCAGCTATATTATTTTCATTTTCCATCATTCTCTATTCTGGTTTAAAGTGAAGTAGTAAGCCATCACTATTAACTGAGAAAAAGAATCTCAAAAGAGTCAAAGGGAGGGAAAAATAAATGATTGCAATTAAAAATGCAGAGATAATTGAGACAAAAAGTTAAAAAGCATCCTAGGGCCTTTGTTTGATCGTAATTTAAGACTGAGGTTAACTGTCAAATTTTATGGATTAGACTATGGAGTTTAAAATTAGAGAGTCATGGTCTAGATGATCACGGAAACGGAAAATGTTTTTACTGATCTCCATAACTCAGTTGGCTAGGCAATGGCCCATGTTATATATGGAAAAAGCCTTTGGAAGGTAATTTGGAAATAATATTTGGAAGTATAGAGGTACCAAGGATCATATTTTTCCCTTTGCTGTGAATATGGAGCTGAACTCTAATCTTTTTTTTTTTTTTTTGACTCTCCCTTTGAGGCCAATTGGACTTGCATCTCATCATCTACACAAAAAAAGGAAAAAGAAAAAGAAATAAAGCCTGGTAGGAGTCCCTTTACTGCAAAGATAAAAACATGAGAAGCAATGCAAAGGTAAATAAAGTGAACTTGGAAATAAGAAAAAAACATACAATTCAATCCCAGGGACAAGATCAAAGTTAAAGCTGTGAAATCTACAAGGTGTTTAATATGTCACTTGCATTTCCTTTCAGGTTCCTGACAGCAAGATTAAAGCTATAAACCTTCAGAGCAAGTCTACATTTTCAAACTTCAGAAAGACACTTTTTCAAAAAGCTCATTCCCATGGGAAGAGTCATTGACATCTTTGTAAATAAGATGCTGATGGTTAAATTCTTGCTTCCTTCAGAACAATAGCTTTTCCAATGAGATATTTCTCAGTCATGGACTACTAATTTGTGGACCTCTCTGTAGGCATCCTTTGTCATCTCCTGTATCTCAAAGGGGTGCAAGTTGGAATGGGGGTGAAGAGCTCAAGATCAAAAAGAAAATAAAGAAACAAAAGAAAGAAACAAACAAAAAACTGCCTCAAATCTGATATTTGAAATGCTAACACATAATGGGGCACAAAATCTGGGCAAGGTATGATGTATCCTTCTGCCAAGGATGAGAAAGATAAATGCTAGTGGTATGATATTTCCCCTTTGGTTGTCTTTTTTCACAAGGACAAAGGGTTTCAACTCTCGTCCTCTTTTTAATGATAATCAAACAAGACAAATGTTCATAGATTTTATTGAAGCACAAAGCCAGAGGGAGACCTTGGGGATCATCCAGTCTGACCCTCTTTCATTTTCAATGAGGAAACTGAGGCTTAGAGAAGTTATCTAATCCATAGCAAGTTAACGATAGAGTCAGAATGGGACACGTCACCAAACTTCTAGCTCATGGTTCCTTTGTTTTTGTTTTTTCCATTACATCACAATTAATCTTCCTCCTCCTTGTAACCCAAACTTGGTACTCTGCCAAAGAGCTGAATACCCCACTGTATAAATACTGGCTTTTAGAAATAGATCACCTTCTAAGAACAGCCTGGCCTCATTCATAATTCATTATTGCATATAGCGTGAGATGCTGGTCCAAACTTAATTTCAAGGTACATGACCTGAATGTAAAAGGTCAGAGAGACAGAGGAGAGAGACAGAGAGAGGAGGAGGGGGGTAGAGAGAGACAGAGAGAAGGGGAAAGAGGGATGGAGAGAGAGAGACAGACAGACAGACAGACAGAGGGAGGCAGGGAGGGAAGAAATCCCTTTTATAACCATATCTAGAGAGATATTTATTACTAAAATAAGGTATAATGGTGATCATAAAAGAGGAGATGGAGAAATTAATATAAAATTGAAAAGCATTACACAATCAAAATACATGTAGTTATAATTAGAAAGAAAACAATTGGGAAAAATATTTACAGCAAATTTCTCTGATAAAACTCTAATGCCCAAGATAAATAATTGGTACAAAAATGTAAAGAATGAAAACCATTCCCAAATGGATATGACCAAAGGTTATAAACAAGCTGTTCTCAAATGAAATGTAAACTATCAACAACTTTTTAAAAATGTTACTGATTGCTAATAATAAAATAGATGTAAATTAAATCAATTCTGATGTTTGAGTTGTCATATAATCCAGGGCATATAGTTATTGATAATATATTTATATTTTGTAGAGGATAAAGTGCTGGACCTAGTATCAGGATGATTCATCTTCCTGATTATAAATCTGGCCTCAGACTCTTACTAGCTGTGTCACCCTGGGCAAATCACTTAACCTCATTTGACTCATCTGTAAAATGAGCTGAAGAAAGAAATGGCAAACCACTCTAGTATCTTTGCCAAGAAAACCCCAATGGGGTCATGAAGAGTCACACTACTGAAAAAAGACTGAACAAAACAACAAATTTTATTTGAGGACTGCCTATTCATATGCTTTGGTATGAACATCTGCTAGGAGTTTTTTTTTTTTCTCTCATATAATTATATAAGCTTTTTAAAAAATATATAGCTTGTCTATTAGGCCTTTATCAGGGAAATTTGCTGTAAAGATAGTTTCCCCTCTAATTTTTTGTTTCCTTTACATCTGTAATGGGAATGTAAATTTGAAGATCTTCCCTGCCCCTAGGCTAAAGTGCACCCGGAGCCTGGGGCTGAGAGGCTTGTTTTTCAGTAGATACATCTTGATTGGCCAGTGAGTCAATAAGGTTGTTACATTCTCTGAGCCAGGAGAAGGCTATATAAGCCCTGATGTGTAGCTTTGTTTTGGGGGCTCACTTTGAGAAGTGTTCTGTGATTTGATCTGGACTCTGGGAAGCTGTTGTCCAGATTCCCCCGGCTTTGAAAAACCCAGATGTTGATTTGGTATGGATGTAATGGTTGGACAGTTTGGAAATCTGTCTACTTGATCTGTTTCTGTCTTGATAATTCTGCCTGTATACTTTGAAGTTCAGGGTGCTGACCTTTTTCCCCTGAACTAGGTAAACGATACATATTTGACTGATTTAACCCATTTTGTTGCTTTCCCTTATCAAAGCAGATCCAAGAACCTGTGCTGGCAGCCACCCTGGGAACGCTGGGGTGCTTGCTGCTACAACATCTAAACTGATCTTTGAAGGAGATAAAGTAATTACATGCAGGAACTGGGAGTTAGTTTAACCAATAAGACAAGTAATTTGGAAATATGTCCCCAAAGTCACTCAACTGAGTCACTGACCCAGGAATGTTACAATTAGGAATATACTCTGGGGAAATAAAGGATAGAGGGAAAGGTCCAGGACATATACAGACACTTATATCAGCCCTCTTTGTTGTAGTACAGAACTCAAGGTGGGGGAGGGGGGATACTCATCAGTTGGGGAATATCTGGACCAATTGTGATTTATAAATACAATGGGATATTAATGTTCAATTAGCAACATAACAATCTCAGAGAAATATGGAAAGACTTATATGAGTAGATGCCAAGTGAACTGAAGAGAGACAAGAGAAACAATTTATGTGATGAACACAATAACAATGTGACAGAATTAACTTTGACAAGACTTTAGAACTCTGACCAAAGCACCAAGTAATCATGACTAAATATACTGATGATGCACATGTCACATATTTCTTGGCACAGAGGTGATGGACTAGAGATGCAGAATGAGGCATACATTCTCAGACATGGCCAATATGTTGATTAGTTTTGCTTGACTACATATAGTTGTTATAAGGGAGGGCTTCTATTTGAGGATGGGGTGTGTGTGAATAGTGGGTTAGTGGCTAAAATAGATCTTTTAAAAGAACATTAATATAACTTATTAAAATACACAAAAGAAAAAACATAGAATGGTATATAGATTTTGTAGTGTGTGTATATTTAAACATTCTTATAAAGCATTTATTTTGTTAAATATTTAT
This sequence comes from Petaurus breviceps papuanus, assembly GCF_028583685.1. Classification (NCBI taxonomy): domain Eukaryota; kingdom Metazoa; phylum Chordata; class Mammalia; order Diprotodontia; family Petauridae; genus Petaurus; species Petaurus breviceps. The sequence goes on from NW_027185664.1 coordinate 11,599,889, forward strand.
ATCACATGTTTATCGCATATTTGTATATATAACACTGTGGTTCATACAGGCTTATTTTCTTTTTTTCTTTTTTATTGAAGTGTTTTTGTTTGTTGATGATTAAGTTCAAAATTTTTCAAAGGAAATTTAAATATAAAAAGAAGCTAAGCTCCTAATTATAGTTTTCAAAAGTACAAGGCTTCAAAAGGGCTATTTGACTCCACACAGTTTAAAATTATTTCCTTACAAGATGAATCCTAGGATAAATAATGCATTTTTTCTAAGTAACTGTGAATTAGGGAAGGTTGCTTTCTTTCCTCTGTCCCCATCTCTAATGCCTATTGTTTTTCATCCCCCCTCCCTACCCCGTTTGGTCTTCTTCCTCTCTTAACTTTAGTAATCTGCCATAAAACATTAGGTTTAGAGACTTTTTGTCTTGTATTCTTTGTGAAAGACTTGAGAGGTTATGATTTATCTAATGTCACCCAGCTAGTAAGTGAAAGACTGAAATTAGAACACAGTTTCTCTCAACATTTAGGTCACTACTCTTTCCTAAATAATGTTTCTGATAGGGTGGCATAAAATCTTCCTTCCTTCCTTCCTTTCTTTTTTTCTCTTTCTTTCTCTCTCTCTCCTCCTCCTCTTCTTCATCTTTTTTCTTCTTTCCTCCTCCCCCTTCTTCTTCTTCGTCTTCTTCTCTTTCTTTCCCTTGCTCTCTCTCATCCTACTAAGTTATGAGATTCTGTAAACATATTTTCTTCTTCATTTGAATTTGCTAATTTTTTCCTTCTTTCATCAAACATTTATTCAGTGTACATATTCTATGCACTGCCCTATTCAAGGAATGATCATTTTGTATAGCTATATTCACCCATAATATAAATAAATTCTTTAAACTCTATAGTTTTAATTATATCAATTTGTTAATTAACCTCAATTTTATTTATGGCCCAACAAAGACTGTATTGGAAGATTTTTTTTCTTTTTTTAGTTTCAATTAGTCACACATTTCTAATTACAATCACAGCCTTTGGCCAAAACCAATAAAATTCTGACCTAATTATATACATTTATTCTTCCGTTTACTCCTCTTCCACCCTTGATTCCACTGAGATATAATCTCTATAACTCATTCTCTTCTATCCCTTTTCCCATTTAACTCACTGATAACTTCAAAGTTTGCCTATTATTTTTTTCTTGTAAATTTTCATCTTTTAACTATTCTCTGTGGTTGTATTAGAGTCCAAAGACTCAATGGTTATAACACCAATCTCTCCTTTTGACTAGAGGGCCAGACACTCTTACTTTCAAAATGCAAAGAACACTAGACATTCCCTCAAATAATTAGTGGGATCATTTGGTCCTCCTTCCTGTGAAAGGATTCTTTTAGGAGCACACAGGGGAATAAACATCTTCCCCAAGACTCCTTGTAAAGAATATATATTTAAAATAGTCCCAGTGAAAATGAGTCAAGTTCTTCCAGTCTCATATATTTCCATAGTGTATGTATCACTGGCAATAATTATCTATATGACTTTGGGCAAATATTCTCCCTATCTTGGGACTCTGCAAAATTGCCACTGGTGATGTGCCACAATACATCTCCCAACAAACATTTACTGAATTTTTCTTTTCTTTTTTTTTTTTTACCTTTTCCTCAAGGACTTCAACTTGGTAACTTACTGCATTTTACTAAAAGAATTTAAGATGGGAGTCAGCTTGGCATAATAGAAAGAGACATGGATTTGGAATAAGAGAGTGGATTTGGGTTCAGTTTCCAGATCTGGAATGGATTATCTCTGTGACATTGAGTCTATCCCTCATTGAAACTCAGATTCCTCCTCTGTAAAGTGAAGGGTTTGAACTAGATGATTTCCAAGATCTCTTTTAACTTTAAATCCTAAATCTTAAGCCATAAATGTAATTTTAATTTAAAACAAAATTCTAAGCTGGGTATATATGTCTCTAATCATAATTACCTAAGGGGAGTTTTGAGTTGCAGTGATTTATGCAAATTGGGTATCTGCATTAAATTCTGCTTTACTATGGAAGGGAGTGGGGAGTGATGGAGGTTGGGGGGGCCACAATGCTGTCTAATTGGGGGTGAGCTCTCCAGGATTGCAAGGGCAAGATAGGGAGATGCAATCTTAAAAACAAACAAGCCGCTATTAGGGAGGCAAGGAAGGTTCTAAATCAACACATGGGGTTACACATGAATGGCAATGGGCTGTAGTATAATGGATACAGACAATTTTCTATGATTGACTAGTGACAGATCTAATATAATCAAATGTGTGCAAGTGTTGCTGTTATTCACTTGGGCCAAGCAATGAGCACCTTTCCCCTCACCCCCACCCTTGCCTGTGACTGATTTGGGTAGAACAGAGTAGTCTTGTGTTACTCCCTGATGAAAATTGCTAATGGTTGCCTACAAGTGGCTGGGCAAAGGCACTCGGACTAATGTAATGTAGTAATTTATGGGCAGTTTTTTATGAAAGCATATTTACCGAAATGAGGCCTGCCAAAAAGATCAGGTTATAGGAGGAATACATGACTTCCCAACTAGCCATAAAACATAAATCAGAAGCTGTTGCTGTCCACTGTCAGCGAATGCCTCCCTCCCCACATGCTCACTCTTCAGACAAATTGGATCACAAACCACAATTTGTAGGGGGAAAAATCAAACTCAATTTCGCAGTACAATGAAGTGAGTCTGGGGCCTGTCATGTCCACTGACATATTGATCCTTGGAAGATTGAAAAGATGAGAATAGCCTGGGTTTTTATTTTTTTACATACATATATAAAAAAGGAATATATAAATGGAGGGAAATATAGCACTTAAGCACTTTACAAAGATGCGGGGACTTGAAGGGGCTCAAGTTATAAACCTGGACTACAATATAAAAGCCACTATTAAAAGGGTCACATTTTCTTTCTCCTCAGACTTACTGCCTCAGAAGACAAATGGCCTCCTAATCCAGGTTCATTTAAAGTGCAGCTGATCATTTCAACAGCTAAAAGGAATTTTCACTGGGGAAGGGGAAAAAAAATCCCGTTTCTTGGCCCTTTGTGGAATTTATGTCAGATCTATAATGCAATAAGCCCAACATTTCATCAAACATTTTCTCTTTAACCTGAAAGGGGACTAAGCCAAATCACTTATATGTCTGTGTCTGTGATTTGCAAAGTGAAGTGACTGCAGTCACAATGGAACACATAACGGAAAGATTGCCTGCTTCTTCTCGTCTTCAGATTAAGCATTAGAGGACAGGAACATTCTATCACGCAGTGCTGATGAAATTGTTAGAAGCTCCATAAAACATCTAAAAGTCAGTTAAGCTAAATACTCTAGCTCAGCAGGGGAGAGGATTAGGGAGAGGGAAGAGGAGAGAATAAGGGTAGGCTTTCAGGTAGGTTGAATGCCAGTCACAATGACAGCAAGATGATTTCCTAATTATTGCTGACCAGATCATAGCTGTTTGCCTTATGTACCACCAAGGCAGAGTACATGACACCATATACCTTTTACAAGAGGAGAAATCAAGTGCCTCAGAAAGTTTCACATTTGGAGTTTGTGGGGAGGGGGCTGGGAATTTCAGAGAGAGGAGGAACCTTAAAGATGTAATAAAGAAACCAGAGTGCCAATCTTGAAGTCAGAGAGATCACAGCTCTAGAGTGAGAAGGGTCATTATAAGTCATCTAATTCAAGCTCTTCATTGTACAGGTGGGGAAACTAAGCCCAAAGAGGTAAAGTAACCTGCCCTAGGCACACAGGGAGTTACCCTCAAAGGTACAATTTAACCCAGATCCTCAGACTTCAGAGATAATGTTCTTCCTAGTGTTTAACACTACCTCCATTTGGGTTCAGTTCCTGAATTCTTGCTCTACATGCATGCTAGCTGTGTGATTCTGGGTTAATCACTCAGTGTACCAAAAAACAGTCTAAGAAAATAAGTCATGTGAGTCTCAGATTTGTATCAGTGGAGATGCTATACTTATGAAATCACAGATTGAGACAAAAAAGAAGATTGGAACTTTGTTAAAGGTCAAACAGCTAGATAACCAAATGTCTTAAATATTTATCCTAACTTTTATGCCTTGAAAATAAAGGGAAAAAGATCCAATAAAAACTCATTTGACATATACTTTATAAACTAACTGCTTCATATTATTTTCTAAAGCAATGGCTTATGGCAAATAATGATAACTATATTTATAACTACATATTTCTCTATTGTTATATTAAAATTATTTATAGTATTTTAAATGTCTACTAGAGAATGACTCTACTTCATCAATCAATTTGACTAAAGTCATGATTTTCTTAGAACTGAAATTTGTTGAAAGCTTCAAGTATTTCATCTTCAAGGCTAGGAAGTCTGTGGTTAGTGTCATTGCTAATACATTTGTCAGTCTGCTAATTTTCTTTTCCCATGAGAATAAACAGCAGCCTTCCCTTAAAAGCATACTATTTACCATGTGTCAGAGACACACACAAGAAGATGCTATTTGGAAATCATGAAGTGAGACGTTATAAAATGAGCAGGAATCACATCGAAACAATGGAATTGGGGGTGAAGACAGAGAACAAGGGACATTTAATAATCCTGAGAGGAGAATCAAGGATGGAGTTAGACAGTGGAGAAAACAACTGAAGAGAGACGTTAAAAGAAATATAAAATACAATAGGAAACTCAAGTTAAAAAGAGAAGGTACTGAAAAAAAATTAGAAAAAGCAATTTTAATGATAATGATAATGATGATGGCTGACATGTGTACAGCAATTTGGGGTTTAAAAAGCACTTTACATACATTATCTCTTTTGATCCTTCTAACAACCCTGTGAGGTGAGTAAAGCAAAAATGTGACAAAGAACATATCAAACATACAAGACTGGAATGAAAGGAGAAAAATGGGAGGGGGGAGAAAAAAATGTCATTAAAGTCTATGGGGAAAAGAGTGAATAATATCTACAAGCCTTGTTTACATTTGTAGATTGGGATAGCAGTTCTTTAGGTAAAAAAAAAAAACACTCTTGGGAACAGCAGTTTTGACTATGTTTCCACAAAGTTAGCAAAATGTGGTAATCATAAATGTATGACTAATTACATATTTCTTTAATGTGAAGTCTAAGATGAAAATATTTTCAGCAAGCATGGTGATAGACTTTTCAATAGGAAGTTTGACATTACTAAAATTGAAGTAAGGAAGCCCAGAACCTAGCAACTACAGCTACTACTCTTATCTTTTCATTTTCTGTCCCCAATTGTACTATTAAATGATGAACAACAGGTATTCCTTCTTAAGCCATGAACCTTTTTGGTGACATTGTTAACAATTGCATTTGGGCTACCTATATTGTGTTCTAAGAACATTATATTCGATAACCAAAATCAAATCCCTTAAAAACCAACTGTCTTAGTTTTCCAGAATCCCATTACCATTGTTTATTTTCTGTTTTATCTGCACAAAATATTACCAAAATCAAGAATCATAGAATTTATGTTGGAAAGGACTTTGGAGGTCATTTTATCCAACTCATATCTTCCCTTTATAATGCCCATTCTGAGACCAGTCTTTCTTGAAACAGTACACTCCATGTTTGGATCACTCTAATTGTTTAAGAGGTTTTCCTGACACAAAACGTACAAGTGCTTCTTTTCAACTTCTGTACATTGTTAGTCTTTCTGCAGTCAAGCAAGAATATAAGCATATTTTCCCTAGAAAAATGAAAATAGATTTTTGTGTATGTAATTGAGTGTTATTAAATTAAGGAAACATGAATTTGGAAATTTGAAGCATGTTTTAAAATAATTTGGGCATTAAAACTTTCCAATGACAGATTGAATAGAGGAAAAAAACGTGATATTTTTTGGCTTTCCTTATTGGTTTATATTGCCTGACTAGATAGTTTTGGGATAGCAGCTTCCCCCAGTTTAAATGTCCGATAGTCCACTAATGTATCAGACAGGGGAGAAGTCATGAACTCTTAAGACTCCCTGGCAAACCTTTCCAGTGGAACACTGAAATACCAATTTTATCATCAACTTCACCTTTCCCAAATTAGTTCAGGGCCTCAGGAAAAAATGTCTCCATTCCAGAAAAAATAGGGCTTTTGAATATTTAAAAGGAATTGGGGATAAGGAAAGAGTACAAGAGACATTTAATAATCTTAAGGGAAGAATCAAGGATGGAGTTAGTGGGGAAAACAACTGATAAGATGATTCTTTCATTGGCATGGCAGGTTGTCCAGCTATAGTGTGTGTTGAGGTGCATGCTAGTGGTCTAGGGTCCTCTACTTGGCACAAATCCAGAAACAGTGTGAATCTCAGGCACTATAATCTATCATATCACATCTTCCTAAACTCCTCTCCACTTCTCCGTAAAGTTAGCACAGTATTTTCTATTAGAGACTGGAATCTCCAATTACTTCAAAAAGATTTGTTAAATACAGAGATGATTTCTAAAGAATATATCTTAGCCTAACATCTCCTATATGTATCAATTATACTACAGTTTGATGTCTCATACAAGCAGGGGAGTGACTGACAATACTGCAGGCACAGGTGTCAAGAAGGGGGAATTGCCACGACATAATTGTGTGGCAGAGGATTGGACAGACCAATACTACCACCCAGACATGTTATGGACTCATGTGACATTCACCGTATTTCTTGAGAACTAGCCCCATTTGATTCCCCGTGCATCTTTTATAGAAATTTACTTAAAAAGAGAAAGAAAAGAAGAAACAAATAAAACCTTCCTAAAAGTAATGAGGAAACTTACATATCAATTGCATAGTAATACCTGAAAGATGACAAAATATAAAACAAGAATAGGAATTAGGAAGACAGTTTTCACAAATTTAAGAAAAAATACATTATATATACAAATATATATATAAAATCTTTAGTTCCTCTATAATCACGTTATCTTGTCCCTGGGTTCCTCACTCTGGCATGATACCTTTTCTTTATGCCAACCCTCCTGCTAACCTCTCCAGATCCAACATCTGTCTGGATGCTGTGGGGTTGGGGAGTCTCTGGTGGGCATAAATTGAGAACATCTACCAACAAATAGATAGCCTGAAATATTAACTAAAAGACAGAATGTCAGTGGGCAGTTTTACAAGGGAATGAAATCCACTGCAACTACCAAAAAGATATTTAAAATCAACTCCACAAATATCAACTACAAATATGAGGAACTTGATCTATATCTGTCTATATCTATGTCTACATCTGTATCTATATAACACATCACATTCTCTCTTTTCTCTTTTACATGGGTAATAGCAGCGCTAATAGCAGGACCTCGAAGTGGGAAGACTGGTGATGCCTCTGCATGATTCAGTGTGTGCAAACATGGCACTTACCTGTCTGAGACAAAAGCGGTGTGTAAGGGACTTTTGGTTCTATTGCACTCATTGGTGGAGGTAGCAAGGGATTGGCAAAGCTTCGGAGAGGATGAGTGGGTCGAACACAGGCTGTGGGGATGGTCCGACTTGGAGCTTCCTCACTGCTGGGGTGCTCAGGCTGTGTCTGGGGCAACATGGGTGGCTGCTGGGGCGTTGGTCCTTCACTAACCGCTGTAAGGAAAACAGAAAAAAGAACATTATAAGGGAGACTTTAGAACAGTAACTAAGGGCAGCCAGGTTGATCTCAGGGTTCTGACAACAATTACTCTTCTTCAACACTTTTTGAAATAATCAAGATCTGTACTGAATTAGCAAGATCAGTTAAAAGAAAAAGCTAACAATCAGCAAAAGATTCCTTCCCTCTATCTTTTATGTCTGGGTGAACCACCCCCTATTCCATCCTCCCTACATCCCAGGGTGTCTGTCTTCTTCCTTCCACTGGGATCATCTTGCTGCCTTTGGAGTATTTTTGGTTCTCTTTTCCCTGAGCACATTTTAAAACTTTCCCTAAGAATGAAAAAAAAAGCTAGTCAGCTCTGGAATTTTTTTCCATTAATCCATCAGTGTAATGGGAATGTAAATTTTAAAGATCTTCCCTGACCCTAGGCTAAAGTGCACCTGGAGCCTGGGGTTGGAGGCTTGTTTTTCAGTAGATACTTCTTGATTAGCCAGTGAGTCAATAAGGTTGTTACATTCTCTGAGCCAGGAGAAGGCTATATAAGCTCTGATGTGTAGCTTTGTTTTGGGGCTCACTTTGAGAAATGTTCTGTGATTTGATCAGATGAAACTCTGGGAAGCCATTGTCCAGAGTCCCCCGGCTTTGAAACCCAGATGTTGATTTGGTATGGATGTAATGGTTGGACAGTTTGGAAATCTGTCTACTTGATCTGTTTCTGTCTTGATAATTCTGTCTGTATATTCGGGGCGTGGACCTCTTTCCCCTGAACTAGGTAAACGATACATATTTGACTGATGAAAGTAAGCTTGTTAACCCATTTTGAGTTGCTTTCCTTTAACAAAGCAGATCCAAGAACCTGTGCTGGCAGACACCCTGGGGAAGCTGGGGTGCTTGCTGCTACAACCAGTTAATCAACAAACACATATTAAGCCTTTATTGTGTGCAGGTCACTGTGATAAGAGCTGGGGATTACTCCCCTCAAAGAGCTCATATTCTAAATGGAGCCAGTTTTCTTCCCTTCAGAGCAGTGGTCCTTAATCTCACAGTCTTGAACTCGTTTTTTAGGGGAAAAAATTGATAACTGTCTTTGAGTATAAATTGGTTCCCCTTATGATCACAGATATTTTGTCTTATGCATTTAAAAAACATTTCTCAGAGAAGGGGTCCATGGCACACAAAGAAGGTTGAGAATACCTGCCTTAGAATGACAGCATGGGATTGAGTTCAACTTCTTTTTCACACCAAAAAAAAATCTTATTCTCCTGTTTTCTTTTTTCTTCCTCTCCTCCCCACCCTTATCCCCTGCAATACGAGTGGGTATTAATTGCAAAAACTTACAAATACCATGGTGCTAAGATCATTGTTTGAGGAAGGCCAGTAAGGCCAGTAAGATATATTTCGCCACTACTCTATATTGGCTGCACTGACTAGACCCTATAATCATGTGGTGAGGTGGTAGAAACATTGTTTCTTATATAACTAGAGGTATCAGTAAAATCCAGTGTACCAAACCTGGCTCCAGCTGCATGATTATTTCACCACCAATATGCCAATTTTTCTGTGATTTAAACATGCCATGTCAACTGTCAAACAAATCAGACTTAACCAATGCTCAAAGGTATCTCTAATAAAATGATACAAATAATAATCACTATCATTATCTTCTATATCAAAATATAGACATGGCTAGGTAAAACTTATTTGTAGCATGAATCTATCCAAGCAGGTTTCCTGTATGTAGAATTATGATTCTTCCCTCTTTGAAAGCAAACCTTATAATTTTTCAGCCAGATTACTATACTTGAGAAGGTTCTGCATAGTCACTTATAACAGTCCAAAGGAAGGGTGGAAAACTTTGTGGTGGGGAACCCTGGCTTTTCCTCAGCGAACAGCTACCTAAGACTAAAAGCTTCAAAAACATGCTAAGGGCATTTTCATTATGCTTTAACCTACGCAAGGAAAGAAAAAAATATGGGACCAATTTAAACTTAAATTAAAATAGCTACATAAGAAAAAGAAGCCAATTCAAAGTAAGTTAAGTACTTCTAATGATGTCTTGCCCAAGCTTATCATGACTGCTCTAAGTAGTAATCCTGTCCAAAGCAGTGGGGGAAGGAAATTTCTCAATTTTGAGTGACAAGGATAATTTCAAGATAATTATCCCACTCTGTAAGATAATTTCTAGCCAACTTCTCACTGGGAGGTCCTGAAAGAACAACCAAAGGGCAGAGAAGATGGACAAGAAGCCCAACCAAACTGGAGAGGGGGATGAGATCATAAAACATCAAACTAGGACACAGAAATGCAAGCATTGAATGGCAATCTCATAAAGTATTATTTTTGTGAAGAAGCATTTTCTTCAGGAAGAAAGGAAGGAAGGAAACAACGATCATATTAAGTTCCTACTATGTGTTAAGCACTGTGCTAAACACTTAAAAATATTATCTCATTTGATTCTCACAACAACCCTGAGAAGAAGGTGTTATCGTTACCCCCCTTTTATAGTGGAGGAAAGTGAGTCAGACAGAGAGTAAGTAGTTTGCCCAGGGTGTGCTAGTATGTGTCAGAGGCTGGATTTGAACTCAGGTCTTCCTTACTTCAGGTCACTATATCACTTTGTCACTTAACTGTGTCTGAGCTACTTCAAACTCATATGACCTTGGGCAAATCACTTGTGTTCTCTGAGCTTCAGTTTGTCGCCTGTGAAACAAGATGGCTGAACTAGATGAATGGTAACAGCCCTTTCAGTTCTCCATATAAGATCCTAAGTCCACACCAGTGCACTAGCAACCCTTTCATTCAAACATTCTATATCTCTCTGTTCCAGTAGTGGGGGAAGAAAATAAAGATAATTTACAGAAATAGGTCACAGTATAGTAAATAGGGGATCTATCGTATTTTGACTCCATAGATTTGAATCTGTCATTTAACCTCAGAAACTTAGGAGACTGATGAAGCTGGAGGAATAAGGCAAATGTGGGAACATAGAACATTTAAAAGAAAAAAAAATCATACCAAGTCCACTAAAAAATGCCCTCATAAAGAATGGCATATCCTCATATGCATCAGCAGAGAAAACAAACAATAGTAAAAAATAATTGGTCTGCATAAAATTAAAAATAAAAATAAAAATTGACCTGGATATAGAAAGAAATTAACCAAATTAAAATAATCAAATGCCTTATTTAATGGAGAATATAATTTATCCATTAAGGGGGTCTATGACATAGCAGATAGAGAGTCTGCCTTGGAGTCAGGAACACAGTTTTTTCACTAAGTTGAAGTCATGCCTCTGATATATAGTGTGACCTGAAGCAAGTCACTTAACATTTTAGTGCCCCAAGGTCACTAATTATGGAGAAGTTAAAAATCAGCATTACAGGAGGAAGTTTACAATGAGATGTTTTACACACTGATAAAATCACAGGTCAAGATAATAAAAATGAATAATAAATATCATGGCAAAATAACAACAACACAAAACCAGTAATAATCTCAAAACCATGCACATATTAATGCTCCCAGATCCTTGAGATTGAACAATACATGGTGTCAAAACAAGAGAATCAAATTGTCTGAGTCAAAGCAGCAGAATCAAATCACTGGAGCCAGCATAGACTGTAATTGCATGTTTAAGGCATATTTTCCCCTTTATAACTTAGGAAGCAGCAAAATTCTGGGTACATAAGGGAGGCTAAGGAACACATGGATAATGGAAAGTCCTATGGCTCCTTCCCACTTTACCCCTAGGTCCTACTATATTGTAAGGCATCCCCTCAAAACACCTAGCACATGGCTTGCATATTGGAGGCATTCAAATTTTCTTTTTTTTCCTTTCTGGAGGGAGGAAGGCAGGGCAATTGGGGTTAAGTGACTTGCCCAAGGTCACATGGCTAGTAAGTGTTAAGTGTCTGAGACCTGGATTTGAACTCAGGTTCTCCTGACTCCGGGGCCGGTGCTCTATTCACTGTGCCACCTAGCTGCACCTCAGATTTTTCTTGAGCCATGAATTTGTGAAAGGATAAAATTCCTCATTAAAAAAAAAATATATATATATTTATATATTATATTTTATATTATATTATATATTACATATATTATATTTTATAT
>NW_027185664.1:11611974-11619228 GCF_028583685.1 Petaurus breviceps papuanus
GGCTAGGTGGCACAGTGAATAGAGCACCAGCCCCGGAGTCAAGAGGACCTGAGTTCAAATCCAGGTCTCAGACACTTAACACTTACTAGCCATGTGACCTTGGGCAAGTCACTTAACCCCAATTGCCCTCCAAAAAGCCAAAAATATATACATATACGTGTGTGTGCATATATATATATATAAGAACAAGTATTCCCTCACTACTCTCCCTATCCTCCCCCTTTCTGGTTTTTCTATTCTTATAACTTGCTTTGTCTTGATTCTCTCCAAAATCTCCCTCCTTCCCCTTGTCTGTTGCATTACTCTTCTGGGAAACTTTTGTGTCGTGGTCATTTTGGGAAGGGCTCCAGCTTCCCTCTCCCCTTTCTGCCACCCCTATATATGTTGTTTTCCTCATTTGATGTTTGAGTTCTTTGAACATAGGGACTGCCCTAGATGCTTATATTTCCCTCCAGTTCCTGGCACAAAGAAATCACTAAATAAATGTTATCTATTGATCTATCTGATCTATCTTTCTATCTATCAGGTGTCTATGTCAAAGTCATTCAGGTAACTGGAGCCTAGGATACTTAAACTGGGCAGTGGTAAACTTTTATTTTACTGACTATTCCTCATCTTGTTTATTAAGATGACAGATAAGACATCTCCACCAAAAGTAGTAAGTGCTTTCTACTTGAGTGAGAGCAGTGAGCTTTAACACATTCCAAGGCATTTGGAAACCAAAACTGAGTCTCTACTCAGAAGTTTGCCTGTAGATGAAAGTGAATTATTTTAGATAGTACTTGTGATTACAAATACATTTAAATATATTTAGCTTCCCAGAAAACAGGGCATACAACCCCCCGCCCCTTCATTACCTAAGCATATTGAAATGTTTTGCACATTCTATTGCATTGTACGTAAAACAGTAAGTGCTCAATAAATTTTTGGAGGAATGAGTGTATGACAAATTTGTTTTAAAGTTTTTAGAAAGGTTTGAAATAACCATTATCTCATTGTTTGGATGAGCCCACCAATATCTTAATCTTTGTTTAAAGATACACAAAATATGGAAGTACAGAAGTTGATTTGTTAAAGTCAAGTTAGTGGTTGATATAGTATGCATATACATATGTAAGTTTGCAGGCATAAATTGGTGTGCTGGAACTAATTTGAAAAGGCCCCAAAGAGCTAATTATTAAATTTTCAGTATAAGCATTTAAAAATCAGATAATTTTTAATCGGTTGATTTTAAAGACTTATGGTAGTGAGTGAGAAAATGTTGGTAATTTAGAATAAGCTTAAAAGGGTGTTTTGAGATTTGCGAGATCCTGTAGTTAAATATTTTACTACCACACTCCTGTATCCACATCTCTATCTTTCTACCTCTATCTATATCTTTTCATTGATGGCACTATCATAGGAAGAGCACTACATGATTTAGAATTCATCGTTAAATCAATTCAACAACAATTCAAATTGCATACAATTTTATCTTATTTCTATTTTGTTTTTCAAATGAGTTTTTCATGGATGATTTAACTTTTACTTAGGAGATACTACATGGAATATATGTTGCATTCTATAAAGGAGAACAAAAGGAAAGGAGGAGACAGGAGGCAGGCAGCTTGAGACAATAGGAAGTGTGCTAGATTTGGAGTCAGAGGACATGAGTTTGAGTCCCTGCAAGACTTTATTATGTGTTTGACCTTAGTTAAATCATGTAACCATTTGGGGTCTCAGTTTGTTCATCTGTAAAATCCCAGGCCTCGACTCAGAAATGTCTAAGGTTCTTTACAATTCTAAATCTACAATCCTTAAGGAGTTTGTGTTCTAATTGGCTAAAAAGGATGAATGAAGGAAATATGAAGAGCACACAAGAGAAGAATCTGAATGGAAAATCCTTAGCAGCACTTAATCAATACCAGTTGTTACAATCGTATTTACAAAGGGCATGCTGTGTGCACAGCACAGTGCCAAGATCATACTGTGTATGTAATACATATTAAGGATACTCCTGCAATTAATGTAGCCAGGAAGGGCTACTGATGTTTCTTAACCCACAGTCAACATATACTCCCTTTAGAAAGACCAGACCATCCATATGCATCTATATGGACCTAATAGAAAAGATCACAGGTTTATGGATTTAGAAGGAGAAGGAACAGGGACTGTAGATGGCATTTAGTTCACAGGGGCAACTAGGTGGTGCAGTGTATAGAACACTGAGCTTGGAATAAGGAAGGCTCATCTTCCCGAATCAGGCCTCAGACACTTATTAGTGGGTGTGACCCTGGGCAAGTCACTTAACCCAGTTTGCCTCAGTTCCTCATATTGAATTAGAGAAAGAAATGGCAAACTACTCCAGTATCTTTGCCAAGAAACCCCCAAATGGGGTCACAGAGAGTCTGAAATGATTGAACAGCAACAATTCACTCTCTTTTTTCAGACAGGCATTTCAGATAGTAGTGTCGCATGACTAAGAATGGACAGAGCAGGGCTTTAATCCCAGTCTTCCAACTCCAAATCAGTCTTCCCCCCACTTCCAATTGTGTTGATTAATCTTCCAAAAGTTGTCATAGTAGTATGTTTAGAGTCTGGAGGCATTCAGTCATCCTTCAGTAACAACACTCTCCAGCTTGTTTTTGGAGAACATGTTCCATATAGTTCTTACAAATAATTCTACTCTCTGGAAAAGTTGCACACTGAGGAAAGGGAGAATAAATTTAACTGCTCCCTGACAGATTTTTTTGATGCCTTTTAATTCTAACCTTGCTATAGTAACACAATTTATGGTTTCTTAAAGCTGCCTCTGATGGGTTGGAAAAAAATACAACCTACCTCACAAACATATTTTATTGATGTTACCATCTTATCTCTTTCAAATCAACTTATCATACAAGAGCTGCTGAGTCACCTACTCTTAACTAAGAAAATGAAAGTTATAAAATCAATGTGGAAATGCTATATTTGAATGGGGGGAAAATCAAATGGAAGAGGTGAAAAAAATCCATATATATAAAAATTATCTTGAGATTAGTTGTTTTTTAAAATCTATCTCTCTGGGCAGCTAGGTGGTTCAGTGGATAGAGTGCAGGGCCTGGAGCCAGGAAGACCTAAGTTCAAATCCAACCTCTAATGCTTTCTAGCTATGTGACCCTGGGCAAGTCGTTGTTTGCCTCATTTTCCTCATTTGTAAAATGAACTGGAGAAGGCAATGGCAAACCACTCCATTATCCTTGCCATGAAAACCACTAAACGACAAATCTATCTATCATTAGATTGAAAGCTCTTCAAGGACAGGGATGATCTTTTGCCTTTTTTTCTTTTTGTCTCCAGAGCTAAGCACAGTGCCTGGCACATAGTAGGCACTTAACAAATGTTTATCTATCCATCTCTGTCTGTCTGTCTGTCTATCTATCTGTCTTTTTGTCTGTCTATCTGTCTGTCTGTCTGTCAATATGTCTGTCTTCTCCTAAAAAATATGCTTCTAATGGAATCTCCTTGCCAGGAATTAGCTCTTACAGATGGAAAGGTATCACATCACTGATTTAACTAAGTTAATCTAATGACGGGTCTGCCAGCAGAAGGCAAGAAGCATTTAGTTAAGTACTGGCTAATAGAGATTCAATGAGACAATGTTACAGATAACTAAGTAGTGATAAACAAGCTCAAGTGGAAGACAATAACCCTACTTTATGAAGATGACAGAAGGTGTTCACTTCGGAATTTCAGAACTTCCCCCGCTTTGCCTCTGCCCTGACAGTGGGGCTGATTTTTTAAAGACTCCCACTGGAATATTCCGTCAATACTGCAGCAGGATCTGGAGGGGGGGATGAGTTGCTGGTATACATTTTGATGTTCTTAACATGCAGAGAGAACTTTCCTAGGACTAAGAAAGTCAGACTAAGTCCTCTGACACTGCCAGAGGTAGCAGAGAGCTCACATAGAAAGAAATGAAAATACATTACACTGACTTCTTCCTGTCCCGAAACCTCGATCAACAGCAAGTGTTGGGAACGGCACAGGGCGGAGAGTGAACTGGGGATGGGGGTATCCACATGTCGGAGATGGCAAAATTCCTGGGTACTGGGCACTTTCTAGCGTTGGCACTGGGATGGCACTAACAACAGCTGCAAAACAAAGAATGTAAATTCATTTTATTTTAAATCCAAAATGTTTCAATAAGAAACCGAAAGGACACAGACAATTTTGACAAAAGAAAAAAATGTAGAGTTATCCCATCCACATTGCAGGGGTTAAGGATACAGTGGCCCCGAGACTTGGAAAAATCCCATAAAGTTTTTTGGCCCTCACTTCATACTAGACAAGAAGTCAGATTTTTTTTTCTTTTTCTTTTATGGGGTGTTGATATTATAAAATATGATACATATATTTTATGTATTTCTGAGTTTCTGAACTTTTTCTGTGTCATTTGCTGGCCTTTGTGTGTCATCTGTGACTTCTGCAAAACTTCCCCAAAACTCTCATTTAATTTTTTATGCCAACTTGTGACATATTGAAACTCTGATGGGGAAAGTCAAGATGTAAAAGGGATAACTATATATATATATATATTTGCAAACTTGGAAGTGCTACATGAAAGCTAGCTGTTATTCTATCATATCATCATTATATCAAATTGTTTCCCACAACTGTGACCCTCTAAAACTTAATTTTTTTGTTTTTACATCACTTCATTTCCAAATATGTCCTTCCCTTCTCCCCTATCCAGAAAGCCATCCCTTAAAAGACTGAATAAAAATTAAAAAAAAATTTCTGCAAAATATATGTTATATCTATCAATTATATAGTGATTTGAGGAAGTTGATACTATTATTATACAAATTTTACAGATGAGGAAACTGAGTTATAAAGAGGATTAAGGACCTGCTCAGAGTCACACAGGCTGGATTTGAATTAAGGACTTCCTAATTCCAAGTCCAATGCTCTATTCACTATGCCCCTGCTGCTGCTTCAACTAATCAACACATCAACTGGATCAGAAAGGATGTCAATGTTCATACTGAGTCTTCCACCTCTTTAGTAAAGGGACTGAGGTTCATTTTCATATTTCTTCTTTGGGGCCACACCCAGTCATTATAATTAACCAGCATTAAATAACTTTTTTTTTTATTTTGGAGAGGAGAAGATATGGGCAATTGGGGTTAAGTGACTTGCCCAAGGTCACACAGCTAGTTTTATGTTAAGTGTCTGAGGCCAGATTTGAACTCAGGTTCTCCTGATTCCAGGGCCAGTGCTCTATTCACTGTGCCACCTAGCCACCCCAACATTTTTTTTAATTGGAAAGTATTACTGTTTGAATTCATAAAATGCTTCAATATTGAAACTATGCACTTCATGCAATAAACATATGAATGTACATATAATTAGGGACAAAACATTCTGTCTTTTTAAAAGAAATCATATTGTTACAGTTGACTCAATTATTTTGGTCACCTTACAGAACTAGGACAAGGCATGGTCAGTCACATTGATTGACAGCTTTTGATGGTTTCCAGCAATATGGCAGTCAGTACAATCAGTTTCATTAGAAGAAAAATTATAGATCCAATGATATACTCTCAAATATAAACTAGAGGTGAAATAACTTGCATGATTTCTAACAGCTTCTCCAGTACTCTGTCAGGGAAAAATAGATATCTATAGACTGGTGCCTAACCACACTGTTAAAACTAGGAAGTTTAAATTCCATTCAACCAAGAAAGGAAGTCAATTTGAGTGATTTGGGATCTTGATGAAAAATACTCCTTTTCTTATAATATTCCCAAATCTTTAGGATTTCAAAAGAGAGGATTATTAATAGCTATTGGCACTACAATTTCTTCCTCCCTCTCTGTGAAAGTAGGGAAGGAAGTGATAGTGAAGGTGATAAAGGAAAATAATTCTTTTATATAATGAGAATCAATAGACCACATACTGTGCAAAGATAAACAGATAGTAAATATTGTAAACCAAAGGTCTAGCACTCAAGTTTCTACCACAGCAACTACATCATAGTCTAGGGTATTCAATTCACACTATCTGAAGTTACCTAATTAATTTCTATAGCACCTTTTATTTTGTACTTCAAAAACATTAATTAATCTGCTCTCTTACCCATAGAGGTATGTCATAATGATCTCCCTTCCAAAAGATGAATAATTTTGAATGCAGAGATTAAACGACTGGTCCAGAAAATATAAGACTATATAGTTTTAATAGGGACTTCAGGGGTCCAAATTCAAATTTGTTTCAAATGTTCTAGTCAACAGAGAATTCATTCAGCAAATATTTGTGTAGTACCTACTCTGTGTGTGGACCTCTATGTAATGGGAATGTAAATTTAAAGATCTTCCCTGCCCCTAGGCTAAAGTGCACCTGGAGCCTGGGGTAGGAGGCTTGTTTTTTAGTAGATACTTTTTGATTGGCCAGTGGGTCCAAAAGGTTGTTACATTCTCTGAGCCAGGAGAAGGCTATATAAGCCCTGATGTGAGGCTTTGTTTTGGGGCTCACTTTGAGAAGTGTTGTGTGATTTGATCTGGATTCTGGGAAGCCGTTGTTGAGAGCCCCCCTCGGCTTTGAAAAACCCAGATGTTGAAACCCAGATGTTGATTTGGTATGGATGTAATGGTTGGACAATTTGGAAATCTGTCTACTTGATCTGTTTTCCTGTTGTGATAATTCTGTCTGTATATTCTGAAGTTTGGGGTGCTGACCTTTTTCCCCTGAACTAGGTAAACGATACTTATTTGACTTATTAAAGTAAGCTTGTTAACCCATTTTGAGTTGCTTTCCTTTATCAAAGCAGATCCCAAGAACCTGTGTTGGAAGCAAACCCTGGGGACGCTTGAGGTGCTTGCTGCTAAACTCTATGAGGTATGGTGGGGGTGGGTCGGAAAGATACATAAGCAAAAAAGATTCTGCTCTCACAGACCTGGTGGTCAAGGGTATTTACTTTTGACTCCTACTCAAGTTGCATGGGGGCCATTAAGTACTAGAGTTTTAAAAATAAATCTGATGATTTTACACACTGCAGATAGGCTCAATCTCCAGCAACCTGCCTTGGATGAGAATCCTTAGTTTCTCAGGTCTCCGTTTTCACTTGTGAAGCATTTAGATCTACAACCCACCTTAAAAAAAATAACTCTATCTATCTATCATCTATCTATCTACCTACCTATCATCTATCTATCTATCTATCTATCTACCTACCTACCTACCTATCATCTATCTATCTATCTATCTATCTATCTATCTATCTATCTATCTATC
>NW_027185664.1:11619238-11645583 GCF_028583685.1 Petaurus breviceps papuanus
ATCTATCTATCTATCTATCTATCTATCTATCTATCTATCTATCTATCTATCTATCTCATACTCCTGCTATCTTCTACAATGTATTTAAGTCTCTCTTGATTTTTTTTACTTCAGTTTAGGCTTGGGTAGGGGAACAACAAAATGCAGAAATTACACCATAACCAATATCCATCATGAAGCTATGTTTACGTGGACCAGTTTGAGAAAGGTGGTGTCAATCATTTCCAATAAATCTTGGCACAGTGACCAAAGAGGAGAATTCTATTCTGATACAGCTTGCTGACAACTGAATTTGTATCTGACATTAATGTAGTAAGACCTTGGAAATAGAAATTCTCTCACCAAATTATGTAGCTCCTTTAGCAATAACAGTTTGATGTCAGAAAACGGGCATAACAACTTTTTAAAATGTTATAACTAAATATAACTGAAGGGGAATATGAAGTAGAGATTATTTAGGCTAGATTCCAAAAAGTAAATTTTCTGTAGTTCCCTAAATAGTTAAGCATGATACTTTAGAAACATATATCATTTTCTCCTTTTTGAGGTATATGAGGAAAAGTGGTGTGTTGAAGTAAGAAATTTTTTCATCTCATTCCTTAATCTTTATCTTCTCTCCATCCTTTCTGCAATGATCTGAAGATTGCTAGGAATTTCAAACTAATGTTAATTTATAAATATAAATTTCATATTTAAGAATATGAGTTTTCTATTTCCTGGTCTTCATTGCAAAACAGATGTCATGGAAGGATAATGTAATCTTTTTTACTTAAAATTTTATTGATTTTTTTAATTTTTACATCATCACTATTTGCAGAAAAAGTCTACATCACCTCATCCAATGAATCTTCCCTTGTAACAGGAAAAAAAACCGAACCCATATAATATACTGTGTCTAAAAGTGCATGCAACATTATATGCCCATAGTTCTCTTTCTCTCCCATGAAATGAGGGAAAAAGGATGCTTTTCTATAAGAGTTCACAAACTTTTTTAATTCAAGGAAACAAATTAACTTTCAATGAATTGTTCTCATTTGCTATTTCTAATCCTACCTTTCTCACTGAGGGTAAGATAATATACAAAGGAATGATGCCACAGTTGCTTGTAGAGGGTTATCTAGTGTCTTCTTTGTTTATTGGGGGAAGGGAAGAAGGATTGTCCATACATTGACAACCTTAATGGAAAGATAGTGATGAAACAACTAGTGGGACACAGCACAGTTAGGAGTTTTAGGATTTGTCTTCCTACACTGAGGAACCATGTATAAAAATCTATTCTGAGGCTTAAATCTCAAGAAATGATGAGAAGAATAATGAGATTTGTGACATCACTTTGAGATGGAAGTGGTTGCCTGACTTTTGAACTTGATCCAGATGCCACTCATAGCTCGATAATTCTTTACTTATATAGAATTTCCAGCAGATTCCAACTCTATATTACTTTCCCCCTGACAAACAAATCATCTCTTTTCTTATCAGGAGATTCTCTCTTTAGCCACTATTCCCTTCTTCAAGTCCACTTCATTAAAGGCAGACATTCTGTTCACTGCTTAGATCCACATAATCTGACAATTTAGCTCATCAGGGATTGTGTTCTCAAACCCACCTCCCCCCCCTCGTGCCTTTCCCCCCTTCTGCTCCTTCTTGCTCCTTTAGCATTCTATTTTATTAATTATGACCTTTCTCTCAAGTGTCTTTGATATTTCCTTCTCTCTCCTTCCTATAGGCTTAGAAACATGCTCAGATCACTCTGGTCCTAAAGGAAATAGACTAAAAAAACAATAAAGATCCCTTGACTCTTTTTCATATAGCTACAATCACATCTTTCTTCCCCTTCACAGCCAAGCTTCTGGCAAAACTCTACCCAGTGCTTCTAACCACTCCATCAATTAATGCATATAACAATTCATTAAAGAGGAAAAAAGTGTAATGATTTGTTGAGTGATAGCTAATTCATTCAACGAATGCTGGTCAAGTAGTACCGGCTCAATGAAAGGACTACTTGGGGAGCTAGCAGGGTAATACATGGTAATCCAGATGAGGGATTTTCTAGTTTCCAACAGTAAGAGGAGATAAGATAATGTAGACAGGTACATATAATACAAATTACAATTTAAGTGCATAAGTGAAGTATAAAGTGATATGAAATCAGATGAAGGTAAAATCATTTCTAGTTGGGGAAGTTCAATGGGAAAGAAAAAAAAAAAAAGAAGCAAAATTCTGGTCTGTTAGCCTGGATACTAGGGTTCTTAATCTAGAGCATTACTTAGCAAACTGTGTGATATTGAACAAATGAATTTTTCTGAGCTTCAGGGTTAAATGGGAACATTTTTTGTTAAATGAGATATAGTGTGATATAGTCAGTAAACAGTCAGTTTGGGAGACATGAAGACCTGGGTTCCAGTCCTCTATCTGTGTAATCCTGGGCAAATCACTTAACCTTTCCTTCCTCTAGGTCTCCAAGACTATAAATTGCAGAGATAGCATTGACTTACTTTGGTAGAGTGAATTTCTCATTGGTAGCTCTCTAAACCAATGAAATCAAAGATCCAGTTTCTATCCTCTTAATTATTTTTGTATTTCTCAAATCCTGCTACTAAATTGTAACCTGCATGAGGGCAGGGGAATTTCTGTGCTAAACATTTTATTTCCCTCAGAACTTAGCACATGGTTCTATAAAACTTAGGTGGTTAATAAACATTTGTCCTATGTAGATTTTAATTCTAGCTCCAAAATTCTGTGCTCAAATCATTTCAGAAAGATAAATATTTGTTATCTATCATGCACAGAAATTCTAGAAATACTTAGAAATGAATTACAATGACTCAGTCTTTGCTGTCATTTTGACCAGATAGAGATTAGATGGAAAATATAAATGTAGAAGATACACACACAAAAACAAGGACTTCCTAATTTTAAGATGATTTGTGTTCCAAACATTTGTAAGTCAGGTACTTAGAAGTTAGGACATGTTTTCTTAAAGAAATATTATAAATGGTGGTTAGGTTGAGAAAAGAGTCCTTAAAAGGCTACCAACCATGCAGTTGAAATTTTGTACACAAGTAATAAAAAGAATAGAGAACAATTCTGTGGCAATACTGGTGATTATGCAGAATTGAAAAACAATACATTTGGATAATAGTTTTCCATTTATCTTAAATTTTGGCACTTGAAGAAAAATAGGTTTAACTAGGTTTAACTAATTGGTCTAAGGAGATGGAGGCAGACCTTTTGTAGAAATTTTGGAAGACTTCTGAGCATGATAAAGAAGTTTAGATGTTAAGGACAGTGGTCCTTTATTATTTATTAATTTAATCTTTCATTTATTCTTTTACCATATACTAGATACACAGGATAAATAATAGGGAGATAAAAAGATTAAATGTTAAATATTGGGGAATATCTGACTATTCAATAAGTAATAGGTCACTGCTCTCATAGAAATCACATTTTAGTGGTTTCTAATGTCCCATTGAAACATAACTTTCCTTTTCCTTCATATGAGCATATAACTAGGACTACTATTATACTCAGCTATAAAAGGAGGGAGTGGGAAAAGAGGGTCTGAGGTCCCTACTTTTTCCATTATGCTAATCATGGCTGATGAGGAAACAAAACTTATGTGAGTAGCCCAAAATCACATGGGTAGATGTTAATATTCTTTGGAGTAGGGAAGGGAATAAGTGACAATTTCCAGATGAAACAAGAAAATAGAAAAAGAGAAAACTTTATTCTTTTGTAAAGAAAACTAAGTCAGATTTAGAAGACAGAAGGGGAAGAAAATTAAAGAGGAACTAAAGTGAGAGACATAGGCATTGGAGGCAGCATGGTGAGGGTCAAAAGATGTGTGGATAATTCTCTTTTAGCTCTAAATCCAAGTCACGTGTCTATATATGCATACATGTATGTGTGTTCACCTGTGTAAGATAGTTTAAACAAATTAACTGAACTGAGAGCATTAAGAGACAATGAAACTCTATACTTGAGGCATTAAGGCAATGAACACTAAGGCAATGAACCTCTATACTTGAACCTCTAAGAGAAGAAAGGAAATGGTGGAGAAGAGACACAGGATAAGTTACTTCATTCTTGGGCCACCAATGGTTCTCTTGACCCAGGAGCATTTAAGTGGTGCTCCAAAAAAGTGAATATGCATGGCATGCTCAGGGGTATTAAAAGAAAGAGGAGGCACTATGAAATTAGCATTTTACATCAACAATGGGAACATAAACAAAGGATCATTGCTAGTAGAAATGTTTGCTATTGAGAAACTATTGATATAACACTTTTCTGGAATACAAAGCAAGTATGAAACCCTGACTGAGATAACCTTAGTGATCTAGTCCAAACCCTTTCTTTTACATATGAGGATACTGAGACTCAGGAAGGCTAAATGGCCTATCCATAATTATGGATATCTTTGTGTTTGAGCAGTATTTAGACCAAAGTTCAGCATCTATCCACTCAAGAAATACTGCCATTATACAGTGTAAAATGATTCAAAAAGGGATAGAGAATATACATTATATTGTAAAAAATAATTTTAAAAATTCCATTAGTAGCACTAATAAAAATAATATTACTATTACCATTAAGATTACTTTCAACATAGATCAGTCTAAGTTATTTTGAGTATTATAAATACTCAGATTAATGGCAGACCTATGGAGGAAGATACTATCTGCATCCAGAGAAAGAAATGATAAATAAAAGTATGTATAGAATGATATATATGTATATACACATATATATGTAAAATGATTCAAAAGGAATAGAGAATATACATTATATTGTAAAAAATAATTTAAAAAATACCATTAGTAGTACTAATAAAAATAATATTACTATTACCACTAAGATTACTTTCAACATAGATCAGTCTAAGTCATTTTGACTATTATAAACACTCAAATTAATGACAAACCTATGAAGGAAGATGCTATCTGCATCCAGAGAAAGAAATGATAAATAAAAGTATGTATAGAATTATATATATATATATACACACATATATATGAAATGTGTATATTCACATATTTACATATTTGTGTCTAATGGTAGCCATCCCTAGGGTGGGTGGAATAGGGGGAGGAAAAAGAAAGGAAAAAAAGAAAGTTACATCACTATTTTATTTAAAGGGAATAGCAAGTTGTACACAATTGATTTACAGTTTCATGTGTAATCAACTTTTTTTTCTTCCTATTCTATGTTATGAAAATGCTTATTTTATTTCTTAAGTGCATATGGAGAACTCCCTGGTGTGGGAAATTCCCTCTACCAATGAAGACTGGCACTCATCTATAACATAAATTTAGAAAGTTTTCTAGGGGTACTAAAAGGCTAAGTGACTTGTCTATGGTCACATAGTTAATTGTTAGCCTATAAGACTGCTTTTAGTTCTAGATCTATGAATTCTATGATCCCTATGTCACATGAGCAGGTGTGTTGGAGTAAGCTTCAGCAAAACTGAGACCCTGTTGTTAATTTTCAGTGTTAGTATTTACATCTCAGAAATTAGTAAATACTACATTTCAAATCAGGGTTGCATTTATTATTTTGTTTATTGTCTACACTTAAAAATATGAGGAAGAAAATATTAATAATGCAGATTAAACTTAAAAGTCACATATAAATCCCTGTTCCCTACCCCCGCCAGCCAGTTGTTAAAATATTTACCAGCATACCCTTCTGTGACAAAGGCAGGATCAAACTTAGGTTTTCCTGTCTCTATCAAACTTAGGTTTTCCTCCTGACCACCAACTATCAATTACAATATGTTTCCTTTCAAGTATTATTAGTTTATAGTTATGTGAAGTAATTTTCTTCTAGCTACAGCTAATTATTAACTGGCAGAAAAAAAAACCCCAACCATTTTCTCCATATGCATGCAAGTAGATAGAGTGCTGAGTGCTTAGGAAGACCTGAGTTCAAATGTGACCTCAAATACAAGTTGCAACCTGTCTGTTTCAGTTTTTCATCTATAAAATGGGAATAATAGCACCTACCTCCTGGGGTTGTTGTGAGGATGAAATGAGATAATATTTGTAAAGCATTTTGTTAGTTATCATCATCATCATTATTTTTATTACTGAAGATAGAATTAAAGATTACTCACAAAGGAATATTTTGAAACTCCTTTAAAAATATCTACATAAAGCAGAAAATTGTTTCATGATTGCTAATTGTAACCTGCTTCCAAGTAGGCATCTACGGCACATGTAAAGCAAAGTAAATGAACATTTTCTCTATGCTGTATATTTCAGAAATTTAACAAACTGGAAGAATAACAATAGGAAAAATTATACCTTGTACAGACTTTTTTTTTAATTAAAAAAATGACAGCAATTGTCAAACCACAATTTATTCTATTTATACATATGCTGGTCTTAATCATATATTACTGCAAATTCTATTTTTCATTAAGATGCTTAGCACAGAACATTAGCACAGATAAATATATTGTGCTCTACAATAATATTAAATACATCCCCAAGAACTAAAGACAACTTCAGTAAGCAGATACGTTATCTGTCAATTAACATTTTACAGATCTCGGTAAGAAATGCAAAGGGAGAAATGAAAAACAATATACTCTTACTAAAATAATTATCAGAAAGCTCTGCAGCAAGCATTGTCTTTATAGATATGATTAAGGATATGGAATATAGGGGCGGCCAGATGGCTCAGCGAGCAAGAGCACCGGCCCCAGTGTTGGGATGACCTGGGGATTGAATCCAGGCTCAGATATTAGCACCACACCCAGAAATAACTGGCCATGTAACCTTGAGCAAGTTACTTAACCCCTATTGCTTAAAAAAAAAAAAAGAATCTGGAATATGGAAAAGCTTTGGTCTAATCAAGGCTTTTGACATACCTGGATAAATCTAAACAATCAGAGGCAGGAACATGTAGAAATTTATCTATTTCAATGAATGAAATCGTAATTGTGTTGGCAGGTAAATGTGCAACTTTTTCCACACAATCACCTAAGACCTTTACTAGTTTTAGTCAAATGTGCAGAGCTTGTTTTATTGCATAGACAGCATGAACCTACTTTTAAGAAGGAAACTACAATGAAAAAGGTTTGAGTTCATAAATGTTTAATAAACAGGAAAATAATGGAATTGAATTGAATTGAAGATGATGGAAAGAATGGAATGTGACAAGGTCATTAGCAAAGAAATGAATTCTATTATCTCTTTCTAACATTAGTGGCTATTGAACAAAAGGGTTGGACATCATCATTTAGAAATGAATCCTTTGTCATTTGTGAGCTCTACTCTGCAGAATCAAGTAGCAGGGAGAAGACATTGAGATTGTTAAGAAGTAGAGTACACTGTGATTGAAGGCAGTCAATAGAAGGAAAAGAACACATTGTTACACTGGTTCTAGTCCCATCTCTCATGAATTTGCCATGTGATTGGGGTAAATCACTTTAATTTCACTTAATTGTATAATTGAAGGATGTTGGACTGGATGATCTGCAATATTACTTCTAATTTTAATGTTCTCTAAGTATATGTGGTTATGAGGATAAAATAAGCTTTGAAAAAGTTAAAAATATATAACATACAAATACAAAGCTCGATTTGGTTTGCTTCTGTGATTTTGCTGAGGTGGGGAACTCCCGGTGAGGAAATTCTCTCTACTATTCTAAGTTCGAAAATTTGCTATATTTAATGAATCCTTGTTTAATAATTGCATGATAATACAAGGGAAGGTAACATAATTTGTCTATTTATTAAACAGTTATTTATTATGTCATTATGTTCAAGGTGCTGTATGAAGAGGCTGGGGAATAAGGTGATGAATACCATACAAACCCTTCCATTAAAGAGTTTATAATCTGGTAAAGGACCAAAGACATACATAAAAGAAACTTCGGCACAAGGTAGTAAATGATGAAAGGCATTAAATGTGAGAGAATTGAAGTGCCAAAGAGTCCAGAAGGGGAAGAAATTACTCCTTGCTGAGAGGATCAAACATTCTATGGAGGAGGTGATATTTGAAAGATTCTTTGAAGAATAAATAGAATTTAAAAGGCAAAGGGCAGGTAAATATTCTAGAAAGTGTGAACAAAAGTTGTGATTGTGGTTGTATGGTTGTGGTTTGTCCTTTATTCTCGAAGAGGACTATGGCATCAGGGAGGTGACATCATGACATGCAAGTGAATTGAATTTAAGTAAGGGAGGGCTGTGCAAAGTCATCAGTCTCACTTTCTCCTCCAGAGCCATCTGGCTGCAGTGGCCAGATATTGATCAGACCTTGACCCTTTTAAGCTAAGGTCTTTTCAGGTTCTCACTTTGAGTGAGGCAATGCCTGTTCAGTGAATAGAGCTCTTTAAGAAGTGAGTCAAAGAATGGCCTTTTTAATTTAAAAAAAAAAAATGGGAGGGGAAGACCCTCAGGGTTGTAGGCCATAAAAGAAACAGTTACTTTTTACAAAAGTACAGATGTAGAAAAGGGCAAGTCCAATTTGAGGGACTGTAAATAGTCCAATTTGGCTGGCACATAGAGTATTTTGAAGTTAGGGTGTCATGGAAGATAATTCTGAAAATGTAAACTAGTGCCAGACTATGGGAAATCTTCAGGGTCAGGCTGGGTGGCAGGGGTACTCATATTTTATTAGTTATGTAGTGAGGAATCATGGAAGGTTTTTAAGGTAGGATGGCAAGATTAACACAAAATTGTCTTTTAGGAAGGCTAATCCGGTAATAGTATGCAACATGGATTAGAGAAAGGGGAGACTAGAAACAGAAGGAGGTGACCATTCTGGGGGAGGGATGCTGTGATGTCATTGGCACTCCTGAAATGCCAAGATTTTCTTATCAAGGAACACAGTTCTCCTCTCATTGGGATCTTCAACTTCTAAGTTCCACTCCCTCAACATTCAGCTTTGGCAGCAGGCCTTCCTTTTCCAGTCCTCCCATTTCCTCACCCCCACAGAAGATGCTAGAAACTTTCCTTTGAAGTTTATTTTCCATCTATTCTGTATCTTATATAAATCTATGAATTTAGGAACACATTATCTCTCTCCATTATACTATGAGTTCCTTGAAGGCAAGGGCTGTTTCTAACTTTCTTTGTATCCCCAGTGATTAGCCTGGCATATAGTAAGCATTTAAAAAATAATTAATTCTGCTAATTTACTGAAGTCTCCAAATTTTAGGTTCCCAGTAGGGAGAAGATCACAGTGTTTTCTTCCCTTTTTTCCTCTCCTCCTATATGATAAAAGCCCATCAACCTTCTGGGAAGTTAAAGAGAATTTAAATTATTAAATTAAATTAGTTAAATTTAAAAATATACAGTTGTGGGGAATGGGAAGGGAAGCAGGTCCCAAAATTGACATGGATGGAAAGTTCATTCTCTCAACATTTTACAAAGTTTTATTTTATACTCAAATCCTATTCTTTTCACTGTTAAAATCCATAGGCTATCCTCTTTAGCTCTTCTAATTGAAATGATCTTAGTCTGAGACTTAATATTCAATTCTACTGTCATGCAATTGACTGCCTAAATTTCTTGTTGGCAGCCTTTGAGAAACTTTTCCCCTAGCTCTTCCTGGGGCAGAGTGTCTTAAACTCAAAAAACTGAGGTTGGTTGTCTGAGCTTATTTCACCTTGAACTCACTAGTGAGAAAAAATGATTATTTTCCTATTATATTAATAACCAGTTTTATATGTGGGACCCAAAGATCCTCTTTTTGATTATTAATAGCCAATTATTAACAGGTTATTCCCCCCACCCCCCTTTATTTTTTACTCATTCAAAGGCCAATCCTTGTGAAGGACAGGGCTGACAATAAGACATTCTCTACAATCTTTGGAGGGATCCCACTAAACTGGGAGAGTTTATTTCTGATTAAAAGGTAAAGAGATTCCAATCCAATCCATTGGTCAATTTAGGTAGGACTGAGTGGAGAATAGATCCTTTTGTTTAGATTACTGGAGGCAAAATGGGTGGAGATGAGTCTTTTTGAGTGCAGACATTATCAAATCATGTACTCTGCCCATCATTATAAAAGACCCAACTCTCATGATAATATTCATTTTCTTATTAATTATTAACCAGTCAGAGTTGATTTCCACCAGTGAGGGACGACCCCTTTTTCTAAAGGCATTTAAACTTTCAAGGCACTTCCACATGAGGTCTTCTTTGGTTATGGAGAGAGCCACTGACCTCCATTTATTGATTATCTACCAGCCTAATGGATAAATTGATTATTAATTATGCAGAAACTATGTCTTGGAGCTTTTATTCATCACACCGGGCAAGGCCTTAGACTACCTATTCTCCTTCTGCTCTATCTGCCATTCCTGAAGCCCCACAGGGCATCAGGAAATCGTAGCTCCCAACAGTAAGCTTCTCTTTTGAGCTCATCATCTCCCTGATGGGGACACGAGGACAAGGACTATGGACAAGGCTTTAGAGTTCTTGTTCCCTTTCCTTCCGTTTTTGCCTTTTTCTTTTTCCTTTAATCATAATTTCATTAGTGAAGAAAATTCCCCTCTACCAAAGCAGGTCAGTAATTGTTCTGTAATTTACAGTCTTAGAAAATTGCCTGGGGACAACGGAGAGGGGAGCAGAGTAGCTCTAGGCCGCACAGAGGCAGCACTGGAACCCAGGTCACTGTGACTCCAGCTCCCTAAGCTCTGCACATCTCACTGCCTCTTGGCTTCCACATTTACAACTCACAATTCTGCTTCTGCTTTGTGAAGACAGCTGTCAATGTTCCTTATCTTTTAATTTCCACAAACATGTGGAGTGGGGGGTAGAGATAAAAGGAAAACTCTAAATGATGGGAATCATTGTCACTTGGTGTAAGGAATGTACCGGGAAGAAGGCTGGTCTCAGGGGAGTGGGGAGAGGTCCTTTACTCACTGGGGTTGTTTGGCTGGGAGTCCATTGGAATCATCAGTTTGGCCCGAGTGGCTCTTCGGGCAGCAAGTGATCGCTCTAGTGTAGACATAGTACTTCCAGCTTCTTCAGCATCAGGACCTGAAGAGAATTAATACATCTGCATAAACCATCTCACATAGCTCTTTACTTCACCTGATCATTGAATCAAAATGTCAAGAACTCTTTCCCTTGAGATCTCTGTGGTCTCTTCCTTTGCCAATAAGAATTTAGAGCATTGGTTGAGGCCTAGAAATTTTAAGCAACTAGCCCAGTGTCACACAGTAAGCATCAGCAGCAGGACTCAAATCTAGGTCACCTATGGCAATAGAGGAAATTTCCACAGTGAGAGTTCTCCCTATTGCTGAAATTATACATCTAGACAAAACAAAACAGACTCAAGAGTTTGAAGGCATCTATCATGCACAGTCCCCTCCTAACCTCCCCATTCTTTGAGGACTTAAAGATCTAGTATAAGCAAGAGGGTTTAGACCTGCAAGTTCGGCTCTAGAGGGCAGAACTAGGAGGAATGGGTATAAAGTTGCCAAAAATTAAAAGTAGGTTTGTAGGAAAAATTCACAGAGCTGTCCAACATGATGGGACCACCTCATCAGGTTCCCCCTGATCAGAGCTCTTGAAGCAGAGGTTGAAATATTACTTATTTATATCAAACAAAAATGAGGAGAACTAGATGGCTGACCATGTCCCTTCCCACTTTTAATTCTGACTCGATGATACTATAGATGGTGGCATGAACTTGGAGAGAATAAGTAATTTAACTGATTTATCAGGTCATAGAGATAGTAAAGGGTCAAGGTACAATTTGATCATAGGCATTCTAAATCTAACTCCTATATTTTTTCCACTACATCATGTTTTACTCATATACACCTTTTCAGACTTAAATGTCAACACCCTCTACCATTAATAAAGCATTTTAAAATAACCAGAATACATAAGTTTCCATTGCCTGCCTACACATGTGAAATTAAGCCTGTGTTTATGTTAAATCAAAACATCTGGCCAAATCAATTCAATTAAATGCTGAATCCACAAATATAAATTAAGTTAAAACTGGTTATATTCCATCATGTAATTAATGTCTTGATTTAATTTCAACTTTTTTTCTCTTTTGTTCTTGTGGAGGAGTCAAAAATACCATCAATTGCTACATATTTTTTCTCAGCAATCTCAAGAAACCAAGTTCACTAATTTTTCCCCCAATGAAATAAATAATCTGCTATTTCTTTTGATGCATAAATACAGTCTGAGCCTTTCAGATGTTTAAATTTTAATGATTTTCTTATTTACTAGTCACAATATGACTCAGTTAATGTTTATTCAGGCAATATGAAAGGAAGAGAATCTTTCAGTAAAATTGTTAGCTATTGATTCGGAAGTCATACTATCAACCTTGCTTAGGTAAATATGAGTTTCTAATTGAAATATCATAATGTGATTTCTAGTTAAAACTCCTATTTTCAGGATATGATGTCATTCATTTTGCTTCGTCACCCCTCCCAAAATTCTCCCAGAATTAGGAAAGTCTCTATCAAGTTGCTGTCAATTGTCCACACATTTTCATTCCTTCTTGTCGCTCTCCTCTCCAGTCCTGTCCTATCCTCTCCTCTCCTCTCCTTTCTCTCCACATTCTTCTATGCCAAGCTCATTCACTGCCATGGTTTCAATTACTGCCTCCATATAGATGGCTTTCAAATTCCTATCTCTAAACCTCAAACTCAAAATGACAATAAAAATCACATTTATTATCTTACTTTCTAAAACTGCTCTTCATTCTTATGACCTTTATTAAGCTTCAAGGAGGCCCCTCATTCTAATATTTTGCAATTTGATTAATAAGTTTGTGTTCACAGCATCACATTATTTTAAATACTTTAATTTTCTTTCCCCACTGGTCATTGTATCAACAAGAACCCTATTGTACCCAGAATGGCTGCTAGAACAGGTTTTTTGATGTGCTTTTCCAAAAGGAAAACAACTCAAAAAGGGTTAACAATCTTGCTTTAATCAAACATACATCATTCACTTAGTTCAGGGGAAAAAGTCAGCACCCTGATCTTCAGAAAATACAAATTACAAGCAGACAAAAAATACATAGAAAATAATGCTATTCAACAGACAGGGCTTCTAGCTGTCTGACTATTACATGCATACAGTGTTAGTTACCAGAGAGAGAAGCACCAATTATCTGGGTTTTCAAAGCTGTGGGGTTCAGCAGCTGCCCAGAGTCTCATCTGGTGAAATCACACAACTCTTCCCATAGGTGAGCCCCAGAGCAAAACCTCGCCTCAGGGAGTGTACACACACACACACACACACACACACACACACACACAGCCGTCTCCAGGGTAAGAGAATATCACAACCTTCATGACCCACTGCCTAATTACAAAGTAACAAAAGTACCTTTCTAAAATACAAGCCTCCCCTAAGCAAGCTTCTTTTGCTGGGCTCCAGGTGAGGCCTATTGAGGGGCAGGGAAGATCGTCAAATTCCCTTACCATTACAGTCATCCTTTAACATATTAATGACTCATCATTCTTTAAGTTTGTCCTTTTAATGACAGCAACAAAAAGTGTATCCCCAACACCTTGATCATTTTCAAAGTCATTATTTTTATGTCTTTTTGGAATAATTTGTACAGAAACATGACAATTCAGATTTTGAAGGAGCAATTTAAATAAAGTAATAGTTACTTTTTTTTCTTGTAAACCTCTCTTGCTGCTCATGTTTTTTATTTTTATTTTTTCATTTGGTTCCAGGGACCATCTGCACTTCATGAGATCTAAGTGCATTCAAATCCTCAAGTGATCTGTTCTTTCTTCACCTTTTCTTTCTTTTTTTTTTTTTGTTAATAATGCTGCCTAAGTGCCTCTTTTAACAAATCAACTGCTTGATTAAATTCACTATTATCCCATACAGTTTTGTTATTTTAAGTAATCTATAGGCACATAGATTATATATATACAAGGTCAAAATGGATTCATTTTAAAGGCTTAATGAATTCAATCTTTTCTAGTTAAACAGTTCAAATAACGCTAAACTGAATAGTAAAGTCTCAATTTAACTCAATCTGGCTATTTAAAAACAGTGAACTTTGCCTAAGTGGTTCTTCAGATGAACACAGTCTGCATAGAAGTATGATGTAATGGAAAAGCACCCTGAGCTTGGAAACCAAAGTTTTGACTTTGCTACTTCCATCTTGTGTGAACTTAGACAAGTCAATATACCTCTTTTTCTCTTTCTCTCTACCTCTTTCTATCTCTCAATCTCTCTTGATCTTTTGCTGTCTTTAAAAATAAATTTAATTCTGGAAACAACATTTTGACAAATATCGAAGAGAAATTTTAAAGATTTTTATGATGAAAATGGAAGTTTGCTTTACCAATGTACAATGTGTGTTTTTTTCAAATGATTAATGCCTTTTATTTGTCATAGTCATTTCCTGATTTATTACTCCCTTTCCATACCCATCCTATCATGAGTTTTGCTTCAAACAAGGAAAAACAGCAAAGTAGAATTAATAGACACCCTATATGACAACACATGTATTTACTCAGTTTCCCATTTCTCAATAAAGGGATGATATGTTTCCTCATTTCTTCCCCAAAATCAAAATAGGTCATTATAATTAGAGACCTAGCTTTGTTTTAATTGTTGTTTTTGAGTGAAATGGATGAAAGTATTCTCATAGGATGGGAACAATCGTGCCCAAATTTGAGCTAGGTCCTAACCCCCTGTAGGATCAAGTTTCCTTTTCCTATAAATCACCTGATTTGGGGGAAATCAGGTGGTAACTCCCCCCCCCGCCCCATACCCCTCTCTTAACTGCATCCCTTTGCTAAATAAGGAGAACAGATGAAATATGTGTTTGCATTGGATATTTAGAATGTGAGGCCGTACATCCCTCCCATGGGGGTGAGGGTCCAGATGCTGGGGAGGGGTTTTGTGGGTTTTCTTAGAATTGTTTACATAAGGATATGTAACTGTATGCTTACTCTCTGCACAGTGCCTCCCTATACCAGCTTGCTCTGGGGTAGGTGATGCCCAACTCTCGCAAGATTTGATTATGGAATAAAGAGCTTCTGTTTTTGCCTTGAGAAATCTCTGGTTTTATTTGGATAGGGATCTCGCATTCCACACATTTTCATGTATATTATTGTAGTCATTTCATGTAATCTTTTGCAGGTTATACTTGTTTAATTATATAACTATTACAATCTGTATTTGAATTCTTCATATTCATTGTTTCTAACAGTGCAATAATATTTTCTGATTTTGGAGATTACTTTTTGCTACTTATTTACTAAAAGATGCCTCTTGGTCTTATATATTTGTAGTAATTCCCCATATATCTTGCATATCAGATATTTATCCAACATATTTGAGGCTTTAAGAAAAATCCAAATGACTTCCTAACTGCATTCATTTTGTTTCTCAATATACTTTTCTGAATCTTAGTTTTCTTGGTTGTAAAATAAGACCATAATACTTGCTCTATGTACCTCTCAAGGTCATTGGGAGGAATTACCTGAGATAGTCAATATAAAAGTATCTTTAAAACAAATTCAAGTTTTAGACATCATAAAATCTGAGTCCCAGAGGAGTTAAGTCACTTAGGGAGGCAGCACAGTCTTATGATCTTTATGATCTGGGTTCAAACGCTCACTCTGATACTTACTGTATGTGTGACATTCAGCATCATTTAACCTTCCTAGGTCTCAGTTTCTTCATTTATAAAGTGGAGGGGTTGGACTTAATAATTACTAAGGTTCTTCCTTGCTCTAAATCTATGATTCTATAATACTATGACTTGCCTAAGATCAGACATCTTGGAAGTGGCAGAATAGGTTTGTATTTTGGGTGAAATGGTCATTTAACTGATGGGGAATGGGTACTGAAGGAAGTCAAGAAGAACCTTAGGTTATGAAAATGGGAGACAGTTTGAGTAGTGGTACCACTAAGAAAAACAGTTAACAGAAGAACGGAGGGTTTTTGAGCATAAGATAAGCTTGATTAGGTATATGTTGGATTTGAGATGCCAGTGGAACTTCCAAAGGAATATATAGTATAGGCAGTGGGAGAATCTGGAGCTCAGATAAGGCTGCGTACATCATTTGGGGAACCCGTGGGAGTGAAGGAGATGGTAGCGGGAAAGATTGTGGAATACTGGCTTATAATAGTATTCACTGTAATAGCATTTTCCTGCATTCTTTTAAGCATGAGGGCTTTGGGTATGCTTATTATAATCAAAATATGCAAATGATTAAAATATTTGGCATACAGAATACAATAGCAGCCACTCATCCCTTCATCTTAATTTGAGCCAAACAGATGTGATTTGCCTGATCTATGATAAGGTCAGGTAATCTTTTGATTCAGGACACATTATGTTTTTGCCTTATTATTCAAACATTATCAACTACGGAAGGCAAAGCACCATCAGAACAAACACCTGTATCTAATTAGGGGAGTTAGGGCATGTCTACACACACACACACACACACACACACACACACACACACACACACACACACACACACACACACACACACACACACACACACCCTACTGCTTTTTTCTTCAATGCTATTCATGTGTCTACATATAAAATCTTTCAGCAAGCATGTTGGTAATGAGATTGCATGGGGGAGAAAGATCATCTCCAGAGTAATCAGGGCTCAAATTGCATAGTACTCAGCATTTTCAGACCTCCAATTTCCCTTGCTTGCTTTGAAATGAATATACTAAAGTTTTGCAGCCAAATCTCAATTATCCCCATAGATGGTAACAAAAATAGCATAGACAATTCTTTTTTTTTTTTTACAGAGAATCTCCAAACTCATTTGAATCAACAGTTATACTGCCAGATATACTTTTCAGAAGATGCTAAGAGTTATGATTTCTTGAAACCTATCTACCATGCCCAATACACTTGGGTTGAGGTTTGAAAGTATGATAAAATTGTCAAAAGACAGGTAAGAGGAAAAAGAAAGGTAAATTTGAACAACATAACAATTAGTTTGAACAATAATTCATTTTTGAGACACAGAGAAATGAATGCAAATTATTTACAAAGTAATCTAAAGAGTACTCTTGTTAAACAGATAGTGAAAATCACCAGAAAATGAGAAATATAAGCTTTCAGTGATCTCAATGGCATGATCCCTCACCTGAATGGGATGTGCTCTTGCTTCCCAGCTGTGTTTCCGATTGGCTGTGGCTGACTGGTGTGATGTCCTGGCAACCCTGGATTGGTGAGTCCCTTCCTGCTGGGTCTGAGCCAGATGGTTTTTCGATATTTTTCATCTCCATTTCTTCGTGATGAATCCAAAGGTCAGGGGGCCGTAGGTCTTTTTGGCTTCCCTTTCTTTTGCCAGCACTGTGGGTGGCTCGTTTCCTAGGAAAGAAGTTGTAAAGAGAAGATGAAACCCGGCATTCTGCTCTTCCCAGAACAATGAATTCAAGTTTTCCCATTAGCTGCCATCTAAGAAACAAAAGAACTCCTTGGGGTTGGCTTATGAGATTCAGGAATAAGTAAACTTGGATGGACCATCTTTTCTTTTACCCCAATATAGACACACCATATTGTATGAAATGCCATAGTAAGTCCCCAGAGGCTCATCTTTTATGCAAAGTACCTCTCCTCCAGTATCACCTTCAGGTTCATCCCTGAAGTGAAGTCACATGACAATCCTAGGAGCTCCTGAATAAAATAGCCACTGGCAAGTTCTCCTTAGAAGATAAATGGAGTAACTGCTTTCAAAGAATGATGGAAAGAAAAGGACAGGATTTGTGCCAAAGGCACACTCAAACAATAACAGTGTGCCAGTTCTCCGGCGCTCTATGTTCCATTTGGAAGCTTCCTTTCACAAGGAAAGAAACTAAACAAAACACACAAAAAGCACCTAGTATAGGGTTGTATAGAGAAAGTTTATGCAGGGAATTGTTTATTTCAATTTTACCTTGGACTATGATAATTTACATTTTAAAAGACCTTCTTAAATATAAGCAGCATCTTTTTAAAAATGGAGACTGTAAAGTCTTGTATATAAAATCAAAGGAAAATAGCAAAATTTGGAGAAAGGCATGATTGAACTTCATATCTACATCCAAAAGTTGGGGATGTGCTCTAAATGCATCAAGATTCTCTTAACATTCCATTCTAGATATATCATTCATAAAACTATTTGTCTAAACCCTTCTTGAGTCTATGCATATTTGCAATTTTAATCTCCTCTTATATACAGTTAATTCCTAACATTGATCCATATAGTGTATAAATAACTATGAACCCAAACATTTTTTAAAAGTTAAAAATTTTTTTAAAAGTTAAAAATTTTTATATGTAATTGAAAAAAATAAAATGTTATTTAAAAAACTTGTACAATATTTATTTGTCCTAAAATACATTTCAAACTTTAAAATGTATCTATTGAGTATTTCAGAATCTTATTCCTTTCTCTACTCATCTTGTTTTTACCAACTTTTATTCCATCCCTTCTTAGTATCTGCTTTATGTTCCTCTTCCATTTTCCCTGAGCTAGGATTATATGACTTTGCCCATTAATGAGAATGTGGGGTACTCTGGATAAAGGGTTAAACTTGGAGTCAGAGAAGCCCTGAGCTCAAATCTTGTTTTCAATGTCAGTTGTATAACCAACTAGCACAAGTCATAAAGCTCTATAAGCCTCTGTAAAATGATTCTGTGGCAGCTCGGTGGCATCATGGATTGAGTGCTAGATCTAGAGTCAGGAAGACTTCTCTTTCTGAGTCCAAATTTGGCCTCAGTCACTTATTAGCTGTGTGACTCTGGGTAAATCATTTAACCTTCTTTGCCTCAGTTTCCTCATCTGTAAAATGAGCTGGAGAAAGAAAAGGTAAATCACTCCAGGATCTTTGCCAAGAAAACCCCAAATATACTATATAATATAGCTAATACCATATATAAGGAGAGGCCCAGGCTGGAGAGAGAGGAGATTTGGAGAACAGAACTTGTGGGGTCAGAACTTCTTCTGAGAACTGCTGGGAGCAAGCAGCATGGAGGCTGAGCAGCTATTGTGAGTGAGGAGAGGAGGATCCTTGCTTGAGGGAGTGAGGAGAGGAGGATCTTTGCCTGAAGGAGCCTGTTTTGTTTTGAAGGCTTGGCAATGTGGGTGTTCATTGCATTAACCATGTGTACGAACTTCATGGTTACTGTAATGACTTCAACTTTCTGGTTTGGGGCCTTAGCTTTCTAGTATTTGAACAAATGCTTTGGCTCTGTCCTTCATGCGGAGAGCCTGTTACATTTTGTGATTCCCAACTACACCAGCATATTTATAGTCACCATAGGCTCTGTAAATATTGCATTGGTGTTACAATCACTTAACTTTTGTTTGTCTCAGCTTCCTCAACTGTAAAATGAAGATAACTATGGCACCTGCCTCATAGGGTTGTTGTGAGGATCAAATCTGATAACATTTGTAAAAAGCACTTAGTTCAGTGGCCGGAGAAATGGTAGGAATTGTATAAATGCTTGCTTCCTTCCCTTCCCCTTCCCCTTCTCTCCTTTTTCATGAGATTTAACAATAAATACTGGAAAGTTTTACATCTATGACTACACCATAATTTTGTACAACATTTTGTACAATTTTGTACTCCTCAATACATTTGCTGATGAACATCTGTAGCTTTTGATTTCTTGGCCCCAGGGCAACACCTTGCCAATATCTTTTGGAATTTCTATAAAAACTACTGAATGCTTTTCCTAGAGCTAGACATCTTTACTCATAAAATTTGACAGTAAAGTTCATCTTCTAATTTTCTGTCTTGTCATACATGGAAACTTCTTGAAGTTTATCAATGTTAGCTTGATATTTCATTTTTAGGATTGTTTCATATAAAATCCTAAAGATTTTTCTATTTTCTCCCCCCTCCAAGATAAAGGAATTCTATAAGACCATACTCATTTTTTAGCTTAGCACTTAATGTTAAAGTGTATACTACTCCCCTCAATCTGGCTCCCATCTACCTTTCCTGATCTCCAAAGAGATCAGAGAAAGAAGAAACAGACTCATATGTATACAAATGCTTATAATCTCTCTTTTTTTTTTTTGCAAGGGGGAAGGCAAGGCAGTTGGGGTTAAGTGACTTACCCAAGGTCACACAGCTAGTAAGCGTGTTAAGTATCTGAGACCAGATTTGAACTCAGATCCTCCTGACTTCATGGCCAGTGCTCTATTCACTGCGCCACCTTGCTGCCCTGCAACATCTCTTTTTATGGCAGTCAATAACTTGATATTAATGGCATTTCTATCAATTGGGGAGTGGCTGAACTGATTATAGTGTATAAATAAAATGGGATACCCAGAGTTGAGCAGTCTAGCAGATAGTAGAAGCTTAATAAGTGCTTATTGACTGACTATTGTACCATAGGAAATAAGGAGATGGTTTCACAGCATCCTGGGAAGACTTGTATGAACTGATGCAAAATGAGCAAAAGCAAAAGAACAATTTTATAAAATTAAAACAACATTGTAAAGATGAACAGTTTTCAAAGACTTAAGAATTCTGATCGATGCAAAAACCAATCATGACTCTAAAGGATCAGTGATGTAGCCTACACTTCACTGTCGGATAGTGATGTGCTGGACTCAGGGCTGGGTGTAGAAACATTTTGACAATGACTAATGTTGAACTTTGTTGGTAGAGAATAAGCATAAGTTTTACAAGGGTTTGGTGCTTTATTTCCTTTGCATTGGGGAGGGGAGATGTTAGGGAAAGAAAATGCTTGTTAATTGAAAA
Organism: Petaurus breviceps papuanus; assembly: GCF_028583685.1. Lineage (NCBI taxonomy): Eukaryota > Metazoa > Chordata > Mammalia > Diprotodontia > Petauridae > Petaurus > Petaurus breviceps. The sequence goes on from NW_027185664.1 coordinate 11,639,941, forward strand.
AGTAAAAATTTGAATTATAATTTATTATTGAAAATATAAGAATTCTTATCTTCTCTTGAAGCTTCTCTGTGGAACCTTCCCTGATTTTCCCAAATGTTAGTGGTCAAATCCTCCTCAATTATCTTTTTGTTATATCTATATTTGTACAAGTTGGATCTCTACTTAACTCAGCCTACAGAAATTTAAGGCCTGGCATACTATCTCACATAGAGTAGGTCCTTAATTATGTATCGGATTGTAGTAATAGCTTCTTATCAGAAGCAATAATCAGTATTTTATATAGAAAATTTTCCTCGAAAATAATTAGCAATTTTAATTGAATTTTTAGAAATAGACCTTATTTGGTATGATTATAATCTCACTAATTCAAATAATTTGATGGATATCTATACAAATTAGCAAAATTATGGAATTATAGAATACCTTCAAAGAAACATGTTTTCATTTACTTTCAAGTGTATTTTGTTGTTCGGTCATTTTTTAGTTGTGTCTGACTCTTCATGATCCCATTTGGGGATTTCTTGGCAAAGATATTAGAGTGGTTTGCCATTTCCTTCTCTAGCTCATTTTATTACATATGAGGAAACTAATGCATGGTTAAGTGACTTGCCCAGGGTTACACAGCTAGTAAGTGTCTGAGGCTGCATTTGAATTCACAAAAATGGGTCTTCCTGACTCCAGGTCTAACACTCTATCTCCATGCCACCTAGCACCCTTCAGAAGCACAAAGCATAGGAAATAGAAATTAGTTAAGGTTTTTCTCAGTGAAGTTCCTTTGGAATCTGTCTAGTCTTAGAATGTTGAGGAGACCTTAGAGATCATCTAATCTAACCAACTTTATATTTTTATAAATGAGGAAACTGAGGCCAGGGGAAGTTAATAACTTGGCCAAACGATATAATCTACAATTTTTTACAATTTTTCTAATTGTATAACTTTGGGCCAATCATTCCATCTCTGTATCTCCCAGCTTCCCCATCTCTAAAAAGAGAGTGTCAGACTAAAATGATGTAGATCTAAGGTCTTTTCCAACTCTGACATTCTAATCCTACAATTCTAAGTGTAGAATGAATCATGAAGCTAAAAACCTAAATGTGCAAAGACTAAGAAAAGCAGTGGGAAATATTTCCATTCCCCCCAATCCACATGTACCTCAAGAGCCCTGAGCAAAACAAAATTTCAAACTCACCAGCATTTTTAAACAAATGGATCATACAAACCTCCAAGAATTGTTTTGAGGATCAAAAGAGATAATGGTGAAAGCTCTCTGAAGGAGCCTAAGAATGTTTTCCAATTGTTTCCATTTGTATACAGAATTCATGCTTCCATTGGCTTTTATAAGGGCCACAGGCATGCTGCCTATTTCAGAATGGAAATGTTTTTGGTTTCACCTGAATTATTCAGATTGTTCCAAAATGTTTTGTTGATTGGAAATACTTTTCACTCAAGTCACTACAAAACAACTACCCATTCTCCATACCTTCTAAAAGCACTACTTCTGTTCTGTTAATAAATCCAGGAAAAGAGGCTTAAGTCAGGAATGTGCAGCTAAAGAGGAGGCCAGACACAAATGAGGATTGAAAATAAAAGGTATAAAAGCCAGTGTGTGTGTGTGTGTGTGTGTGTGTGTGTCAGGGTGGGGGTGCAGATACTCTGTTTATATTTAGGGCAATGGAAGCATTTCCTTTTTTAGACGCTTTCTTCAGCTGAAGCTTACTTGGTGGAAAACGTGATGTCGCTAGAGTCAGGAATATTTGAGATCAAATCCAGCCAGACACTTGCTAGCTGTCTGACCCTGAACAAGTCACTTAACCCTCTTTGCCTCTGTTTCCCCATCTGTAAAATGAGTTGGAGAAGGAAATGCCAAATCATTCGATATCTGTACCAGGAAAACCCTAAGCAGGATCAGTAGAGCGTTGGACGTGATGACAACAACAGCTGAGATCATGGCTACTGCCACGGCTTTTTTCTTTTCACTTCAGCTGAAGCACAAGAAATTCTACTGGAGTTCCTTATCTTTATTCTCTGTGTGTCTCTCTATATCGAGTGTGTTTCTTGTGAACAACATATTGTTGGATTCTGACTTTTAATCCATTCTTCTATCCATTCTGTTTTGTAGGTGAGTTCATCCCATTCAAATTCAGTTATGAATGTGAATTGTGTATTTCTTTCAATCCTATTTTTTTTTTTGTTTATCCTTCTCTTTTTTTACCCTGTCCCTCCTCAAAAATCTGTTTTGTTTTGACTACTACCTCCCTTCATCTGGCTTCCCTTCTAACAGGCTCCCACCCCTTCTCCTATTCCCTTTATTTTTTTTTAGGGGTTAAGTAACTTGCTTAAGGTTAACGGCCAGTTACTTCTGGGTGTGGTGCTGAGTATCTGAGCCCGGATTTGATCCAGGTCATCCCAACACTGGAGCCGGTGCTCTTACTTGCTGTGCTACCTGGCTGCCCCTCTCCTATTCCCTTCTGCTAGTACTTCCTTGTCAGTTAAGATCGATTTCTATACTCCACTGAGTGTTCATGTTACTCCCTCTGAGGCAATTTCCATGAGAATAAGGTTCAAGCATTGCCTGCCACCGCACCATCTTCTCCATTATAAAAGCTCTTCATTTTGTGACTCTTTTATGTGAGATAATTTTCCCCTTCTTCCTCTCTCTTTCCTCTTCTCCCAGAACTTCTCTCTTTCTTAGTTTTATTTTTTTTAATCATCCCATCATAGTCAACTCACCCCCCTCTGTCTGTATCTTCCTTGTAACTGCCCTACAATAGATAAAGTTCTTAGGAGTTACAATTATGATCTTCCCATATAGGAATGTAAATATATTAACCTTATTAATTTCCTTATGATTTATCTTTCATGTTTATCTTTTTGTGTTTCTCATGAGTCTTGTATTGAAAGTCAAATTTTCTATTTGATTCTGGACTTTTAATTAGGAATGCTTGAAAGTCCTCTGTTTCATCAAATATCTATTGTTTTCCCCTGAAAGATTATAGTCAGTTTCACTATTTGTAATCCTAGCACCTTTGCCTTCCAGAATATCATATTCTAAGCTCTCTACTCTTTTAATGTGGAAACTGATAAATCTTTTATGATCCTAACTGCTGTTCCATGATATTTGGATAGTTTTTTCCGGCTGCTTGCAATATTTTCTCCTTGATCTGGGATCTCTGGAATTTGACTATAATATTCCTGAGAGTTTTTATTTTGTGACCTCTTCCAGGAAGTAATTAGTAGACACTTTCAATTTAACCCTCTGGTCTATGATATCAGCACAGTTTTCCTTGATAATTTCTTGAAAAATAATGACAAGGCTCTTTTTTTGATCATGGTTTTCAAGTAGTTCAATTATTGTTATCTTCCCTCAAACAATTTTCCAGGTCAGTTCATTTCCCAATAAGATATTTCACATTTTCTCTTATTTTTTCATTTTTTTTTAAATTTTGTTTTATTACTTCTTCATATCTCATGGAGTCATTGGCTTCAACTTACCCCATTCTAATTTTTAAGGAATTATTTTCTTCAGTTGGCTTTTGTACCTCCTTTTCCTAATGGTCAATTCTGCCCTTTAAGTAATTCTTTTCTTCATTTAATCTTTTTACCTCTTGTGTTTTTACCAATTGGCCAATTCTGTTTTTTAAGGTGTTGTTTTCTTTAGTAATTTTTTGTGTCTCTTTTAGCAAGCTATTGATGCTCTTTTCATAGTTTTCTTGTACCACTCTCATTTCATTTCCCAAGTTTTCATCTGTTTCTCTTATTTGATTTTTAAAATCCTTTCTGAGTCCTCCTAGGAATTCTTGTTGGGCTTGTGTCAAATTAACATTTTTTTCTTTGAGGCTTTGTTTGTAATTGCTTTGACATCATTGTCTTCTTTTGGATTCTGTCTTAATCTTTCCTGTCACCATAGTACAATCAGGTTCTTTTTTTGTTGTTTATTTATTTTTCCAGTCTGTTTCTTGACTTTTTACTTTATGTTAAAGTTGGGTGCTGCTCCGGGGATGGAGGGGGCACTGTCTCAAGCTTTAGGCCTTTCATGCTGCTGTTTTCAGAGATGACCCTGGGTGGTCTGTAGGTTTTGGGTGCTTCCAGGGTGGTATGATGATCTAAGGAGAATGGGGTCACTCCTCTTCTGGCTTCTGCTATGGTCTTTACTCAGGAAGGGACTTTGATCCCTTGTAGCCACCAGTGCTAGCTCTCTTCCTGGCCCTGGGACTGTGACCAGGTACTCAGCTCCCCTGCAGTCACAATTGCTAGTGTTCCTCTCCATCATGGAATTGAGACCAGGGACCCTAAGCCCTAAAAGCAACCATAAGCACTCATTTCTGCCCTGGAACCACAATTAGAGTCCCTGGTCCCAAAGGACCACAAGTGCTATTGCTCCTTTCGACCCTGGGAATGGAACCTGGAACTGTGTATGACCAATGCACATAGTGAATTTGGGGTCCTGAATCTAGTGCCAGGAAATGGTCCTCTGCAATCTCCTTCTGACTACTTGTCTGAACCCTTTATTGTTAGTGGGCTAAGAACTACAGAAGATTCTGTGACTGACAATATAACTGCTAATACAACATTCTGGGTTGTACTTCTGGTCCAACCATCACCCTAGTGAGACAGAACTGTCCTGTCAATCTCCTAAGTTGTTTAGGGTTGGGAAATTGTTTTACCTTGACCTTTTGTGGGTTCTATTGTTCCTGAATTTAATTTGAGGCATTATTTTAGAGTTATTTGGAGGAGAATTTGGGAGAGTTTGGCCAAGTGCTTCTCTGCCATCTTGACTCCACTTCTCCAAACATTTTTTAAAACAATCAGTAATTTCGTTAAATACATGGAAAAATTACAATAAAACAAAATTTTTAGGCTGCTGCCAAAACTGTACTTAGAAGAAATTTTACACCTCTAAATATTTACATTAGTAAAACAGAGAAAAAGCAAATCAATGGATTGTGTGTAGAAATTAAAATAAATAGAAAAAAGACAACTTATTAAAAATCTCCAATTAAATATCAAAATAAAAATCTTGACAATCAAAGGAGAGATTAATAAAATTGAACAAAAAAATATTGAACTAGTAAATAAAACCAGGAGCTGGCTTTATGGGAAAAAAATGAACAAACAATAAAATAGATAAACCATCAGTTAATTTGATTTTAAAAAGAAAACCAAATTACTAGCATCAACAATGAAATGGGTGAATACACAGTCAATGAATGTGAAATTAAAACAATTATTAGCAACTATGTTGCCCAATTAAATGCCAATAGAACTGTCAGTTTAAATGAAATGTATGAATATTTACAAAAACATGAATTGCCCAGATTGACAGAGGTAGAAATTGAATGCTTTATCCTATTTTAGAAAAAGAAATTGAATGTGCCATAAAGAGTATAAACTATATTTTTAGTATGTGAAGATTTGCTCTATCTGTCCCTCCATGGCCTATGATATTGAGATTTTTTCAGATTAGTCTGAAAAGTTTGGAAAGAAAGCACTCCCATATTCTATGTGGATTAACAGAACATACCTTTAACCAGTACTTAGTTATTTAGATGGAAATAAAAGGATTTTGAACCACCTTGAAGCTTCTGAGGTCAGGGCTATCATCATCATCATCATCATCATCATCATCATCATCATCATCATCAT
>NW_027185664.1:11645593-11720614 GCF_028583685.1 Petaurus breviceps papuanus
ATCATCATCATCATCATCATCATCATCATCATCATCATCATCATCATCATCAGTTACCAACACTAGTCTCTATTGCCAATGTTTAGCATGGTACTTTGACCACAGGAAGTGTATAAAAATTCTTGTTGAAATGAAGTGTTCTGACTTCTGAGAAGAGAGGGCAGGGAATCTTGGATCAAATATTTAGGCACTCATTTAAAAAGGTTAGGGGGGCTGTCAGCAACACTTTGTGTCCTTCCACATTTGCATGTGTCTTTCCTACTTAGGACACAGAAATTGACATGATATCTGCTATACCTCCCTTATAAAGCTGTTGTGAGTCTCTAATAGGATGAAATAATAAAAAGTTCTTTGCAAACTTTCAAACTTGAGGCTGCCAGGTAGCACAGAGAGTAAGAGCACTGGCCCCTGAGTCGGGATGACCTGGGATTGAATCTGGATTCAGATACTTAGCACCACATCCAGAAATAACTGGCTGTGTAACCTTGAGCAAGTTGCTTAACCTCAATTGCTTAAAAAAAAGCAAAGGAACAAACAAAAAACTTTCAAACTCTATGTCAACTTCCCTCATCCTTACTTTCCATACGGACTGAGTTCCTTCCCCTACCTACCTCTTCCCAAATTCACACTGTAATTCCTTAAGTGGGCTGGGCCTCTTTCTCTCAGGAGAACATCAGGTTGTTTTGTTATTTCTCCAAGGGGTACATATTCATACTTTTACTGGGGACTACAAGAATTATAGAGCATCAGCTAGGTAAATGTCTTAACTAAACAACAGCACCCCTTATCGAAACTACTCTAAGTTATAGTATTGCTTTCCTTACAACAATCTCTCGAGCCAGGTTTTATATATATATATATATATATATATATATATATAGTAATCTATCCACATTTTACAATTTAATAAACTGAGGCTTAGAGAGGTCAATTGCCCATTTTTAAACAACTTGTTTAAACAGCTTCTGACTACAGTTCAGTGGTTCCCACTCAACCACACTGCCTCACTAACTCACTAACAAAAGAAAATATTGTTATTTGGGAAGGGTGATTTAATATCTGTTGTTGTTGGGAAATCTATTAGAGCATGTTGGCAAAGTCCCTAGTCTAAAAACCTGGAGTTTCCACATTATCTTTTTTTTTGAGAGCCTGCACCAGTGACTTGTACCAAAATATGTCAAGAAAGGTCTATGTGACGTGTTTTTCTTTTACTCTAATCTAGTCATTAACATTTATCCATTTGTTCAAATATATGGTGTTCAATAGTCAAACAGCATTTTACAAAGTTCTCATAGATTAACATTTCTCATGTGGCTTGGAAAAAAGCCTTTCCCAATCTAAAATAATAAAGACAAGAAAAAAGAAAAGCAAGCCTAACTTCTAAGAGGACAACCCTAGTCCCTTAGAGCAGGGCATGTAAGATTCTCTAGGAAGGAAGGAGGGGACTTAGGGTCAACTTGAATTCCTCTCCTCACTCTTAAAATCAACCTATTTTGGGTAAAATTTTTCCTTGATTCTCTGAGAGCATAAAGCCATCCAACTATGGTCTAGACAAAATTTCTAGGTGTCCTACTGTTTAAAGGGCACATTAAAATTTCTCCAGGTGTCCTTGTTTCATATCTGATCCTCTTGGACATACAGGAAAATTTCTTCTGAGTCTCTGTTAAAAAGGGTGACCAGAATTTCCACTGATGGATCTCTCTCATTGTAAGGGCCATCCAAATGTAGTGTCTAATCCACCCCTCACCAGGACAAGCAGTTTAACTTAAAAATATAATTGGAAAAGACCTCAAAGTGTTATGAGCTTCCCCAAAATGATTACGTGTTTAGGGTTAATTTCTCAGGGTTTCTAGGCCTGTTTTCCTATGAACCTGCTGTCAATAAAGATTCTGTCTGGACTTATGTTGCAAATAATGCAAACATTATAAGATAGTTTAAAAGTAAAAAAAAATGAATTTTAATGAACTATCACCTCATTCTATGAAAGTTTAGGCACTTGTATGTCAGAGATACACAACCCATATAGTTCTTAGCTTCAACACTCAAAATAGGTACAATAATATAATAGATATTAGTAAATAGACATTCAAAGAAAAAGTAGGACAAAGAAACCAGTCTAACATTTAAGAAAGAAAACTGAAAAGTTGCCTACTTTACAATTTCAGTATGAAACAAGAGAGAGAGAGAAAAAAATCTTGAATTCTTGGGTATCCAATAGCAAAAATCCTGGAGAGAGAATCTTTTTAGTGAGTCCTCACAAATGCTAAGGACCCAATATTTATCTTAGATAAGGCTCCCAAATATTAGTATAAGAGAATGATAGAGTCTTTATTAGGTATCAGAGTATATAAGTCAGTCTGGGTGATGGATTGGTTCAATCTACCTACCCTTAAATCTGTTTGGTATTGGAAAAATGCAACCATGAACTGTAGCTGGTAATTCACTGTAAAATTCTTTCTTGCCTTTCATACTTGCGAGGAGTGAAATCTTCAGCCCTTTGTCATTCTCATTGATAACTCTTGTGACTAACTGTGATGGCAAAGTGCCTGTTTGCTGTGCCTGGTTGTTTTGTTTGTACCTTAGTCACTAGAGTCTTTTGAATAAAGCCTTATTTATTTATATTGGCTTCTGACCTTCTCTGGAGATGAAATTAGATGGCTTAGTTTTCTTTGATTTACAGTTAGTGGTTCTTGCCAAGGCTGAAATGCAAATAGAGGTTCTCTACAAATGTTGTTTCTGATAGAGACGGGAGAAGAATTTAATTACCATCTGGAAACCACATAAGGTATGTGTCATATCAAGAAATAAAGAATAGACACATCTGAGGAAAAGGACTTGAGTTAGCATAATCTTTACTTTTTACCTTGCCAAAAATTAATAATGCACTGGTCCCATTCTTACTTCTACACTGTTTCTTTCTCCTTGCCAACCACCCGCCTAGCTATTCTTGCTGATAGCTAACTTATGTCCACTCCTTTCTCAGATCATGGATGAAAAACAAAGCTTGATGAATGTATGTTTTCAGCTTTATTAATCCTATTGTCTGCTACTTATCCTATATTCAGGCAAATTGGACCTCACTGCCTAACTATCTTAAGCTTTCCTGTCTCCATACCTTTCCCCTATTATTTGGAGTTGAGTATGCCGCTATCTCTACCATCTCTAACCAGAAACACTGACCATCCAATTCTGCCTCCACTCCACAATCTCCCTTAACATATCTAGCTGGAAGTTAGCTTCCTTTCCCTGAACTCTAATAGCACTGTTTCTTTCTCCTCTTTTGAATTTATCTCACTGTAAATTAAAATATACATACCATAGAATTTTAGAATTGCAAAGGATGATGGCCATCTATTCTAATCCATGCCAAAAGAAACTCCCACAATGCTATAATAAAGAAGTGGGTGGTTCATCTGCTGCTTGAAAAACTCTACTGATGAGCACATCTCTTTAAGCAGTGCAGCCTAACTGGATAGTTCAAAGTCTTAGAACTTTTTCCTGAAATAAAGCTTAAATTTTCCTCTTCCCAGCTTCAACCTACTATCCCTGCTCTGAAAATAACTTGAACAGTGACTTTTGTTTTTAATGTATTTCACTGAATTGTCATACGTAATACTAAATATATTGTTAATTTCAGTGTCATTTTAAACTTATTCATTTATACCTTAATTCTACCTCATCTCCCTTACTAGATTTTAAGATTTATGTGAGGAGGGTCTATTTATCACTCATACTTTTATTCCCTTTATCCCCTAGTTCAGTGTCTTACTCAGAGTAGGTACTGAATAAATGCCTGTTGAAGAAAATTGAAATAACATGGAATGTAATAACAAGATGAATAATGGTAGAAATGTTTTTTCAGTCATTTTCACTTGTGTTCAACTCGTCATGACCCGATTTGGGCTTTTCTTGACAGATACTGGAGCGCTTTACCGTTTCCTTCTCTAGCTCATTTTACAGATCAGGAAACTGAAGCAAAGAGGGTTCAGTGTCTTGCCCAGGGTCACAGAGCTAGTAAGGGTCTGAGGCTAGATTTGAACTCAGGAAGAAGAATCTTGATGATTCTAAGCCTGGTACTCTATCCATTGTGCCACTTAGATGGTACCAAACTAGAAACTGCCAAGTTTCTTTAGAAGCAGCACAAAGGATTAGCCAATGCTGCATTTATTGAACTGACACAAAGTGATGATGGATTCCAAATATGGGCTCAAAATCTTCTATTAACATCAGATAAAAAATGCTGTTAAAATCATCTGCAGATATGTAGCATGATGTCTAGGATGATGTCATGGTGTGAGAAGTGAACATTTTATACAGATCATTCATTTCATCAAGCAACTTCATTTTTAGTACATATTATGGGACAGGAAAAAGGATGGAAAGAAGGAGAGGAACAAATAAGTTCACAAGTCAATTTTCCTGGCAAAGGTGTAAATTCGTCATAGAGTAGTAGCATTCTTTTCCATGCCTAATCTTGAGGATAGGTATATTTTATCTAATTCATTGACTGTCCATAAGATGGAAATCTATGTAAAGATATGGATATAACAATTTTTAGCTTCCTTGTGTGTGCTTTCCCCAGTTCTGATGTGCCACTGAAAGTTTATTTCAAGCCAATCAGTCAGGAATGAATCCCTTCGATTTTGAAAAAAAAAGGACTTTGTTACAAAATAATTTAACATCACATTATACTTAAGAGAGAAAGTGCTACATATTGTATACTGTAAGCTGACTTTAGAGTCAGGACATTCTGAGTATGATTCCTGATTCTAACACATACTATCTGTTTCACCTTGGACAAAATAATAACCCTCTCAGGGTCTTAGTCAACTTTGTAAGACAGCACATTACACTGGAAAGAGTACTGACTCTGGAGTCAGTAGGCCTGGATTTCAATCTTACTTCTAATGCTTATCGCCTCTCTGACCTTGGGCAACCTTACTCTGCTTCCATTTCCTCATCAGGAAAAGGAGAAAGCAGGTCTAGAAGACTCCTGAGGTCTTGCCCCACTCTAGAATTAAGATCTATGAGTTGTAGAACATTTGCTAAATCTGCTTTGGTAAAAGAAATTCTCTTGCTGGGAATTCCCTACATCAATTAAATCATAGGTCTGTGCAAAATATTATGTCTAAAAAGATTTAGGGTCTATTGGGAGGCCACTTTGGATTAGACAACAGGGTAGAGATAAGCCAAGGGAGGACCAGTTCAGGTTGATAATCCTTCATGCCCATAAAGCCTTTCTCAAGTGCTAGGAAACCATCTCAAACAGGGCAAAACTGACAGAAATTTAGTGTCTCTCTAAGAAGATTCTAATGTTGTGCATGCATGACTGTTTAATTCCATTGGAGATTCTTTGTTTGGAATGGTGAATGAAGGATGAACCTCATGGCCAGGTATCCAGGATGATATATAGGTGTGTATCATCATAGGCAGCATAGTGGGTAGCTAGGTGCCACAGGGGATAGAGAACTCCCCTTACATTCAGGAAGACCTGATTTCAAATCCTGCCTGAAGCTCTTACTAGTTATTCAACTCAAATTCCTATTCATAAAATGGCAATAAAAATTGAATTGCCCTCAGAGGATTTCTTGTGAGAATGAAATGACATAATACATGGAAAACATTTTACAAAAGCTAAAGTGCTCTATGAATGCCGGTTGTTATAATGATGATGATGATGAATTTGTTTTGCAAGTATGTTGTTAAAAACAGAAGATGATTAGATAGTGGAAGGACCAGTTCATTCTGTTTTCCATCTTTCACCTACTTTCTTTGCTGGGCTGAAGAGCGTCTGGTGCATATCACAGCTACAATCGCCACGACCAATACTGTGATGACCCCAACAGTGACGACAATGATCACGAGCAAGTTGCTGTTCTTCTGAGGAGTGACACTGCCATGCGGGGGGTGCATCTGTCCTATCGGTGGCTCTGGAAGAAGATAGAAATATACGAGGATTGGTAAGCATGGCAGTCAAATGCTACCACGCTCAATCAGGCAAATTATATGACCAAAACTTCAATGATAGGTGAGAAACAATCATCTCTGAGAAGAAAGGCTCAAATTGTACTATTAAGTGAGACAGAAGGAAAATGCATGCTACTTTGTGCCATACAAATTATTCTGTGATGCGAATCAGAAGTCATGGCTTATGAGGAATATCCTATTTATTAGACGCTTCCAAAGATAAACTATTTGACACCATGTACTCCCAGTTTACTTCCTTCTCCTCCTTAAGAAACCATCTATAAGGCACATGTAATGTCAAATCTGCCCAAAGTGTATGAACTCTACTTAGAAAGGAGTCATTGGGTTCAGAATAGTATCATAAAGTACAAGATATGGATGTTCCCCAGTGTTACATCACTATAACATTGTGGAAAATATTTAAGGAATAATGAAGGAAGAGTAGGACCATTCAAGTGGATTAATGCTCAAGTAGGAGAGACTTATGGGCCTTGGTGAAGTTGTCAGTGATTAATTTCCTAGCATAGTCTATACTAGATCATTATTGCCAGGTATATAGCTTTTCATTTATTTTGGAAGGCATTTCTAATCAGCTGACTCTCCAAACATTAACTGATGAGGTTGCTTAAAGTAGTTTAAAGCCTTCCACTTTGATTAAAATCACTACATTTAAGGTATGAACTCATCCTACTGTATATACAGTGGGTTTAGAAACAGAGACCAACAGAAGTAAAAGTTAGACTCCTCTCATAACTACACCTATCAATCCGGCCTTTATCTTCACTCTGAGAAGTGAACATGGCAAGATTTTGACATCCTATAAGGCTTTGCCTTAGGAAAGATAAAATGGTTTTTAGCCTTAAAGATAAAATGGTTGATCAATGGAAGGAGATGGAAAGAAATGCAAAAACAAAAACAAGATATCCTATGGTATATCCTGAATTTCAGGAATCAAGACTCATTAAAAGTTTTCAAGTCATCTCTTTCTCCAAAGGAACTCAGATACATATGAAACATTTCCTCCAAAACCATTAGGCAAGGATATACGTGTCATAGAAATTGCAACTCTCTTAATTATATATTTGAATCTGCTGTTTAAAATGTCATTTGTTGAAGTAATTTCATTATGCCCCTTTCATTAATACATTGATTTGAAATTGGAATTTTTTAGGGTGAAAACTGAAAACAAGAATTGTGAATCTCACTGTTAATTTGATTTTATATCCAACAATCTAATCTAAACCGAGAGTGAACAATTTGGAGGAGAATAAGACTACTTAGATCTTTCAAGCTTTTGAAAAAAATGAAAAACAAGCAAAGAAAAAAAAATAAAACAAAAAACCCCAACATTTTTTTTTTCTTTTTCCCTGCAAGTATAGTAAGCTCAAACCATGGAAGTTTCATCTCATCTTTCTTGTAGCACAGGGAGATACCATGCTTCATTTCAGAAAGCAAAGAGTCTGAGTCTGTAAATTTCACCTCCTTTCTTTGAAAAGGGGTGTGTGTGTGTGGGGGGGGGGTATATTGTCCTGCAACACTGTGCATACTATGAAATTGAACTGATGTGATCGTTTGTTTCGTTGAACTGCTTTTTAAAGTCCTCCTTCCCTTTTATTCTCTATTCTAATGGATGATTTACTGGAGTTGGGAGGAGGAAAGTATATATTCAATTTTAAGATATCAATGAAAAAAAATATTAGTGGTGTCATTAATTAGAAAAAGCTAAGGATGCCAGCTCTTTCATTTAATATCTTTGGTTCTAGACTTTTATGGTTGTCCAAAAAATGTGTTAGTTTTAAACATAGTATGAAATGCCCTTCACAAAAATCTATATCCCATTTCAAAGGAGAAAAGATAATCAAGAAAATATGAACTTTGTGCAGAAGAGTGAGGTTATATATGATAGTGTCTTCAGCTGTGTTTAAGCAAGTCAAATTGCTATTAAAACAATGAGAAATTTACGACTCCACAAAATTAGGTTAGAATAGTTAGAAATCCTGGTAGACTTCTGACTCCAGTAGGGTCAAGGTAGATAATGAATTCTGGGTTTGAAGATAATGAATCAAAACAAAACTGATAATAAATATTCTCTTCCTTGATGATTTCATCATTTCCCTTGGGTTTAAATATCATGTGTCGTCAGACAATTCCCACACCAATTCTTTTACCCTATAATCTGTCCTGAATTCTAGATATTCCTCCCCCCACCCCCACCCCCACCCCTTTTTAATTGAACTTTGAACACTTTGGATATTTTGCCAATATCTTAAGCCAACATTCCCCAGATAGAAGTGATTGTCTTCTCCACTAAAACTTATAGTCTTTATCACTCAGCTTCACAGACATCTCCTTCATAAAACCCTTCCACATCCCCATAGAACGTTTTACCTGTGTATTTCCAAACTCCTGTATTTATCTTGAAGGCATGGTGATTTTCCTTGTCACCCAGGTTGTCCATTTCAGAGACACCCTGGGCTTTTCTCTTTCTTTTACTACCACATCTAAAATAGTTGCCGTGTCTAGCTCATCCCTCCTCCAAAATACATCTTGTGTTTGTGTTCCTTTCTTCCCCTACGTAGTTGCCACTCTGGTCTAGGCCCTCATTACTTCTTGCTTGGACTACTATTCTAACAGTGAACAAATAATGACCTCCTATTAGATCTTCCTGCTTCTCTTCTCTCCTTTCTCCAATTCATCTTCCACACACTGGTCAAACAATCTTTCTAAGGCACACATCTGATCATGTCATTCTCTTACTCAAGAACATTCAATGGCTTTCTATAACTTCTAGGAAAAACTCCTCTACTTGGCATTTTAGGAAGGCCCTTTGAAATCCAGTTTCTTTCTACACTTACTTCATACTATTCCTTTTCACAAACCATATGCTTCAGCCAAAGGGGACCATGTACAAACTGTTTCTAAATTCAGTACTCAAACTCTATCCTCCATGTATGCACATGGGCTTTTCTTTATACTTAAAATGCACTTCTCCCTTGGTCACTTTATCTCTGCTTCTCAGAATCCTTGTCTTCCTTGAGTCTCAACTCTGATGGCCCCTCCTTTTTGAAGCGTCCACTGAATTAACCCTCCCTGCTTAATAAAACTTTCTCCCTTCTCAAATTATATTGTATTGTATTTATTTTTAATATGTGTTGTATTCCCCTGGTAGAGTGGAATTTTCTTGAGGGGAGGGAGTGTTATCTATTGTCTTTTTCTTTCCTTCCTTCCTCCCTCTCTTCCTCCCTCCCTTCCTTCCTTCTTCCCTTTCTTTCTTTCTTTCTTTCTTTCTTTCTTTCTTTCTTTCTTTCTTTCTTTCTTTCTTTCTTTCTTTCTTTCTTTCTTTCTTTCTTTCTTTCTTTCATCTCCAGTGTTTATCAGAGTGCTGAGTACATCATAGGCACTTAGTGGATTTATCCATTTTGATACTTTAAATTAATGAAGAATTGTAATTTCATAAAAATATTTGAACTCTATTGTTTCAAAGACCAAGGACACAAAAAGAAACAATTTTTCAAAACTACATGAAGATTCAGTTACTTTTGATGCCATTGGTTACATTCTAAATGACCATGAGAAAGTTATTCTAAGGGTTTAAGTCAAAAGCAGAATTTGAACCCAAATTTTCCTTACTGCAAGTACAACACTCTATTCATGAAGCCACATCATCATTTGTAGATTTTCAAAGCACTTTGATTGACATTGTCACATTTAATTTTTACAGAACACATTGAGTTCAATAGAGATGTAATACCCCTATTTTATAAATTAATCAGGACACAAAGACGCTAATGACTTTGCTAAGGATTAGCAACTTAGAACCAGGACTAGGACTCGGGTTCTTGATTCCTCAATGCAGTTCTCTTGTCACTATGCCATGCTATCTTTATGCAGACAGAAATGTGCATTACACTATGCTTAAAAAGGGAATCCAGAAAAGTATGTAGCCAAATCTAGAGAAAGATCTGACCTCCTATTATGGGGTTATTCCTAGTTCTGCCCTCCCTAAAGACAATCTCTTTATTTCTGGTACTGGGTCTCTGCACACAAGTAAACTTCTTGACAAATCCATAATTCTTTGAGTACAAAGATAATGATTTATTGGGAGATGAGAGATATGAGAGAGGGAAGGTATACTTTGTATATTATTTTGCAAGGAAATTGGCCTTTGAACTGAATGATAGAATGAAAATGTTTAGCAGCAAGTGGTAATCCCAGAAAAGGAATGAGATGAACATGTAGTACAGAATTGACCTTGCTAAGTCAGCAAGCCTAGATGAGTTACTTCCTAAAGTACTGGAAAAAAGAAAAGAAAACTGGCAGCTGTGATTGCTGAGCTATCAGAATGGACATTTAGAAATATCCCTGGTTGTGGAGAAAGAACACTGATGCTTTCTATAGATTTCCTTGGGCAAGTCACTGTTTTGTAAAATTTCTAAACTGAAGAAGTTGGACTAGATGACTTTGAGTTCCCTTCCAGTTCTAGGATGATCTTATGATTAGATTCTAGTAAAAGTTGTCTTAATTTTTAAAAGGGGGAACAGGATTGTGTTATAAACCATAGACCCATGACCTTGATTTCTATAACCCATCATTAAGCAAATGACACATGATTACTTAAGATGGGAAGCAGTGTTCATTAAAATCCAATACGGTTCATCAAGAATGAGTCATGTAGAACCGGAATAATTTTCTTTATTTTGACAAGGTAACTTTACTTACACATTAGGGGAATGATATAGACATATAATACTTTGACTTCTGTAAAGTTGTTTCACGGTATGCTTGTATAAAGAATTGTTGAATCCTCCTTCCTTTGATAGAATGCAATTCCTATGATAGCAGTCTGTTTCATTTTTGTTTTTATACCTTCAGCACCTAGCGTCATGCCTGTCTCATTCTAGGTGCTTAATAAATGCTTGTTTGATTAAGTGATCTCATTAGGTCCCATGAATTCATTTATCATCTTTATACAGGTGATTCCCAGATCTACTAATCCAGCTTTAATTTTTTTTCCTGGACCTTACATCCTATCTTGAACTTGATGTCATGCAGGCACCCAAACTCAACATGTCAACAGAAATTATCTTTTCTCTAAATCCATTCCCTCTTTCTAACTTCCTTATGACTATCAAGGGTGCCATCATCCTTCCAGGTACAGCTTTCCCTGAAGGGACCGCTATCCTTCCAGTCATTGAGGTCTGTAAGCCAGGTGTCATCCTTCACTCAACATATCAAATTTGTTTTTGATATTTTCTGCCTTCACATCTCTTATATATAGTCACTTCTCTCTGTTACCTAGTCTATCCCCTCTTAAATGGACTCCTGAAATAGCTTTCTACAGTAGTTGGCTTCTGTGCTTCAAGTCTTTTTCCTTTTTAATCCACTTCTACTCAACTTCCAAGGTGATTTTGTTCCAAACTGCAGGTCTGATCATGTCATTTCCCTGTTCAGTGAGCACCAGAAGTCTCCCTGTCATCTCTGGGATCAAATACAAAGTTTGGTAGTGAAAGCTCTTCATAATCTGCTACCTTCCTAATTTTCCAGTCTTCTTCCCCTTCAGTCCTCATCATCTAGCCACGCTGGCCTATTTGCAACTACACAGACATGATTCTCCATTTTCCTGTTTTTGTTCTAGTCATTCATAATTGCAGGAATGTTTCTTGTTTTCCCTAGATTCTTTCGAGCCTTAATTTATCCACCAGCTCTAGTGGAGGTCTCCCTGTGTCCTTGCCACCACCAGCTGCTGGTGCCTTCATTATTTATATGTTGTGCTCCCATTAGAATGGATGCTCCTTGACAGCAGTGTTTGCTTTACTTTGTATGTCCAGTGCTTAGCACAATGCCTAGAACACAATAAGCATTTAATAAATGCTTTTTGACTGACCATCTGCTTTATTGTCTACATTTTTCATTTATCAGCATATATGTTTTTTTTTCTCTTGAATTGCATCAAGTTGAGAGTAAGAGAGGCTGGATAATAGTGCATTTAGGTAGAATTAGAACTGGGTGAATAACTGGGCCTAAACAATAGCAATAATAGCTTGTGAACTTTAAAGTTTGCAACAGGCTTTACATCCATGTGATCTCATTCAAGACTCACAAGGATAACAATTGCTCATATTATGCCAATTTGACAAATGAGGAAATTGAGTCAGATAATCTGACCTGACCAGAGTCACACAGGTAATGTTTCAGAGGTAAGGTCAGAACACTGTCTCCCTGACCCCAAGTCTGAAAGTCTGTCCGCTGTCCCATACCGCCTTCTCCAGAGTGGTTATTCATAAGCCAGTGTCAATCTGGAGAAATGTTTCAAAGAGTGCAGTACCTCAAAGGTATGTCCTTGACCTCATTCAGTTTGATATTTTACCAGTGACTTGAATTAAAACATTGATAACATGATTATGAATTTTGCAGATTACTTGGAATTTGGAGGGATAGTTAGTTAACTTTATCATCATCATCATCATCATCATCATCATCATCATTATTATTAATATAGAATCTAGGTCCAAAAGAAAGGATCTCCATAGGATAAAACACTGGGTCAAGTCAACTGTTCTAAAATTCAAAAGAAATACCCATGAAATTCTATACTTAGATTCAAGAAAAGCAAATGCACAGACAGGATGGGGTGGGGATGTTTAGCAGTATTTTTATTCAATATAAATCAATACCATGACATGATAGACAAAAAAGTAAATGTTATCCTAGGCTATACATTCAGAAGAGGGGAGGTAATACATTCTCCTATACTTTGAACTGGTCAGTCAACATATGGAGCAATGTGTTCAATTTTTGGCACCATGTTTTTGAAAAGACATAAACAAAGTTGAACCTGGGCAGAAGAGCCTCATGGGATGATGAAAGTACTAGAGAATATACTATATGATCTCATAAGGAGCCGGGTATGTTTGACTGGAGAATACTTAAAGCAGATATGATAATTATCTTCAAATATTTGTAAGACTGTAACATAGTGGGGGGAGGTGGAAGGATTAGGATTGTTCTTCTTGAACCCATAAGGAAGAACTAAGAACATATATTGGAAGCTGCACAGATAGGCTTTATATTGGGGTAAAGAAATATTTCTTAAATAACAGAATGGTTAAAAAGGGGAAAGGATTGACATAGGAGGTAATGGTTCTTCTTCATTAAAGATCTTTATGTAGAGGCTGGTCAAAAGATGTTGTCAAAAGGATTATTGGTGAAGCATAATAAGGACTCAATTTCTGAAGACCCTTCTAGCTCTTGGATTCTGTGACAGTGTTACCAGATTAGTAGATCATGGCAATTTCCTAGATAGAGTAAATTTGAATTTCAATAACTTATTTGACAAAATGTCTTATGCCATCCTCATGGATGGGGAAAAATGTGAGTTATATCACAGAACATACAGGTGGATTTAAAACTGGACTTAAAGAAAGCAATGTCAGCCCAGAGGGAGATTTCTAGTCAGGGTCATAGAGAAATGTCCTTGAGTCTATTCTGATTAACTTTTATTCAGTGATTTGGTTGAAGACACATATGACATGCTTATCAACTGTGTGAATGACATCAAGTGAGAATGATAGAGTCAGCATTCAAAAATAGCCTGGAAGGCTAGAATTGATGGGCTAAATTCAATAAGAAATATGTAGTAAGGACAAATGTAAAATTCTGCATTTGAATGAAAAAAATATAAACTGCAAAAGATCCCTAGTTAACAGTTCATATGGAAAAGACCTGGGCAAGCTGAAAATGGGTCACCTGTGTGATATGGCATCCAAAAAAAAACTGCCTTTGTGATCCTAAGATGCATAAAGAGACACTTCATGCCCAGAATGAGGCAGCCAATGATGCTGCTTTGCTCATTTTCTACCAAGCTTTTAAAAATTAATCCACTTAAGTGGACTTTGTAAGTCCCTATAAATTTTTTTAGTCTGAAAGGCAATGTGATAAGTATTTCTTTGCATGCTGAGGTGGACACACACACACACACACTCTCTCTCTCTCTCTCTCTCTCTCTCTCTCTCTCTCTCTCTCTCTCTCTCTCTCTCTCTCTGTCTGTCTCTCTCTCAAATTCAGAATGCTCATTCGGCTCTGGAGCCTACTTGGGGAAAGGGGCAAATGCATTACGACAATTCCTGGGATCTCACTGCTACACCTAATTGGAAAATGAGCCCCCTTCCCAAAGCACAAAATATAGATGACATAATTAAAGGGCAGGGGTTTTCGAATAGCATTACTGATTTGCTTGTAATAGCTTGAGCTAAAGCTAAATTGTATAAATCCTACCATTTATCTGCTGGGATAGTACAATAGCAAAAGAGTTATTTCTGCCCTCTGCCTTCCATCTATTTCTGTCTTATCCATCTGCTTTAATCAACCAAAAAGCTTATAATAATTTGGTATTCCCAGCAAAGGTTTGCCCCTTTACTTCAGGTGCTTTGTTCAGTCACTCATTCTACATTGCAAACACCCTGAAACTCCATTAGATGACGGGAGGGAGGAAGTTGAGAGCTTTTGTAAAATCCAGCTCACAGTCATCAGATGCTAACAATCTGCTTTATCTTCACAGCTTTCTCTTGTGTGTTGATATTGTATATCAGGTCAAGCTTAATTACTATTGTATTTCTCACCAGGAGGATTAAACAAATTGAAATAAAATGATGAAATGCTTCATGGGAAACTTTCTCTTTGAAAAATTAAAAAAAAAAAGACCCATTATATGTGAGTTGCTTCAATTACTATCATTCTCATGATCTGAGGTCTGGAGAAAACATTTGATTAGCTTGCCTATTAATGTCAATTAGGGCTATAGTTGCTTTTCAACCAGAAACTTGAAAGGCCACTTTAAAATTTTAGCAGGGTCAGCTTCATCTGTCAATGTAGATTTTTTTAACTTGATTTTTTAAAGAGCATCCCTCAGAAACTCCTTTTGAATAGAATATCATTTCTTGCCTGCTTGGTTTACATTTGTTAAATCCACAATGCATATAATAATAACTGTTCACTTAGAGGTCAGTAAGGAATTAGGTTTTTGCCAGTTATTTATCCTGCTACCCTCTGATTTTCTGCCACCCATACCCCCATATGGGCTTCTCTACACCAATGTTCCCAGCAATGTCCTTAGTTGGTGACAGACTCTAGAACCATTGTAGATATCTTGTCGTAATGACTTATCAAAGTCAGCTGGCTCCACAGCATTTAAGAGGGGCTAAGGATACTTGAAACTTCCATTTGCTCTCCTTTGAGAGGCAGCACAGTATGATTAAAAGAGTAGTGGTTCTATCGTTTGAAACCTAGGTTCATTTTTTTTTTCTTTTGGTGCTTACTACCTATATGGCCTTACACAAGTCAATTAATCTGTCTTGGCTTCAGTGGTTCCGTCAGTAAAACAAGGATGTCTGATGAGGGGATTTCTGAGGTCCCTCCCAGATATCAACCTATGATCTTGTGAATATATTATCTTTGAACCACCTTGTCCTGAGATGAAAAACATATTTTAATTGTGGCTTTCTGACTCTTCCAAACCACAATCCTTCCCTTTCTTTTGGGATCCATTCTTTGGATCAAAGTTGGAAGGGACCTTAATTTAGTTGAAAACCTTTATTTTACAGATGAGGAAACTAAGGCCCCAAGATTTTAAATAAATAACTTTTTAATACATAGTAACCATGAGAAATGGGATTTTGACCTCTGACTCTAGATACAAAGTTCTTTCTCTTCCTCACAGTGACATTATAAAAAACATCCCATCTGCAAGGATATCGGGCTTAATATTTATAGTGACTTTGAATTCACCAACTTGTCCACAGCATTGGAGGTCAGGGTTTGGGAAATGGGAGGGGAGGGAGAGTGGTAAGACTTCTGATGATTTTGGGAATAAGGTAGGGGTGGCAGAAGCTGTAGACTGATCCTCACTTACAACATTTACATTTAGTCCAAATTTCCAGAGAAATCAAGGAAGGTTTCCAATATATTGAATCAATTTCCTATGGCAAAATTAAGGATAGACATGGACAAGAGGCCCACAGGCTGGGCAGAAATGGATGAGATGGGATCTGCATCGTGACAACATTGACGAGATCACAGATTCATCCTTCAGACACAGACATCCTTTCTTATTTTAGTGGGTCTCCACAGGCTCCTTGAGGAATCTTTTTATAGTCTGGGACCTTGGGGCCCTTTGACAAGACATTCTTAGGAGCTACATTTTTTTAGGAGTGAGTATAGATGATAGAGACATAAAGATCAAATCTTTAGCAAGAAAGCTGGTGGGTTTACCTGTTATGGCTGCGCATAATCTTGGTAATACAAAGAGAATATTGCTGATCCCCACTCCTCTGGTTTATGCTTTCTGATATTTGAAGGTGAGACTATTTCTTTGTGCATTCAATCAACTGTATTAAATCAGCAGGAAATGTAATTATAATAATGAAACTTATAAGCTTGGCCCAAGAGAAGATGAGAAAACGTACCTTGGTTCTTTCTTTGCAGAGGGGGTGGATTAGAGGTTTGGAACATTAAATACAATGTCAGACTAGTTATTGTGTTGATTAGGTTTTTTGCAATGCTTTTTCTCTTCTTTTAATGATTCATTCATTCATTTATTGTTCCTTTCAAGGATCCCAGGTGAGGATAGGAGAAGCACATATTTAGAAATTAAGGTAATGAAAGATATCTGCTCCAAATTTTCACTTCCAGAATTTTAATAGCTTCTATTTTTACAATGTATGACCTTAGTTAATCCATCCCTACATCAGTGATCTCATTTGATTTTCACCTCATCACAGAGTGCTAGGTAGGGCAGGTATCATTTTATAGATGAAAAAATTGGGATGCAGAGAAATTGTGACTTCACTAATTCATGGTCATATATTTTTCTGACAGTGAGATGATAAAGTGGATAAAGTGCTCATCTTAAAATGTAAGAACACTGCGCTCAAATCAGGCCTCAGATGCTTACTTGGTTATATGACCCTACGCAAGTCACTTAACTTCCATCTTATCTATAAAATAGGGATAATAATACCATCTACCTCCCATGGTTGTTTCAAGGGTCAGATGATAAAATATTTGCAAAGTGCTCTGCAAACCATAAGAAGCATATAAATACTATTAATATCATTATTTTATAACCAATTATAGTGAAGCCAGGACTCAAATCTCACTTTAGTTTGCCTCTTTTCTCACCATTTTAGAAAGTCTACCCATGACCTAAAATGACCCCACCCCACACATCCATCTCAAGTCATGGTGTCTGAAGTTACATGTCTAGAACTGCTGTATGCTGACTCTTTTCCAAAGTATGCTGGGAATTAACTACATTTTTTCCTATGGGTGTAGTAGTAGAAAAAAAGTGGGTGTGTTGATTGAATCTAATGAAAATAGTACATGAAGAATGCTGCCATCAGTAGCTTCTTTACTACTCTCCAGGACATTAAGTCCAGAATTTTTTTTCCAGAGAAAATACTAATCCATGTCAAAATTTTCACAGAAACAACAGATATCTAAATATGTTGCTCTAAATGAAAATAATCAAGCACAGATCTCTAGCCTGAGTCACTATGGGATGCATCTATTAGTCCAAGGAAGACTGCAAATATATAATGATTCTTTCAGATGATCAATGCTACTTCCTTTGACAATTGTATTATATATCACCAGGGTTGATATGCTGATCCTGCAGAAAGCAAAGCTGACCTGCAGAATCTTATGCTTTATTACTCAATGGTCACCTGGTGGGGTGAAGGAATGATGACCACAGACAATAGTAGCAGTCATTTATATAGTGCTTTAAAATTTAAAAAGCACTTGACTTACAGTGCCTCTTTTGAAACTCATTACAACTTTGTGAGGTAAGTTTAATACTTACTTGTGAGACATATACTTTAATACTTGTGAGGTATTGTTAGTCCCATTTTAAAGATGGGGACACTGAGGTTCAAAAATGTTGAGAGATCTGTCCATTATTATACAACTAGCACGTCACAGGTGGGATTTGAGTCTAGGTCTTGCCTGACTCCAAATTCTGTGCTCTTTTCCCTATATCCAATGCATTGGCAGAGGACTGCTGGGAGAGGTCACTTTCAGAACTACTGAGGCTCTGGTTAGCACAAGGTCAAGAGGAGACAGAGACAAGGGGCACAGAGATATGATATAGCATTTCTCATTCACTGTCTTCAGCTTCAATAAAGCTGAGCATAGATATACACACATATCTACACATATACATATATACACATTTGTATGTATATGCAGACATATTTACATGGGTATACATCTCTTTGTATGTATTTGTATAGATACATAAATGTACATGTTTATATTCAAAATAGTGCCTGGCATTTATAGCAATTGATGCTTAAGAAATGTTTGTTAATTTAATAATCGATAACAGCAAGAAACATTGCCTAGTGTAATATTTTTAGTCTAATAGCTTGTAATTGTATGAACAATAATGTCAAATCTGTGATGGTTTTAAAAGAAAAGATTATAAGAGAAGAAAAGAATGAAATATAGACTGCTTATTATAAAGACTTGTTCTGAGGTAAAGTTATTCTTCCAAGATACTCTGACTTTAGGTTAAATGTCCATGTTCATTTTAGTTTATAATAAAATTTATTATATAAAATTGTATA
The DNA here is from genome assembly GCF_028583685.1 of Petaurus breviceps papuanus. Lineage (NCBI taxonomy): Eukaryota > Metazoa > Chordata > Mammalia > Diprotodontia > Petauridae > Petaurus > Petaurus breviceps. The sequence goes on from NW_027185664.1 coordinate 11,664,184, forward strand.
CAATATATACAATATATATTATATAAATATTATAAAATAAAATTTATAATAAAAACCCAATGTTGAAAAAGTCCAAAAATTCTTTATATACTTCATTTCTCCAATGTGCCCCACTGCTGCTTGGTGGTTATGAATTTGAATTAGATAACTGATCACAACTGAATTCCCCTTATCAGTTTGACACCCATTATAAAGTGTCCCTGTCAGTGGGATTTTTTACGTAGACCATCTTGTCAAATCTGTTAACATTCAGTGAAAATTTTTTTTTCTTAGCCTGGCCTTTGTTTATTCTTGTATTCTTTTATATTTCTGGGGCTCCCATAAGGTACTTATGCCCAGAGTTCTTGGCACTTGAAGTTTAGGATGAATTTTAAAGACTTCAGGATTAACCAATTAATTATTAAACCTAATCCAATGGAATCTCATTTGCATACTTACCATTAAGTGTGCTTCTGTCTATCAAATTTGTGTCAACTGGCCAATAACCTCCATCTCCGTGACGACCTGTTAAATGAGAAAGGACGTTAGAAAGCTTATGACAAAGAAAGAAAACCAGAAAACAAAAACTTGAACAAGATCAGACTGGCCACCTCAAAGAGAGCATGACAAATTCAACCATTAGACGGTGCAAAGAAAGAAAAAAATATTCTCTGTCTCTCTGTCTCTCTCCCTCCCTCTTCCCGCCCCCCATTCACTGTCATAAAACAGACTATTTCTAAGGAAGCTGAATTTTCATCATTTGGGAAGCTTGACATTTTTCCCTTTCAGTTGTGCTCATTAAAGCATCACCAAAGGTACGGTTGGTATAGTAGTCAGAATGTCTCTGTTCTGAACCTGCCAGGACTGACTGAATATCAGGGTCACACCTCACGGGCAGGTGAAATGGCAATCATCTTCCTACCACCAACAGCTCTAGTTCATTGCTGGCTCCCATTTGACATTTCTTTGAATGGAAGTAAATTGTCATTATTATTCAACAAAGTGACAGCACATTTCTAGTAGCTGGGTTTGGAGAAACCTCCTTTTTTGTGCCACACAGGGTGAGTAAAATTCTGTACTGTATGTGGAGCAAAGGAAAAAAATGAAGCCTATCTCTGGCATGTTTTCATCATTCCTATGAGTTCAACAGGAAGGGAAAATTTGAACTGCTTAATCACTCTCACAATGGGCATTTTTTCAATACTGGCTGAAATGGACTTGTGCAAAAGTGAGTAGAGGAGTTGTCTAATCACCTTCCACATGGGATGAGTGAGCCTTTGCTATGAATAATGTTTATATAATTCCCTCTGCCTTGGTACATTTGTAGCATACCTGCCATTGCTTATCGTCCCAGAGGAGTAGAGATTGGGTTCCCAAATAATATGCTGGTAACATCAGTTTACAAAAAGATGAGAGGAATGATTGAGATTTGAATTTGAATGATGGGGGGCTAGCTTTAAAGTCAGAAACACCTGGCTCTATTACAATGGGCACATTTAACCTCTATGGACATCAATTTCCTCTTTTGTAAAGAGGGTATAATTATACCTACCTAACAGGGTTATTGTAATGATGAAATGAGATACTGTACATGAAGTGCTTCACATGCTATAATATTAAATAAATCTCACTTTTTTAGATGGGGAAACTGAGACTCAGTGATATTAAAGGATTTAACCATAGTCTCACAGATTGCAAATGACTGAAGTGAAATATAAAGTCAAATTTTACTCAACTGCAAATACAAAGCTTTATCCACACTGTTTCTTAGTAACCACAGAGACTATTAGTAGTATACAAAGGCAACATTATTATTTTAACATCTGTTAAATTTGTGCTTGCTTGCAGCTTGATTTTTAAGTTCAGCTTAATTTCTTTCATGTCCTACATCCTATAGAGGAAAAAACCACTTTCAATAGATTAAATCTATTTCAATAGATTAAATTAATGAAAAGATTAAAAATTAAATACAAATGAAAAATGATATTACATACATAATAACTATTAAATGACTAGCTGGTTTAGTCATTTAACCTGTTAGTGTTCTGGGTTATTTTCTAAGACTATTGCAGAGATAGTTCTGCCTTACATTGGTTGAGTGAATTTCTTCATCTAAATGTTTCCTCCACCAATGAAATTATTTTGTCTGAAATCTGTATTTACCCATCTGTATACATATTGTTTCCCCTGCCCTCTAATAGATTGTAAGGTCTTTGATGAACACTAGTTGTTCCATATCTGTCTTGATGGTCTTCACTGCCACTTTACAATAAGCTTCCTTTACAAGAAAGGTCTTGGACTAGGGCCCAGAAGTTCCCAAAGTGGGAGATACTACTCCTTGGAGCAATCCAGGGGGGTGGTACTAGTCTCAGGTCAAATTGGTGGGACATTGAATAAAAATAAGTGTTAACCTAACTTAAATCTAGGGGAGCAGTGAGTTATATACATACATACATACATATACATATATATACATACACATATATATACACATACATATATACACACACACACACATATATAATATATATAGATTTTTTTTGAAAAGGGTGTGGTCGGCCAAATAAGTTTGGGAACCTCTGGCACTAGGCCAACCAGAAGAGAAATATTATCCACCTTGTGGTAGACCTCCAAGACCAATAGAAGGCAATCAGATGATGAAGTCTCTTTTCCCTCAATAGATTTTCTCTAAGTGGTCAACCCATTTTAATTGTAGCCTGACTGTTTCCTGTATATTATAAGGATCTGTCAGAAATGATTTATATTAAGAGACCTGTTTACTTTTAAAAGTAATTTTCTCTCAAAAGGTGGCTCTCCCTGCCTTGACTTGTAATAATTGATGAACCATTGACTTAAATACTGAATGATAAACAAAGGGTTTCCTTTCCATGACAATTAATCTAAATGAATGTTCTTTATGTTGAATTGAGTGGAAATGTCCATGTTCTCTTACATGAACTGAAGGAGAAAAAATAAACTGAAGCCACGGTACATTATAAGATGACCAATGTTCAGAAATTAAAATAATTTAGAAAGAAATTAGAAGCGATATATGAAAAGCATGGACTTTAAGAAAGTTGATTTAATAATTCTAAAAGGATTCTAAAAGTCAGCTATGGGAAGAATCACTTTTAAAACACCTCAAGCTTTTCTAGCACTTTCAATCCACTGCCCTGCGTATATTCAACTATTTTTTCTATGTAAATTTTTTTCTATGTAATTTTTCTGTGTAAAGAAAGGATAGACAACTAATTGTAAGAACAGCAGAGCCACGTATATCACAAAGTATATTTGTCTGACCATTTTCCACTAGACCAATTTCTATTTCCAGTGCATCGTTTCATATTTGTTGTGATTACTTTTGAGGGGTTTGTTATGCGGGTTAGATGAGATCCTGTGAGTGTGAGCTTGCATAAGTGGGCAAAAATGGGTGCCTTTCTGTTTGGATGAGTAGGGAGAATGATATGGGAAGAATGAGCAAATGATGAATGCTTGTTAAAATGTTCTTTTTTGTTCTCTTATGCCATTTGCAAGACTGAATTTATACATTCATTTATATGACTTCAACTGAATGTATGAGGTATTATCAGATGATCAATGGTAAGAAATTCAACGAGAAATAACAGGAATAGGGACTGAACCTATAATTTTATAGATAGAATGAATTCCTAGATGGGAAACTCCTTTTATGAATGTTTCTATTAAAATCTTTGAAAAATGCTGACGGCACTGAAAAGTTGTGATTTATCCAGAGTCACACACATAGTATATGTTATATATAAGACCTAACCTGAGATCTTTCCAACTCTGAGACCACAGCCCTATTCACTCTGCCACATAGCCTACTTTGAGAGAAAGGGAAATATCCGTTGCAAAAATGATGAAATTGAGAACAGTTATCCAAAGGAAACATTGTAAATTCCATCTTATAGGATAGTGGTTGAGAGAAATGTGCTATTGATTTAAAAAGTAGGTAAATGGCCTGACATTTTTTTAACTCTAGTATTTTGAAAAAATATTTTATGATGATTTAAAATCTTCCTCTATACTTATTTGAGTAAGCAGCAACCAGTTCACAAACACACAACCAGTTCATTCAGATACAAAGCTTGACTGTCATTAATTATGTAATCTTCTATAGTACCAGCAGGTGACCATATACATAGCTATTCTATAATGTTGGTTGAACAGAATAGAATTAGATAAGGCAAGGAAATGCTCATTGGATGTAGAGAAGTTGTGGAATAATGTGTTTCAATAATTAAAGTAGAACTAGGTGTAACGTGAGTATACTACTGGCTAAGATCAACCATCCCTGAAAATGTTTCTGAGCTGAGCATGACTAGCGAATTACCCTGCTTTTATACGCCAGTGTATTGAAGTAGTTAAATCCAGTATATTAAAATATTTTTTTTTGGTTAGTAGCTATTATACTGCTAAGATGGAGAAAATGAAATAACTGATCTAACCCAAAATAATTTGATAAAACTCAATGTCATCAATCAGTAATATTCAATTGATGATAATTTAGTTTTCTTAAGCACTAGAGAAAGTGAATAACATGCTATCATTTCCTAGGGTGCTGATGAACTTAGTATCTTTTGGTCTAAAGTAAGAGTTGGCAAATTAGGCCTGTAGTATGTTTATATAAGGCCTGCAAATTAAGAATGGATTTTACATTATAAATATGGTATTTAAAAATGTAAAAACTGTTGTTAGCTCATAACCAGGGTGTATGAAAGCCAGAGGATTTGGCCCTTGGGCCATAGACCCCTACTCTAAAGGACTGTGAATTAATTTCTCTGAGATGTGTGTTATTGATATGCATTCTTTTTTATGGTTTTGAGAACTATAGATGCATCAGATTGACTTAGAAAAAATGTTAAATATTGGAGGAAATGTGAGAAAATAGGAACAATAATGCAGTCTTTGTGGAGCTATGAACTAGTACAACCACTCTGGAAAATAATTTGGAAATATACTGAAAGGGCTATAAAACTGTGAATATCCTTTGATGCAACATTACTGTTAATAGGTCTATACTCCAAGGAGAGCAAAGAGAAAAAAAAAAAGGATCCATATGTGCAAAAACATTTATAGCAGCCATTTTTGTTGTGGCAAAACAAAAAAACAACTGGAGACTAAGGAACTGTCCATCAATTGGGGAATAGTTAAACAATTTATGATATCTGAATGTGATAAAATACTATTGTGCTGTAAGAAATAATGAAAAGGAGATGGTTTCAGAAAAAAAAAACATGGAAAGTCATATATACTGATTTAAAGTGAAGTGGACAGAACCAGAAGAACAATTTATATAGCAACAACAATATTGTCATATAATCAATTTTGAAAAAGTTCATAATTTTGATCAATACAAGGATCCATGACAATTCAAAAGGATTCATCATAAAAAATGCTATCCACCTCCAGATAAAGAGCTGATGGACACAGAGGACATAGGAAAACATGTTTTTTCTTTTTCCTTCCTTTTTCTTTCTTTCTTTCTTTCTTTCTTTCTTTCTTTCTTTCCTTCCTTCCTTCCTTCCTTCCTTCCTTCTTTCTTTCTTTCTTTCTTTCTTTCTTTCTTTCTTTCTTTCTTTCTTTCTTTCTTTCTTTCTTTCTTTCTTTCTTTCTTTCTTTTTTCCTTCCTTCCTTTCTCCTTTTCTCTTTCTTTCTTTGTTTCTTTCTCCTTTCTTTCCTTTCACCCTTCCTTCCTTCCTTTTTTTTTGCAAAATTGTTAACATGGAAATATGTTTTACATGATTTCATTTGTTTTAGGGTTATTGTATTTCTTTTCTTCTCAATGGGTGGAGGGAAGGAGAGAATTGGAACTCAGAAAAATGAAAAAGAAAACTACAGGAGAGCCTTTGTTTTCCAAACAATAATAAATGCATAAAAAATTGTTACTGCTTCAATGTAAATGAAAGTGATGATGATCTAGAGTCTGAAGAGGAAAGATTGCCACTGGAATTAATGCTTAATACAAAAAGGCATTCATTTTCGTCTGATTACAAAGCATAAAATTCTGGCACCTTTTTAGCTAACTATGCTAATTCTATGAGCACTGAATTGGGGAAAGAAATGGATCTGAGCTTGTAAACAGTAAGTAAAAGTAGAAGACAAGATCAAAATTATTGGAAAGAGGGTAAAATATCTCTGGAAATAAACATAGCAAAGGGCTCTGGGTTTTGACTTTTAGCTGAAAGAGTATAAAATTCGTTGAACTTCCTAACCTGCCATATTTTAGTTGTCTCAATTTATGCATTTGTTGTTCCAAAATGCATATTAATAAAAACACATATGTATACATACACCTTAATTATCAATGTATTCTGAAAATTAAATGAAAATAGTCCATAAAATGAACTGGAGATAAAAATCAGCAGCTTAACCTTCCCAGTTAATCCTGAATTTGAAATTTGACATTTTAAAAATTTGCTAATCTTGTTTCAGGTTTCAAGCTTACTTTTAGATTTGGTAATATTCAGTCAGTCAGTCAGTCACTAATTTATTGAACATTTATTAAGTAGAAAGTGTATCTAAAGTAGGAGAAACAGCTTGATGTAGTAGAATAAGAACCAGCCTCAAAGTCAAGAAGACCTTAATTCAAGTCCTGCTTCTGATATATGCTGGCTGTATAACCCTGGATAAGTCACTTAATTTCTAAAAGTTTCAGGTAAATTTAAAAGACTTTGAGTTGCAGAGAATAATACAACCTGCACTGGTAAAGGGATTTCATAAAATCACCATTTTAACTCCTTTTCCATTGTGTGTAGAGCAATACGGCATTGTAGAGATACAAAGATAAATAAAACAGGGTCTCTTTACTCACAGAACTTATTCCCATATGTACATGATTACTGTATATAAATAAAACATAATTTGTTGTTACTATGGGGATATAGTTCTCTGGTTGTTATAATCCAATTAAAACTAAAAGACTGAATTTTATTTGTATTCAATATTTCATATATATATACATATATAGATATATACATACATATATACACAACACACACATGCATACATATATTTCCCATGAAGACATTTCATGAAAACAATTCAATTTCTAACAGTGTTATTGAAAGATAAGACTTATTCAACTAATGCTATTAAATACAATCTGAAATAAGTGGCTTGGGGTGAAGAGAGCAGGATAACTCAAGGGATTAAATAGAAATTATTTTGTCTCCCTTTCTAGGTTTCCTATATGAGTGATGTCATGGTGTTGTCTCAACGCTATGAGTACACAATATAATTGTATCATAAGGTGTAAAAGAAGTATTGCTTTTCAGACATAACTTCCTTATGAACAAAAAATGTGGGAGAATTCCTATAGTTTTAGTAGGAAACACAACATAAAGTGGCTATCCAGATAATCAAAGCAAAACCTATTTCTGCCAGAGAATCCAGAGAATTGATTCTCCACTAAGCTTTTAGACACGGAGTGCCTATTATTAGGCCCAAAGCAATAACTGACCTGTTCAGGAAGAGTAAAGGCATGAAAAGTATTGGCAAAGTGGAGATAGAATAGGGCAACAGTAAGTTAAGCAAAGAATAAATATGTCTACTTCAGGATAAGGAAAATCGATCAAGATCAGTTTCTGTTTCTTTAAGAAAATTTAACTGGGACACTATATACCTAGCAGTGGCTAAAATTCTTTTTATTTTTAACTTGTGAATTCATCAAGGGAAGAGAATACTTAAAAAAAAAGTATCTAACACATAAAGTCAGGGAATGCATTTCCCAGACTCAAGGAATAAGTATCTTTTGTGCTTCTCCCTTGACTTTTCCTTTCTGTACCAAAGGGGAGAATAAGCTGACCTCCACCGAGATCGACATTTACTTTGGAATCCAATGGTTACCTGAATACAACATTCTAAAAACACCTATACACACTGAGAGAGACAGAGACAGAGAGACAGAGAGACAGAGACAGAGACAGAGAGAGAGAGACAGAGAGAGAGAGAGAGAGACAGAGAGACAGAAAGCATTACAGAAACAGGCAATAGTCAGAGGTAGAGAGTGGGATGCTGAATTCAGGGAATTCTAATTGGGCTGGCACAGAAAGTGTTTGAAGGAGAGTTGTTGGAGATAAGGAATTTGCAAAAGAATATATTGGGTCTCCCTGGGTTCTGGCTATAGAAGTGACTGCTTCCTGAGCCAAGGCATCATGATTACATGGCATCTGGGTGGTGAGCTAAATCTGACCAGGAGAACTTCCTTCTCAGTAATTGCTTAGAGACGTCTGTGTGGTTCTGTACCTAAATCAGTAGTATTGTGATGGCATCTCAAAACTGGATGTGAGTAAACTATCTAATAGTATCATAAAACATAGCATAAATCAGCTATCCAGACAATTGAGGCAAAATCTATTTTCTGTCAGAAAATTTAGAGAATTTATCATGAAAAGATGGAGGAATAGAAGCAGGACCTCCATGGGGCTCCGACTTCCACCTTCCCCAATTCATGAAAAAGGGGACTCTAAACAAACTTTGGAGCTGTGTAACCCACAAAATGACACAGAGAAGCTAACCTCCCGCTGAGGATAGCCCAGCAGGCCAGCAGCAAGCAGCCAGGCCCCTGGAGGTTTTAGCCCCAGGGCGGGCCTGACCAGCCGACAGCAGAGGGACTCCAGATCACCAGCAGCTGTGGCCGTTTCCAGATTTATCAATACATAGATGCAAAGGACAAAGTGAGAGGTCAGTGCTGTGTGGACTTTGGGACCAGTAGTTGGGAGAGCATTGGTTTTTGCCCCCAGGGCGAGAAGCCGCTAAGACACTGACACAGCCAGCCAGTGCCATGTGGCAGCTTCTGCTCCTGGCCTGCAGAGTGTAGTGGGATCAAGCACCAGTCTCAGGGGTCATCGTTCTTGCTTTAACCTGCTTGGATCTGGATTGCAGGCTAGGGTGGAGGTCCTGGGGTATGTGACCAGGTTGCCAGAGCGTGTGGAGGCTTCAGAGAGGGCACCCGACTAATACCTCCGGCAGCTGAGAAAACCCCAGCGTTTGGGACAAAAGCTTCCCTGTCTGGTGGCAGAGTCCTACTGTGCCAAAAAGGCCAGTGGTCAAGTGACTGAGGGGCGACATGACCAGGCAAAGGAAACAAAGCAAATAGAAGAATCCTACATTAGACTCCTATTTTGGGGACAAAAAGGAGAAAAGCATGGAACAGGAGGAAGACAGTGAAGTCAGAGCTCCTGCACCAAAAGCTTCAAAGGAAAATATGAACTGGTTACAGGCCATAGAGGACCTTAAGAAGCAGATAAGAGAAGTAGAGGAAAAATTGAGAAGAGAATTGAGAACAATGCAAGAAAATTACAAAATGAGAGTCAACAGCCTGACTGAGGAAAATCAGTGTAACAGACTAACTCAATTGGCAAAAGAGGCTCAAAAAGGCAATGAAGAGAGGAATGCCTTAAAAAGCCAAATTTAACAGATGGAAAAAGAATCTCAAAAGCTCACTGAGGAGAATCATTCCCTCAGATTTAGAATGGAGCAAAGGGAAGCTAGTGATTTATGAGAAATATATGATTTATGAGAAATTATAGATTTATGAGAAATCAAGATGCTGTTAAACATATCCAAACAAATGAAAGAATAGAAGGCAATGTGAAATATCTCATGGGAAAAACCACTGACCTGGAAAATAGATCCAGGAGAGATCATTTAAAAATTATTGGACTGCCTGAAAGCCATGATCAGAGAAAGAACCTAGAAATCATTCTCCAAGAAATTCTCAAGGAAAATTGCCCTGATGTTTTAGAACCAGAGGGCAAAATAGAGGTTGAAAGAATCCACTGATCACCTCCTGAAAAAGATCCCCAAACCAAAACTCTTGGCAATATTATAGCCATGTTCCAGAATTCCCAGATCAAGGAGAGAATATTACAAGCAGCCAGGAAGAAAATTTGAATATTGAAGAAACAAAATTAGGATAATACAGGAGCTGGCAGCTTCTTCACTGAGGGATAGAAAAGCCTGGAATATGATATTCTGGATGTCAAAGGAGCTGGGATTAAAACCAAGAATCATCTACCCAGTAAAACTGAGTATCATGTTTCAGGGGAAAACATGGTCATTCAGTGGAATAGAGGACTTTCATGCATTCTTAATGAAAAAAACTAGAGTTGAAAAGAAAATTTGACATTCAGATACAAGAAGCAAGAAAAGCTTGAGAAGGTAAACAGGGAAAAGAAATCATAAGCCACTTATCAAACTTGAACTATTAACATTCCTACATGGAAAAATGATAATTGTAACTGATGAAATTTTTCTCAGTGTAAAAATAGTTGAAGGGAATAGACATATATATGTCTACATAGGAGGGTATATGGGCATACGATACATATGTGAATGTGTGTATATATGTTTACAGGTATACATATATAGATGGCACAGGACCAAGTTAATAGGAAGGGATGATACTTAAAAGAAGAAATTAAGAGGTGAGAGAGGAATATAATGAGAGGAGATGGGGAGAGACAGAATGGGGGTAAACTATCTCATATAAAAGACAGAAAGGGAAAATGATTACAATGGAGGGGAATAATAGGAAGGCAAAGGGGAATGGGTCAACCTTATTCTCATTGAATTTGGCTTGGGGAAGGAATGACATTCACACTAAATAGGGTATCTTACCCTACAGGAGAATAGGGGGGAAGGGGATGAGAGAGGGGATGATGGAAGGGAGGGCAGGCTGGTGGGGAGGGAAGTTGGTAGTACTCACTTTTGAAAAGGGATGGGATCAAAGTAGAGAATAGAACAAGTGGGAGGTGGGATAGGAGGGAGGTAAATGTAGTCAGTCTTTTACAATGTATCTTCTATGTTGATATTTTGCATTAGCTACACATGTACAACCTATACTAAACTGCTTATCTTCCCAGTAAGGGTGGGTGACAAGGGAGGAATGGAATGAATCTGTAATTCAAAGTTTTAAAATCAAATGTTTGAAATTATATATATATATATATATATATATATATATATAGATATAGATATGTATATATATATACTATTATTAATACTATTTTACATGTAATTCGGAAATAAGATATACAGGCACTGGGGCATAGAGATCCACCATGAAATACTGGAAAAGTCAAGGGGGATATGGGATAAGATATGGGAAAGAGAAGATTGGAGGAGGCGGTATCCTGTGCGACTGCTATTTTGGGGTGGTAGGTAGGGGAAAAAATGGGTAGAAAATTTGTAACTCAAAATCTGGCAGAAATGAACAATGTAAATCAGAAGTTAATAAAGCATTTGAAAAATGAAAAAAAAGTCATTTCCCTAGCACTTAATACAGTGTCTGGCATAAGTAAGCCAAACCCAAATAACAAAAATCTAAGTTTAAAAAAAATAGAGAATTAATTCTCCATCAAGCTTTGAGTCATGGAGGGACTGTTAGTAGATCCAAAACATTAATTGACTCACTCAGGAAGAATAAAGAGTGATCTAATTAGGTTCTATGAATCCATGATGGAATCCATCTGGATCCAAGTAAGCAAGCTGGAAAATTTCACAACAGGGAGGGTATTTTCTAGGGTCCCTCATTCTGAAGACATTAACTTATTCACCATTCATGGAAATTCAAGGAAAAAAATAACAAATATTTGGTTCTTGTCTTCCTGCTACTTACTTATTTAGAATCCAAGCTGTCCACTGAGGTAATCTAAAATCAATCTGGAAGGGTAGGTTAGCACCAGATAATAGCTGAAGAATTTGTATAGAAAACCCCATGAGGTTTTTCAACAGTGGAGTGGATATGGTCAGAAATATGCCTTAGGAAGATTATTTTGGCAGACATACGAAAGAGGAATTAGCCATGAAAGGCATTAGAAAAAGGGAAACAAGTTTGGACGCCATTAAAAGAGTTAGGCAAGAAGTGAGGAAGTCCTGATTTAGGCTCATGTGGGGAGAAAGAAAGGTAAAGAAACAAGATGAGATGTAAAGTCAACATCAATAGTTGGATACAGGAAGCGTGCAAGATGGAAGATTCTGTTTCTTAGTTTATGAACTCTTTCAGGCTATGGACCTGGGTTATTGTGAAGATACTTGTGCCCTCAACTGGAAAAATAAATAAATAAAAGGATTTCTGTTGGATTTAGTTGGGGAGTGAATGACTTCTACTTTGAAATTTTTAAACACCAGATGCAAATGTGGCATTCGGGTGGATATTACTTATATGTCAATTGATGATTTAGGACTGAAGTTCAGGAGAGACATTAGAGCTGGATGTATAGATTTGGAAGTCATCCTCATAGAGATGATAACTGAACCTATGGAAACCAATGAGATGAACAAGAGATTCAGTTTAAAGAAGGAAAAGAATCCAGGACAGAGCTTTGGGAAACATTCATGCTAATGAATAAAAGAGGACTGACAAGTGGCCAAAGGCAATTGAAAAGGAGCTGTTCAAGGGGCAGGGAGACAAGCAGGACAGAGCAGAATCAAGGAAGGTGGGGATGGAGAAAATATTCAGGAAAAGGGGATGTTTGTCAGTATCAAAAGCTGCAGAGATGTTAAAGAGGGCAAAGACAGGGGAAAATGCCAGTGAATTTCACAATTAAGAGATTGTTGGTAAATTTATAATTTCAGTTGATGGAAAGCATAGGAAGCCAGATTGCAAGTGTTTAGAAGTGAGTAGTTAGTGAGGAAATGATTCTGTAAAGACTATCATTTCTAGTAGTGGAAGGAAGGAAAGATATATTTCAGTAACAGTTTGGCAGGGCAGAAGAATTGGAGGGTGATAGAGACTTGAACATGTTTGTAGACTGTTAAGGAAAGAACCTCCATATAAGGAGACATTGAAGATGCAAGAGAAATAATTAATGGAGTGGCCTCCCAGAGTAGATAGGAGAGCTCAGAATTGATTGCAAAAATTAGAAATTTTGACCATAGCCTGAAAGTTCTTATCTTCATCAGAGACTAAAAGTAGAAAAAAAGATGGATGAAGGTGGAAAAGAAATTTGAGATGTAGATTAGAGATGATGATTTTCTCCAAAATGTATATGATAAGATTATTTGCCATAAAAGAGCAAGGGGGGTGGGGAGGCGGCTAGGGGCACAGTGAATAGAGCACTGGCCCTGGAGTCAAGAGGAGCTGGGTTCAAGTCCAGCCTCAGACACTTAACACACACACACACACAAACTAGCTATGTGAACTTGGGCAAGACTCTTAACCCCAATTGCGCTCAAAAAAAAAAAAAAAAAAAAAAAAAAAAAGAGCAAGGGGCTTAATGTGAGGAAGTCAAAGGAAGAGGTTTGGAAGAGCCATTATGAGAAGTATGAGAAAGAACCAATGGGAGGGATAATGTTTGTAAAATAACGAGGTTTCATTTGAAATCACATTAAGTTATAAAAATGAACTAGTTAACCTGGTCCTATGATTTTCTTCAGGAGAATTCAGCAAAAGACATGCAATGGGATTGGTACGTATTCAGAATTGCTCAAGTGGTAGGGTAGAAGACCTAGGAATTCAAGAATGAAAGGCAAAGTATTGTGAAATTTGTAAACAATGAGGGGGCGGCTACATGGTGCAGTGAATAGAGCACAGGCCCTGGAGTCAGGAGGACCTGAGTTCAAATCCAGCCTCGGACACTTAACACACACACAAAAAAAACTAGCTGTGTGACCCAATTGCCCCTCCAAAAAAAAAAAAAAAGCAAAGCCTGAAAAGAGGAGGGTAGGCTGAGATTACAAGCAGGAGTAGGAGGTTTAGAGGTCACAGTGAGGATGCAGATAGGTTTAGAAGGAGTGAAGTAAAAGGAGAAAAGGAAAGACAGGATATGATGATCAGAGAAGGGAATTCAGACTTCAAAACATCTTGGGCTTTTACTTAGGAATTGCAACTGTGTACAAAGGTATGATAACTTAGCAGGGCTGAGATAAAATTATTTATTGGTTTAGCCAAATTTTCTGAAGAGTCCAGACCACATATTTCCTTTTTTACCAGGCACTAAGGGAGATTTTTAAAAGAGGATGCATAATGTATAGATCTTAATCCTCAAGGAATCTGCAAGGTATCTGAAAGATAAAACCTATGCACATAAAAAAAAAACAAACTAGAGAACAATTACAAAAAAAGGTGAAAAAGAACATGCCAATATCTCACATTTATGGAGAATTTTCATAGAGGCAGAGAGCATAGTCAATAGATCATAGATCTTGAAGACACAATGATCTCATGTCAGATCCCTCTTATGACATTTGCTAGTGAGACTATGGACAAGGGACAACCATTATGTGTTCTTAGACAGTGACCTAGGACTTACTACGCATAGACCACAGACTCTTCCTGTATTCTGGTATATGGTACAAAACACTTTCCCCACAACAAGTGTGGGATGAAATAGATGGGAATATTATTATGCCCATTTTACAGATGAGACTACTGAGAATCAGGTTAAATGATTTGTCCAAGATGAGAAATCTAGATAAGTGACAGAATCAAGACTAAACCACAGGATCTGCTTTTCAATTTAGTTTATTATGCCTTTATTAAGCACCAACCACGCGCCAGGCACTGATAATTTCTGGAGATAAGATAAAAATAAGACAGTTCTTGCCATCAAGGAATTTGCTTTCTATAATCATGAAATACACAGATAACACAAAATATATTAAAAATATATACAAATCAATTTGAGGGTGGGAGGAGCATTCCTAAATAGGAGAATTCAAAAAGGCTTTTAGCTAGAGGAAGCATTTGAGTCTTAAAGGGATTTGTATGCTGAAGAGCAGGGATGAGCAAGGGAAGTAGTTAAAGCATGAGAGTATAGCTGAAGTAAAAGCCTAGAAATAAGGAACAGAAATTACTTGATTTTCAGTTAGAATGTAGAGAGTATAGAGGGGAGAAATATGCAATTAGCCTAAAAAGATGAGTTGTCGTCATATTGTGAATAGGTTTCAGTGTTTCAAAAAGAGTTTCTATTTTATTCTAGGACCAGTAGAGACCCTCTGAAGCTTTTGGGGCAGTGAAAGGACAAGGTCAGACCTATATCAGTTTGGCAGCAATTAAGGATGGGTTGAAGTGGTTGAAGGTTGGATGCGGGGGAACCAATTATGAGACTGTTTCAAGGGAAGAGGAGATGAGGAGTTGAATTAGGGTGACTGTGACACAGGAAATATGGAAATATAATCTACAAGACTTGGCAACTGATGGGACAAAAGCAAGATTGACTTGCTTCTAGGTTATGAATTGGAGAAACGGGAAGAATGGTGGCGATGTTAAGGAAAAGAGAGAGGGGGGAAGGTGGGGGTGGGAGAGGGAGGGAGAGAGAGAGAGAGAGAGAGAGAGAGAGAGAGAGAGAGAGAGAGAGAGAGAGAGAGAGAGAACAGGGATTAGATTATGAGGAAAGGTAATAAAGCTAATATGAAACACCAGAATCTAGTAATATTTTCCCCCATAGCACTATGATGTAGATAAGATATCTGACTGAAGAGGGGACAGTAGGAAAGGTTCAGAAAGAGTTAAGATATAGGCTTCTCATCAAATCGTTATGAAAATGCATGCTCCTTCCACCAAAAATGAAGGCACATGAATTATTGCTCTCATTATTACTATATTAACTGATGAGTTAATCATTTATTTTTCATAATTTTTTTAAAACCAAACAAATGACAGTCATGCTTTGTATCAAGTGCTAATTTGAATTCCTAAGGGGAAATATAGAACATTTTCCACAAAAAGGAACTCCTTTCCTTAGGACCAACCAAGAATTAGATATAATGTCAGTTCTAATCTTCTTCCCTCCACCCCACCTACACACACACACACACACACACTCACACACACGTACACACATTATTTTACATTTAGTGCATATTCTTTTTGGCTCAGCAAAAGGGATAAAAGTATTGAACTTTCAATTTTCAGAGAGAAACAATATCATAATTATAATTCTTGCTATTGTCTGTCCTTTTCCACACAGGGGAGGTGATGGGAGTGGACAATAGAATACTGGACTTGTAGTCAAGAAAACTTGTGTTCAAATCTTGCCTCAGAAACTAACTATATGATCCTGGGCAAGTCACTTACATCCTCTGTGTTTCATGTTCCTTACCTTTCTTATTGGTAAAATAAGGTTAGATTTGATGGTCTATAAGACTCCTTCCAGCTCTAAATCTGTAGTTCTGGCAAAATAACATTTTTGATCAATTTCTCAAGACAGGCATTTGGGATAACTGCATCAAAATTGGATCAGAATCAAGCAGAGGCAAACAGCTGGACCACCTAATTTAAATGGCCAATATAATCGTACCTTAAGGCCAATTTTTCGTACCTTAAGGCCAATTTTATTGACAGAAATTAAGGGTCGTTCAACCTTCTTAGTATTACAAAGCATCCCTGTCAGGTTTCAGGAATGATGAGAGTTGGTACAATGATTTTATGTATACTGAGTACTTGTGGTTAGCACATATTCCTTTTCAAGCACTGTCAAGCTAGCGCTATTAATGAAAATTAATATCACCTGAAGACAGCTTTGCTATTAAACACTCCCATCAAAGTGAGATAGATTTGTAGCAGGTGATACAACAATTTAGAAGATCTGGGGGGGGGTGAATATTGGGAAGAGGGGAAGGAAAGTGTCAGAGATACCAGCCATCTATGGAGGTAAGTAGTTGTTTAATTTTGGGCCAAAAATTATCAGAGTGTAAATCACTATTAAGGGAATTGGTCTTGTAATGCAAAGATTCTATTCAAGGTGCAGCTCAAACATCTAATGGTTGTATGGCCCTAGGAGATTTGCTTTACCTCTCACTGAACCTGGGAATAATAACACGTGTACTAGTTATGTTAGTGGGTGACTGTGAGGATCATAAGAAATAATGTAGCAAAGTGTTTTATAACAGGTGCTATATACGTATGTTTAACTTATATATCTATGTGTGTATACATATATATGTATATATATATATATATATATATATATATATATATATATAGAGAGAGAGAGAGAGAGAGAGAGAGAGAGAGAGAGAGAGAGAAAGGGAGAGGGGAGGTAATGTTACAAGAGTCTACAGTAGCATCAACTGAAGCTAAAAACCAACTTAAGTACAGAGAGACTTGTGCCCACTCTCCAGCGTTCTTAGTATTTTCAAACACACCCACTCTTCAGGAAAGACACATCTTGAGGATTGGCATGACTGATCTCAAAAGGCAGTGATGACGATGGTGGTGATGATGGAGGTGATGATGGTGGTGATGATGGTGGTGATGATGGTGGTGATGATAGCAAGCACTTGTATAACATTTTCCATGTGCCAGGTACTATGCTAAGTACTTTACAATTATTGTTCCATTTGATCCTCACAACAACCCTAGGAGGTAGTATTATCCCTATTCCCATTTTAAAGGTGAGGAAACTGAGTCAAAGAGACATTAAACAGTTTACACAGGATCACCCACCTAATAAATATCTATAGCTGTATTTTAATTTGGGTCTTTCTGACTCTAGGCCCAGCACTATCCACTTGGTCACAATCTAGAGGTGGAGTAGAATGAAAAACTCACCCCTTAATAATTTTATGAAGATCTATACCTTCCCTGTACTTATAAAGACAATGAACAGATGTAGTAGCAACTTTGCAGGCAAGGCACACACATCTATCACAAAATGACAGCTACACAACAGAGGCCAAAAATCCTTGAAAGTTCACCAACTCTGTCACAAGCTGTCCTTCCTGTTCAGGGTGGGAGGGGAGGCACTTTCTTAGAATCTTGGGCTTTGCCTACATAGGCTTCCCATGTTGAGAAGTATTTGAAAGGGAGGCATGGACACGTTTATAGGAAGCAAGGAAGAAGCCAGTCATCAGGGAAAGATTGAAGATAAGGAGAGAAGGGATTCCTAATCAGGTATAGATTGCATTACAAGACCTTAGGAGACTCTTCCAAATCTGAGCTTCTGTGTGATATGGTGAAGTATTCAAAAGTCCTTCAAATCCATTTAAGGCTGAAACTTTCCTCTCAAGTGAGTGCTATGGGCAACTCAAGCAATGGGATACTTAATCCTGATGAAGGTCTCACTTTGCCAAGACATTGATCCTACTCACTTTTATACCTTTGCCTTCTTTTAACCCCAGCTTAATTAAAGGGTGGAGAAACTTTGTCTGAGCCATCCTCCAGGGCAGACAGAGAATGTGAGTATTCCTCTCTTTTCAAGCACCACAGAGAAAGGGATATTGTACTAGTATGACTTAAACATGCAGATGGATGTCGGCCAGTGAGAAGCTTTAGAATAATTATTCTCTCTAGGATAGTTCTTTGCTTCTGAAGCACCCTGTCTGTTTCTGTAGGTTCTGCTACTGCCCAATTAGGACAACTAAAAAGGAAAGGTGAAAAGAGAAATTACTAGGAAAGGCAGGATCTTAATAGACTATATAACCCGTCATTCTGTGTTGGCATAGTACTGTAATGATTTAAGTAGACCACTGGCTTCATTTTCTTTAAGCATAAAGAAAGAAAATAAGAAAAAGAAATATGAAAACACTTAACTTTAAATGCCCCAATGTCTCAGATCATAAATAGATTATTTCCCATACCTGGCTTAAATATCTTCTACTTCAGTCAAGCCATTCTTTCTAGTCTTTTCCTGATAAGCAATATATTTACTACTCACAAGTGACTATAAAGCTTTTCCCCCCTCAATTATCTCTTCTTTATGCTAAGCTAAAAGGGGTATTTTGCCCCCTTTAAATAATATAACCAATGGGACTTTCTGTTCCACCACCATATTTTTTATCAAGTGAGAAAATTTCTGTTTGATTGTTACATAACTATCAATCATAAGTATGAACAATTCCCAGATACATCTAATGAAGTTTCAGTCAAAGGCTTAAAGTAGGTTCAAAGGTCTTACTAAGTCAAGTTGGCATAGAGTGAAGTGCTTCAAATTATTATAAGAAATATATCAGAATTTATTGAAAAAAATTGACCTCTTTTGAACCTATGTATATTAGAAAAGGAAATTCTGTAGGAATATTCAAGCAACTGCTTTGAGAAGTAAGATTTGGGATCTCTTGGAGGAGGTACACTTTTGACATGTAATCAGGAGACAGGAAAGGGTAGGCTAAGGCCATCATTAGTATTTCGGGCTCTCTTTTCTTTTCAAGCCCATCCCCACTGACTTTGTTGATGGAGAGACTGACTTGAAAACAGACTGTACATCCCCCAAGGAGCTGAGAGAGAACAAACTATACAGCTGAGGAAGGGCAAATTCAGTGATTATGACCTCTTTGAGGCAGAAAGAAGAGTAGTCTCAGTACTCAACAAGGGTCTCAAACTTTGGGACCCAGCAAAGAACTACTCACATCTGTGGAGAACTTCATGAGTACTAGTAGAAGGGAAATGATGACTTCCAGTCCAATCAGGAACTAGAGATAATCCCTTTGCAATAATAATTTCTAAGTTTGAGAACACTTTCCCCTTGAATCAGCATTTATTTATGAAAAATTCAGTTCCAGACTTTTGTGGCAGGGTGTTTTATAAGAATTATCCTTAATCATATTGTCTTAGTAAATATTCTTAAAAAGTTAATTACTGGGGGGTGGGAGGGGAGGGGTGTTAAGTGTCTGAGGCCAGAACCAAACTTGGATCCTCCTGATTCTGGGGCTGGTGCTTTACTCCTTGTACACTTAACACCCCTCCCCTCCCACCCCCCACTAGCTGTGTAACCTTGGGCAAGTTACTTAACCCCAATTGCCCTCCAAAAGGCAAAAAAAAAAAAAAGAAGAAGTTAATTACTCATGACTGGTTATCAGTGGAAAACACAATGGATGTTTGCTAGTGAGCAATGGTACTAGAAATGGTATTAGAAATCCTAATCCCTCAAAGTTATCTTTAGAATAAACCCTAAGAGGCAAGTGGTCAGTCATTGTAGGGGTTGGCCAAGGTGAGTAGGAATTGAGAAAAGTAGCTCCAATTCCCTAAGGAGTATGATATAAACAATTCCTTTAGCCTTCCTTCATAAATCAAAGGGTTCCTGGGAGTGTCTGTTTTCTGTGTTTTGTTTATCTTTATAGTAGTGGACAAATGGGCTATGAAATCAGTCCAGAAGTCTAAGTACTTCCCTTCCCTTCTGTCTACTCACATGATCACTACCCTATCATAGGTCTCCATCATCTCTCACCCGAAATGTTGCAATGGGATCCCGATCAGTCTCCTTGACAAAGTGTGTCGAACTGAACAATGCTTCTTATTCTTCCCCAAAACTCCAGAGAGGCTTCCTGTTACCTTTATTATTCCAGTTTTGCTAGGCATTGTATTCCTTCCCCCAATCCATAATCCAGACTAAACTGACCTTCTTGCTTTTGTTTACACATGACATTCCATCTCACATTTTTATGTCTTTGCATGTCTTTCCATATCTGGAATTTACTCCCTCATCACCTCTTCTCTAGAGTTCATGATTCCCTTCAGAATTCTTACTCTATAACACCTTCTACATGATACATTCCTGATATCCCTAGCTGGTAGTGATCTTACTATTTAAAAAAGAAAAAGAAAAACACTATTTGTGTCTCCCCCTAAAACGGAAGCTTCTCAAGAGTAGGGTTTTGACACATAGTGAACAATAAATACTTGTTTAATGATGGAAAACGACATCCACATCAAGAGAAAAATTCATGGAGTCAGAATGCAGAGCAAAGCAGACTATTTTCTTTTTTTGTTTTGTTTTATTTTCTCTCTCTCTCTCTCATGGTTTCTCCCATTCATTATAATTCTTCTATACAACATGACTAATGTGAAAATATGTTTAATAGGAATGTATGTATAGCCCATATCATATTGCAGGCCATCTTGGGGAAGGAGGAGGACAAAATTTAAAAACTAATTGAAGTGAATTTTGAAAACTAAAAATAAATGAATTAACTTTAAAAAAAGATGTTGGATGTCTACCACAAAACACAAAATATACACAATAGAAAATTTATATAATGTTCTCATGACTGAAAAATTAAATAAATACTCATAATTAATTAATTGTATAGTGCTGTTTCACATGTACCAGTTTAGTCCAACTAAATTGTAGCCCCTTTGAGGAAAGGGACACTGTTTCATAGTTTTCGTCAAAGCTCCATTTCTTCCTATTGAAAGCCTATCTTTACACCTGAAGCATCTAGCGCCATACCTGCTAAAATGACTTCATATGCATCTTACATTTATTCATATGTTTATTTGCTGTTTCCCCCAATAGAATGTAAACTCCTGGAGGGCAAAGCCTTTTTTAAAATTTTTGCCTTTACATCACTATCATCTAATTTAGTAAGCACTTAAATGCTTGTTGAAATGAATCCTTCTTCATCCTCCATAATAACTAGCACGGTGCTGAGCACTTAACAGATACTTGAAGACTAATTGATCTATAATCAAAATCAAGCTCCTAGGAAATGTGTTTTAGAACTAATGAAAAGTCCTTGTCTGTAGAGAATTATAAAATATGATCTCTAAGTTTTTAGCATCCTCCTGCATTATAGTTTCACTGAAAGAGACTATAAAGCCTGACAATAGCCCTGGGTTCTAACTGAAAAGAAAAAGAATCCCAATAAGATAATTTAGATTGAGTTAATTCCTAATTTTCCACAGTAACAGAATAAAATTATAGGGGCAGAAGGGACCTTAGAGATCATTTAGTCCGACAATCTTATTTTATACAAGAGGAAACTGATTCCCGACAAGTTAACTAACATGTTCGAGAATATAGAACTATTTAGGAACATAACTGGTACTAAAACCATGGCTTCTTAACTCTCAATTAGTTCTTTCCTTGAATACCATGCTCCGCCTTTTCCTCCTTTGCCTTTTCCTTCTCTCTCTCTCTCTCTCTCTCTCTCTCTCTCTCTGTCTCTCTGTCTCTGTCTCTCTCTGTCTCTGTCTCTCTCAATATAGATAGATATGTAGATAGATAGATACAAATAACTGGAATGCACAATTTCAAAATGTTACTTTAGTCATTAATTTTGATATTTATTTTTTACTTTACCTAAATCATAAGCAGGTAGCATTATTTTTGCCACTTTTCTCTGCTATATTTCAGGTACTTATGCTAGTAAGATGTGGCAAGAAAGAACAGTTAACAATAGACAGATATATGGATTATATCTCCCTATGTCACAATTAGTTGCTGGATAAAAAGGATAAGGGATTTCTTTTCTGCTCATTTTCTTTTACTTAGGTCAAGGAGATTTCTCATTTCTCTAGGGAAAACTGCCATGGAAAAGCATGGGATGATTTTAGAAGTAGAGTTTGAAGGAATGTAAGACACTATTTAGTTAAACCTCATATTAGAATTGAGGAACTTCAAAGTCCAGAGAGTTGAAGCAACTTGCCTAAAGTCATTCAAGTAGAAATAAACAAAGGTGGAATTTAATCCAGCTCTTCGGAATTCAGAGTGGGCTCTTTCTACCGCCCCATGTTTTATTGTCTCTCCCAAAATAGGTAATGAAAGAAATTTAAGGAAACATTTTAACATGAAAAGCTAAAAGCTGTGTCAGGGGTAGGGGTGGAGGGAATGTTGTAGATATAAAAATGAAATAAAAATATAAATCCCATCCTCAAGGAGTTGGTGGTCTAGTAGATGAAGGTCTAATATAACATGTATTGAATGAAGTCACCATGTTTGTTTTGATTTGAGCAACAAAAAAGTTACTTGTACCGATACATTCAGCACATGGGCCTTGCCCATGAATCACAGATTCATTCCTTTGTTGGCAGTTATCTAAGAAGGCTTAGTTGAAAGACACTCCCTTTTTTCTAGTCAGAATCTCAATGATCAACAATTTATTGTATGAGGGGAGCTAGAATTGGAAGAGACCTTAGAAATTATCTAGTCCAATTTAATAATGTAATATTAAGAGCTTTTGTATAGCACTTTAATTCTTGAAAGTCCTTTCACATACTATCTGATTTGTTCCTCACCAAAAATCCTATGGAGCAGGTGCCATTATCTTCCCCATTTAATAGCTAAAGGATATGAGACAAGTCGTTAATGTGCCCAGTGTCCCACAAGACCGGAACCTGAATATTGGAAATCCTGAGTTTGACACTCTATCTACTATGCCACTTAGAGGTAAGATTGTATAGCAGCTGAGAGTCAGCCACATAAGAACAGTGACTTGCCCAAAGTGAAACAGGCAATAAATTGAAGAGAATAAGTTTTAATTCACTTCTTCCACCTCAAACCCAGCAGTCTTTCCAGTATAGCAAAGTGCCTGTCATAGTGGAAGGGAACATTGGCATGGAGAAGAAAAAGGGCAACATCTTTTGGTATGGCTGTCTTTTCCAAGAAGTCGGCATTGTAAGAGTTCGGGCAAGGTAGTGTCCTGCCAAATCAGGACAATTAAAAAAAAAAAGCTGTTCATTTTGTTCAACATTACCAAGCAAAGTGTGTCTTATGCATCAAATACTTAAACATAACCCTGGCAGTTGTAAAGCAAAAGTTGTGAAGGCTGGATTACAGGAAACTGAATTCTAAGCATGACTGGACTGCCTCACGAGTCCTACTTCCTTGAAAGCAAAAGCAATTAACATTCTGTTTATTCACGAGATTAAACCACTGAGGTGTAAAATGGTGGGCGCAGGGTTAAGCACTGTGCCTGAACATTCTATTCAGAACATCCTTTAAAGTCACTGAAATTTGTAAGGACTCCTTATCTTTTTGGCTAAAAGAGAACCATTCACTAAGTTTATCTGTTTTAATAGAATCAGTTCTGGGGTATACTGGAAAAGAACTCTCCGCTTGGTCTGTTTCTTAAAATATCTCTTCCCTCAGTAGAATGTAAGCTTCTTGAGGGCAGTTACGGTTTTGACTTTTTCTTTGAAATACTATTGTCTAGACCAATGTCTTGCACATTGTAAATATTTGATGAATGCTTTTGGATTAATGTGTCCCACCAATGATTCAGGATTATGTGCCCAGTACTTTGGGAGGGATGCCAATTTGATGCCTACTGGAATGACACTAACATTCTTTAGCAGGAAACAATGATTCTGTGTGTATGGATGGAGACAGAGACACACACACATTCATACACACAGAATACAGTATAAGTAAAATAAATACACATAAATACAAAGTAGTTAAATACAAAGCAGAAAGGACTCGATATCAGCAAGGGGGCTATATGGATATTTTTCATTTAGAAGTAGGCTTAAGCTGTGTCTTGAAACAAGTAAGATTTTATCAGGAGGAGATAAGGAGAGGATGAATATATCAAGAGTATAGGATATGTTCTGCCCTGTATGAGAAGGCCAGTTAGGCTAGATCCCAGAGAGAAGGAGAAGTAGAAATTTCCAGTGGAAGCGGGAAGATAGATTGAGGGTACATGGTGAAGGGATTTAAAAGATAATCAGAAGAATTTCTCTTTTATCCCAGAGGCAAGATGTAGCCACTGGAGTTGATGGAGTAGGGTAGACATGGGTAGATCTGTACTTAAGGAAAATCACGTTGGTGAAATTGTGTAGGATGGGCTTTGGTGGTAAAAGACTTGCAGCAGATAGACCAATTAGGAAATAGTCACAAGAATATAAAGGACAGGTTTTTGAAATTTGTTCTGAGTAAGACCAAGAGACTCCATTGTTTCCAGGTGTCTTATAGGTACATGGCAGGCAGTCTGTACAGAAAGGTGACATGTGCTTTGATCCCATCCCCCTGTCCTTAATACAGCATATAGTTTCATAAGCTTTCATCGCATCTCCTTATTTCTAATCTCATTTCCCTATGATGCAGCAATAAGGAAGGAGGTTAGAGTATCAACCCCTTCCCCACCTTTAGAAATGTGTACCTATGAGGACTGACTTTCCTTTACTACAAAATAGGTCTATAAAAACAGAGCATAGTTTGAATTTCATGCCCAATCCACTTTCAACACCTTGTTGCCTTTAGGTACGTAATGCACTCTTTTCAATTTTCTCTACCTGAGTTTGCTTCACTATTTAGGGCAAAGACCAGAAAAAAATGTTTCTTTCGTAAGGTGAGGAGCATCTGAAGAGCAGAGTGGTAGCAATGTGAGTAGAGAGGCGTCAGATGTGAGTGATGATATAGAGGTAAAAATGGTAAGACATCAATTAGATACATGGATGAGAGGGAGTAAGAAATCAAGGATAATGCCAAGTTTATAAGGCTGGAAGAGTGGAAAGATGGCAGTGCTTTGAACAGAAATAGAAAAATAGGAAAGCTAATGACTTGATTGGATGAGACCCTTGTCTGGAAGGGATAAATCTGGTTCAAAGGAAAGAATAAATTTAAAAAAAGAGAAAGGGTGGTGGTAATTTTCTATATCACGATCTTTTTTTTTGGGGGGGGGGATATAGGAACCAGATGGTGTCATTTGGGTGAAGGTCAATGGAGACAGGGGCAGCATCAATTGTGTCATCAGAGTATATCATAAACAACCTGGACAGAAAGAGAAAATAGATGATCTTTGGGAAATAGGTAATACATGTGGCATGGAGGCATCCCACAATAATGTTAGGAGACTTCATTTATCTAGATATCTGCTGGTACTATCTTGTGTTGGTCTTTCTGTCAAAATTGGAGCAGCTAAAATTTTTTTGACGTATCTTGATGATAAATTCCTTCTAAAAACTGAAAAAAAACCCCACAAGATTGAATTTTATTCTGGATCCAATTCTCACAGAATTGATTTCTATGATGGAAATTCAAGAACCCTGTGGGGGAGAGGTAGCTACCTCCCAGAGTTTATAATAAAAGAAAAGAAAGCTGGGCATAGTTCGATATATATCGTAACTTTAGGAGAGCATATTTTAAAAGGTCCAAAAAGAATGAAAAGCAGGACAGAAATGATTCAGGGAAGCCAGATCAGGAATGATGTGAATTCTCAAGAGTAAAATTTTGAGGACACGTAAGAGAAATAAGTCCAGTGAGCAAGAAAAATGAGAATTGTTTGAAGACTGATGTGGATGTTGAGAGAACTCACCAACCAACTTAGATTTTTTTTAAAAGTATGTACAGGGGATGAAAGCAGAGGAGGACAACAGAAGATGAATACAAAAGAATTTTTTTTAAGCAATTGGGGTTAAGTAACTTGCTCAAGGTTACACGGCCAGTTATTTCTGGGTGTGGTGCTAAGTATCGGAGCCTGGATTCAATCCCAGGTCATCCTGACACTGGAGCTGGTGCTCTTACTCACTGAGCCATCTGGCCGCCCCTAAGCAATTGGGGTTAAATAACTTGCTCAAGGTTATACAGCCAGGTGTTTCTGGGTGGGTGCTAAGTGTCTGAGCCCAGATTCAATACCAGGTCATCCCGACTCTAGGGCCGGTGACCTTACTCACTGTACTACCTGGCCACCCCTACAAAAGAATTTTTATAGAACATGTCAGCATCTTGAAAAAAGTGTCAGGAATGCTAAAGCTCAGAGTATTCCTGAGGTTACTAAGGACAATTAAAAGTGACTTAAAAAAATTTGTTTGGGCCTATATCAGGGAAAAGAAACAAAAAAGGGAAAGCATAGATCTTCTGGCTGTGTGGGACATGATAACTGACAACAGATGGAAGGAAGAGATGTTCAAGATTTAAGTGAATTCTCTTTTCTGTTCTAAAGTGAATGACATTTGGACTGGAAAGATAAAAAAAGAAATGGGCTAATAAGGAGGTAATAATGCTCTTGATGAATTCAGATTACCTGGTTCAAATGAACTATATCCTTGGGTACTGAAACACTTGGTAGATATGCTTGCTGACCAGTAATATCAATGACATTTGAAATGTTTTGGAGAATGAAGAAGACACTACAGAATGGAAGAACAAATATCCTGAACTTTAAGACAAAACAGAAGATAAGAGAGAATCTGTAAATTATAAAAGCCAGTGTGTTTGTCCTCAGTTCCTGGGAAAATTCTAGATTATGTCATTACAGAGACAGATAGATCTATCTTTAGTAAACACATAAATATCCGTTAAAAAGAAAGAAAAGAAGAAAGATATAAAGAGAGAGAAAGAGGAAGGAAGGAACGAAGGAAGGAAGGAAGGAACGAAGGAAGGAAGAAAAAAACAATGGTCTCAAGGCTTCCTCAGGAGCAAGCTCTGCCACGCTAACCTCATATTTTTTTTGACAATGTCACTTTAATGAGAGATCAGGGTAATGCTTTGAATGCTTTACCAAATAGATAAATGGGATTTTGTGCTGTAAAACTTGGACTCAGTCAAACAGTCATACTTGAGAACCCAGAGGACCACATGTGGCCTCAAGGCCCCAGGTTCCACACCCCTGGTAGGTCCTACTTTACTGCCCAGTGACATAGCCTCAATTGGATCTGCTCTTCAAAGATGTGCAGAAAACAGTAACTAGGAATCTAATAATTTTGGAGATAAGGGGTCCTCTTAAGGTCCCATAGAACTATATGTTTCTCTGAATTTATAAATAAATAGAGAAGAATGAGAAAATAACATTTTAAAATTGGTATTTAGAAATGGCCAGTTCAAGTAAAGAGGAGGAGAAGCCATCTTGGATAGAACAATTTGAGGACAAAACTAACTGTGGCTTTAGAGAAGGGGATTAAGAGTCACCCAATTTCATTAATTTTCTATTTCAGAGTATAATAGGAACACATCAGGAAGGAGTAGAGATTTAATTTCAAGACACTCAAAAGCATTAAAGGTAGATCTACTATTCAGAAAATGCCAGAATTTATATTCAAGAGAATAATCAGGCAGGGGCAGTAGGACACTTTTCATGACCTAAAAGGTCTCTCCTCTCTTCAAATTATGGGATTTTATAAGAACGGCATTTTGGTGTATAGATCCTTTAATGATAGAGGGACATTACAGATGATCTATTTTTAGCCTATGGCTCAGCATACTAAGACCTGGGTTTACATGGCTGGAGTGTGATTCTATGAGGAACTATTAATTAAAATACAAATTCACCTCACTGGACAAAACAAAACCAATGCTTTGGCTGATTTTATGCCCACCCAGAGTTTCTAATAGAAATTTCCAAATGTAGTTAAAATACAGCTTATGCCTAGATCTATTGTTTTTTTTTTTTTCAGTTTTGTTCAGTTGTCCATGTCCCTATTTGGGATTTGCTCAGCAAAGATGCCAGAGTGGTTTGCTGTTTCCTTCTCCAGCTCAATTTACAGATGAGGAAAGTGAGGGAAATAGGGCTAAGTGATTTGCCCAAGGTCATACAGCTAGTATATATCTGAGTCCAGATTTGAACTCAGAAAGATGAGTTTTCTTGACTCCAAGCCCAGCACTCTGTCCATTGTACCACCATCTGTATCTAGATTTGTACTGTTGTTGAAAAAATGTTCCCCATTTCCTACACAAGCACTCAAAGCAACAATTCATATCAAGTATTGTATTCTGACACTATAGAAATTTGGAAAACATAAATCACACACAATTACCTATAAACAATTAAGACAATTCTCTTCTCTTTCCAGGAAAGTGACCCATACATGCATCTAGTGACATGGCAATACACTGAAGTATTTCCCTAGGCTAGCTAAGGAGATAACTTCCTTTCAATTAGACATATGTCGTCCCAATAGCTCATTTTTAAAACAGGGGCAGAATAAAGTCCCTCACTCCTCCATAGTATAGTGTAGACTCCCCCGCTGTTCTGGCATCCAAAGCCATCTTCTTCTTCCCATGAGGCTGGTGTTATCCAGGAACTTTCTGTCACTCCCTAGAAGGTAAGGGGGTAAGATTCTAGGTGTCCTCATCTCTCCCCAAGCTCCCCAAGGGGGAGAAGTTGTTTAGGATCTCTCCTTCTCTGTGTCTCAGAAAACTCAAGCTTAGAGTTGCTAGCAAGACAGGACTTTATTGCTGTCAAGGAAGCACCTTTTCACAGAAAGTTGGATTCTAGATCATGTTACTTGAAAAGTCTTTTCTATCTAGGAGGCTGTTTGAGAATTCTTGATACTCCTCCAGAAATCTGTACTTGAGGAACTCCTGCCTTCAGGATATTATGGCCTTCCCTCTCTGTGGCTGCCATTTCTTTTACCTCTCTATGGGTGGGGCCAGCAAGTTGGAATTCTAGTCTTAGGTCACTTGTCTAAGAATAGATGTGACTTCTGTATGCTTCTGTCCTAGGCAGACATTGAGGAAACTAGATTGCACAGCACGTAGAGTGCCAGAGTTGGTGTTAGGGAGGAAGATCTGTAATTGAATCCTGCCTCAGATAAAAATGACATGGCCCCTGGGAAGGCATTTAATATTTCTTAGCCTCAGCTCCCTCATCTGTAAAATAGGGATAATAATCACATTCATAGGACTGTTAGGAGATAATATATGTAAAATGCATTATAAAGAGTAAAGGATTATATAATGGTAGCAATTATTATTAGTGATGCCACAATGGGGAGCCTTCCCACGTTACATAAAACCCACTCTGAATTATGTTACTCCCTCAATATCTGACTGAAAAAAAAAAGAAAAAAGAGCTATGCTTGGGAAGACTTCGCACAAAAGGATGACTCCTCCCAATTCTGTCCATTTGACAAGGGTGGAGCCCATCACTTCATCCTTAATTCAATGTTCTACAATGAGTTGAAAATACATAAGTGGCTATGTCCAACTCCTTATAGGAGATGTAATCAAAGTTGCAAATAAATGCTTACCACCTCAAGTTGATCAGGGAATTCTCCTGGTCAACATTCTACATATGTATTAATGTGATTACATTTGTGTACAAATACACAAATGTATATATATATATATATATATATATATATATATATATACACATACACATATGTGTGTGTATCTGGGTAGTAAGCTCATATTTTCAAAGCATATTAAATTAGGGCTTTGTTTCCATGCCTACAGAATTTGAAATTATACTCACAAATAATCCACAATAATAAATTGCATTACACAAACAGCATGCTTGTACCTTAGTAATAGAAAAATGATTTGAAGCACCCCTTGCAAGTCAAGTATCTTAATGTTTATCAGAACATCCTAAACTTCAGTGAATACATGCCAAGGCCAAGATAGAAAGTGATTAATATACAAATGAAGTTAGTCTAATATCTAGTTAGTTTTAAAATTTTCAAATCCAAACAGCTTCATAAATCTAATTGAGGACAAGACAGGTGACACATACGGTGTATATTTTCACCCCCAAAATCATTAGCATGGGACAGCAACTAGGTCCTAAATAATTTCTTTTAGTTTGAGTAGATGTCATTGAAAGCATTTATTCAATAAAAACAAACACAATATGATTCCAAACTGATAGCTTTGGAGACAGAACACAGCTTTACTTTGGATAATGAAATTGGCATAGAATCCTATGGTCACAGGGCTGAAAGAAGACCCCTGAAGCCATGTATATTCCATACTTTCCTAGTACCCAAGTCATGCCAAACAGATGAATTGTTATTTTAAATGCGTTAAAGAGACAGTCGAAAACAACTTCGGGTATTTCACAGCTAATGGGCTCAAGAGTATAGATATCTATAGCTCCCTGCTCATAGTAACACAATACTTCAGAATCTTATTTGATATGCTGAGGATAGAAAGCAATTCAATGGCTCTTGGTATATCTTGGTATATCTAGGCTTGATTTCCTATTTTGTTTGTTTCTTGCTTGTCTGAGTAAATCCTTTTAAAATTACTTTTAATGAATATTTTTGTTATAGGTCTCTGAGGTTAGAGGTGTGTGGCACAAAGATATAATCAAATAGAGGAAAAAAACAGAAAAAAGCTTTTGATTTATGCAGAGCAAATAATATGATTATCAAGGTGATATTTTCAGGAATTTCAATGTCATTTCAAGTCAATATGCCTTCCTTCCTACCTTCCTTTCACTCTCCCTATTTTCCCTCTTATTCATTCAATCATTTATTATTAAGCATTCAGAAAATGAGACTATGTTGGGTTCTTTCAAAGTTTCCTGAGAAACAAATTATGATGCTAAACTAAATCTGGGTGTTCAGTTACTCATTTAAACTAGATATAATTTTGCCATTCTTTTAATTCTTCTTGACATTCAAATTGCTGACTTTTGATTCTTACTGTCGCTTTTTATAATACTAAAAATCATCTTGTGAACATACCTATGTTGAATATTATAATTTGCGGGCTTATACATGAGACTTCATAAGAGAAAGAAATCCTAAGTATCCAGTTTGGAATTCTGGGATCTCTTAGAAATTCTTATTGAGTCACATGAAGTTGACTGGCCTACATTGTTCTGATTTCCCTTCCTTTTCTTCCCTGTTCCCCTCTCTTCCTACTTCTCCTTTATCCTTTCTACCTCCTCCTTCTGTACCTGCTCCTTTTGACATTCACCTGTCTCAATCTGTGGTACCTCTATTTCTTTATTTCTTTTGGGACTATGGAATTTTGTTCAGCTGGGCCTACTAAATTTGCCTCATCAAGGACAGTTAGATGCTATCTTACTATCTCTCCACTTATCTGAAATTTCAAATGACTATTACCAGTTTTTTGTTCTTTCTCTCTCAGTCCAAAGATTATTCCCCTCAGTAGAGAAAATAGGAGATAAAATGGATTGAGTAGATGCTGTCTCTCTGCCTTCCATTAACATCATCTCCCCTATCTGAGCAGCCATTTTATCCTTCCCTCGATCCTCTTCTTTTCTCAAATATTGCTCAAAACAAAACAAAAAATTAAACAAATCCTTTCTGTTGTCCCGAGTTCAGCAGCCTCAGCTCATTCTGAGCTTCAGGATGGCTGACACTGTGTTTATAAGACAGTGTTGTCAATCACTGTTATCCGATCTTATTTCCATCTTTGCTATGCTTAGTTGTTTAGAAAAATTATCAAGTATGAAGTGCTGTTCAAATGTAAGATATTGTTATTATTATAAAAATGATCTCTTCCAGTTTGTTAACAATAGTTTGGTGGCATTAATTCACTTCATGGAGATAAATTGTTAATTCCCAGATTGTAATTCAGTCCATTGGATTTAAGGGAACTTGCTTTTAAAATGTAAATGGGCTTTCTGTGAAGCTTATGAAGGTTGTATTATGTGTCAGGGTAGCATTCAGATTTATTGGGAAAATATCACAGTAGGATATTATGCCAACAAAATATACAAGGTGTCCACAAAATTTTAACATAGTTTTAAGCTTTGACAGCTTAAAATTGCATTAAAACTTTTGGGACATCATGTATATACTCATGTTCCAATTCCATGAATCAGTCAGGAAGACAAGATACACTTCCTTAGCCACAAGATGGCCACAGAGGTGGATGAGGGAATCGCTCAACTGCATGCATTTGAATGTCATTGCAAAGGTATCAGAAGTCAATGGAGTACACAGGCTTGCTTTCACTATCTGCTGGGTAAACCTCCCTTGCAGAAACCATAGCTTGGTCTGAGTGTGGAAAAAAAGAAACAGAAGTTAAAAAATCCTATTAGGGTCTGATGGTGGTGAGGATGGTGAGATAATAGTTGGAAGGGGAAGAAGTGGAAGACCTCTATCAAAGTGCCATGGACTTTGGGGTCATTAAAGCTAGTGCTATCCATTAAAAAGAAAAAAAAAATGACTTCTTAGCATTACACTGTGTAATTGGCTTCTGCAAGTTTTTATGAGTTGATGTGGTCCATGAAGCTTCCTGAGATATAATTCAAGGTCTCTAAGCCGTTCTGTCTTCCTACCCTCTATAGCATGTGGATATAAAGTATTACACTGATTAGATCAAAGACGTTATTGTTTTACAAAAATGAAACCTGAGAAACTGAAAGTATGTGTGTATGTGTGTTTTAGATATTGAATTTATTACATTATTTCTATAAAATTTCCAGACATTGTGCTATGCACTGTAATTTTAGCAACTCATTCTTTATTCAAAATGATGGTGTCAACTACCTTCTGGTCTGAGGAAAGGCTGACATGTTTCCATAGTGAAGGCAATTGAAACATTTTAATCTATTAAATTTAAGGAAACTTTTTTTCCCTACTCTAATTTCTCCTTAAATTATAGTTTTAAGCACATAGTATGTACTTAAAAAATGTTTATTGCTTGATTGATTCTATGAACATCTTACTGGGTTTTGGTCACTCTATAGATAATTCTCTTTATTTCCAAGAATCAAAGAAGGGAGGAAATAATCTTATTTTTCCACCCAGAGTATTCATTCTCTATTGTCCCCTCTAACTCTGAAGCTTTTGTTCCTATAATACCCTACCATACCCAGAGGTATCAAATTTGCAGGGTGCTTTGGCTGGCTAGCCTACACATCTCCCCAGAACATTGAGAATCAGATTAAGAGGTAATTGGGAAATGTTTAACTAAAATCAATATAAACACAATACAACATAGGTAATGTTAATTTGTGACTTTCTAAGTCAATATGAATCCTGCTTGTAGATATATTATTTGAGTTTAACACCATTACTGTAAACAACCCTAAAATCCAAGTGTTTCTAGGTTTGAAATCCTTTCCAGCATTAAATGTTCCCTCCTCCCCATTTCCTCCTTTCTTCCTACCATTTATTCCTTTTATGTTTTAGAATTTAGAGAGTATGAGTTGAAAGGGAATAAGGGAAAAAAGAAGATACTGTTTTAAAAAATAAGGAAAAAATAAAGTCTTAAAGTGATGTGAGGAATACAAGCTGGGTGTTATGTGGCCAAGAGCTAAAGCTTCCAAAGAGTCTCTCATTAATGTACCATTTGCAGAGAGCTATAAGAGGTTTTACACAAACTACCAGTATCTTCAAAGCAGCACTAATAGATTGATGAATCAGAGACTTTTCCCAAAATTACTGTTAAATGAAAAATTATAGCTGTTTATAGATTATTAGATTTTATAATTTTTCATTTTCTGAAGAAGGAAATGGAAACCACTCCAGTATTTTTAGCAAGAAAACCCCAAATGGCGTCATGAAGAGTTGGAAGTGATTGAATTGACTGAACAACATGATTATTAGTTTTATGGATTATTAGATTGTAAGCTCTCTTTGAGGGCAGAGACTCTCTTTTTGTCTTTTTTTTTGTATCCCTAGAACTTTGCACAGTACCTGGTACATAGTAGGTACTTAAAAAATATCTGTTTATTGCGATTTTTTTTATTGCTTGCAAAGACACGTCATAGAACAATCAAAACTGTATTCTTTTTTTTTTCTCTTTTGCTACTCAAGTTGCCCTGCTGCATATCTATTTGGGTTTCATCAAGAGAATTTCACTCTGACCCACAGTGCCATATTTTCACAAAGGGAATATGTTTCTTATCACAAACCTTTCAGTCTGAGGCAGGGAGGAGGTAGGGAGAATCAGTCAAATAATGAGAAAAATAAAATCTACCCTTTTGGTTTTGGAATTTGCATTAGGACCTGTAATATTAATATCAATATCTTCTTCCCAATGATTATCATTTTTTGTGGGGCAGAGAAACAGGGGAGAGAGATACTTAATCTGGGTCTTTTCTTATTTGTTTCTGCAACCATTCAGAAAACTGATGTTATGAAAGGAATATTTATTTTTTTCTTGATGGTCTAGAAATATCAAATGCTTTCTTGTAAGAATTGAAAGATGCATTTTGGAATCACCAAATTGTATTCAATTGATCCTCATGGACCTTCAGAGTGACTTGAGTTTGATTTAAAATTTAGAACCCCCAAACTTGACAAATTATGTTCACAGCTGGGCTCAAGTAAAGCACTAAGGGGGCTATGGTATACTCGTCATTTCTAAGTCATATGGAAGAAATAAATGAAGTATTTTCTCCAAGAGAGTAATAGGAAAACATTGGTAATAATGGTTCTCAACTCTGGCTGTTCTCTGTGGTTACCTTTCTGAATTCAGAATCAGTTTAGAAATTATAGTACAATAGGTGGTTATCTTGACCTTAAAGAGCAGGCCACTGGCATAGGTAAGAAATAATCGGGCTACCAGGTAAATAAGAGCACTGAGCATTTCATGGTAGAAAGGTAGAATGGTGGTCTCATTCTTCTCTAGTCAATGTCATGTCTACCTGGCATTTAATATTTGTACGTAATTTCAACTTCCAGGAGTATAGTCATTCTGTAAGATCATAGGATCTTATATTTAGATCTGGAAGGGACTTTAGGGGTTATCAAATCTATGTCCTCATTTGATAAAGAGGAAAGAAAAGCAGAGAGAATAAATGACTTGCCCACAGTCAACCAACTAGTAAGTATTTATGGTGGGATTTTAATGCTGATCTTCATGACTCTAGATCACATACTCTACATGCCTCACAACTCTAGAACCCTGGGGTAGAGGGTGTTAGGTGATGTTTATTGACAAGGAAATAGAAGAGAAAAAAGCAAATGTCTAATTGAGATTTTAACATCATCCTTTTTTTCTCCTGATCAATTATTTGAAGCTCAGATTCTGGTAGCACTATGTCTAATTCACTCAAGTGAATGGGTATCACCACAATAACCACTAATTATTAGTATTTTGTAGGAACATTACTATTTAATAGATATGGAAGCCGTGGAGAAATTTTAAATAGAAGCAGCCAGAATAAAACATGTGTGAGGAATGATAATAATCCTTATCTCATTTATCTTTTATATATTTTAATGGCTTGATTTCTCTTCCCTTTTTAATTTTTTCTACATCTTACTTTAAAAGTGTTGCATGAGGAAACAACACTATGCATTTTCCTACAAAATGGTTTAAGTGTATAGATTCATGAAAATTGCTCAGAAAGTCCCAAATATCTTGGATGGAATTGTGTTATTCCCCAAAAAAGAGGAATTAGGGAAAATAGTGTTTTCTTCCAATTTCCTATTGGGACCCAATTTGACATTAAGCCTACAAGTCAATTTTGTTTACAATAAGCATGTAGAAAGAAGAAAAGATATTGGCATTACCATGTTTAAATTAAAGAACACTTAAATGAGTTCATCTGTACTGAAAGCTATGTATTTACAAACTTACCCTCCTTGAAATACCCAAACTCCCTGAAAAGCACAAAACATAAACAATCTTTTTCTGGATACCATTCATTGCTAATATAAAGAGGATTCAATCCCAATTTACCAAATGGCCTACAAATCAAAGTAATACCAAACTCTGTTCTGTTCCCAGGTTGATGAATAACTCTCATTTACCTTTATGTAGAAGCATTTTAAAGACATCATGTTGCCTCTCTACACAACTTTTTAGACAAAAAGAGCACAAAGATGATAAAATGTTTAGAATACAAGAGGCTTTCCATTCAAGGAATGGGAAAACTTACTGTCAGAATTAGTAATGCCAAAGCCAGTAAAAGGTTGACTCCACTTTGCTTTCTTTTAATAAAGGGCACTGAATGGGGAGAAGGGAAAATGATTTATGGTTTTCTGCCATGGCTACAGAACTTTAATCTATAGCTCAGGAAAGGGTGCAAGAGCAGCTTGAAAATTATGCTGAGCTTAATTATACTTAATGTGAATTATTCAAAAGTGCAGAGACTAAAAATTTATTTCATACAAAGAAGCTTGACATTTTAATTGGTCCTTCAGAAAAGAGACAAAACAATTTCCTCTCAAGAAAATTTACATCTTCCCCATCAAAGCAGCAGCCTCAACCAAGCAGAACTTCATTAACAAGATTAATTATCACTCCAGTGTCTGCCTCATCAGGTGTATAGCCCAGGTGAAAAGCAGAATGCAAAGTGACATCTGACATCATTTCAAACATATAGCATTGATTCAAATGGGGGAAAGTGACAGATTGAGGTCACTGTACCTTGGTCATTAGCCATTTTGTCAGGGTGCTCCACTGTAAAAAAAAAAAAATAATAATAATAAAAGAAAGGGAGAGAAAAAGAAAAGACAATATCATTAGACTTTGACAGTTCCCAGCAGAGAAGTTGACATATCAAATCAACAATTTTGTTAGCAGATTTTCATACCCAAACCAGTGCCCCATTGCACTGAAAATATAGTCACTTGGATTAAAGGAAATAGTTATCTGTTTTCATTTTAAAAGGTCTCTAAAGAAAAGAAAACGAATCATTATAATTGTTATAAAATCCCCAATATTCACCCCTCCAACAACAGGAAACTTAATGGTGTTCATACCTTCGCTCAACATGATCTCTGAATAATTATGTTGAAATTTTAATTAAAGGTAGAATTAGTAGGAAAAAAAACGAGAGCTCAACTACTAAATAATTATTACCTACATAAAGAATGTTCTCTCTGACAGATATTTTGCATTGTCAATGATCTTTATAAAAAAAGTTTATCCCATTTCCATGATGATGTGTGATAATGTCATAAATGAATAGTACAATCTAAAATAAGTTTGATAACACTTTAGAATTTGGAGACAGCAACAAATTTTTAGCTGTCAGTGTCTCAGATCATTTAGGAAACTCTTTATCTCTTGAACAAAAAAAAAGCAGGTAGCTTTTTGGTTAGCAAAATTTAAGACAGGAGATGGGAGAAAACAAAATTTCAATATTACATTTCTAGAAACCTGATATGTATTTTTATACCAATATAGTTTTTTTTTTCTATCAGATTGGAAGTTTCTCAAGGGCAGGGGCCATATATATTTATGTGGTCTAGTAGTTATTTGTCTAGAATAGATATTTATAGATATTTGTTTAATTGGATTTGATTGAGTATTATAGACTTTTGTTCAGCTAATGTTAACATTGTATGTTGGGGCCTACCTCATTCTTTTAATGTCATACAATTAGAGCTACCTCAATGACACTAAACTATCTTTGAGACCTCTGGTATGCCTGTGTAAGTTTGCTTAGTTTCTTGGGGTACATCTATAAGGATTTATGAGGTTGATCCTGGAATGCAGCATTGGGTCAAGTCACTGAACCTCCTTGGGCCTTAGTTTCCTCAACAATAAAATGAAAGGATTGGACAACATGACTTCTGACATCTTTTCTGGTTTTAAAGCTATATTCTGTGTGCTAGTTATGTTTATGCAGAAAAAAAATACTGTTTCAGACTCACCTATTTCATTTCCACCCCAGAGAGCTACCTCACAATGTATGCCCTTGATTACAAGGAGACTAGACAAGAGAATATAGATGGACAAAAGTTCCTTTCAAATTAATAGGATATATGTGTTTGCATTACAAGAGAACGGATTTAAGAATTAGGTAATCCACTACTTTTATATTTGCTTTTCAATGACATGTAAAAATGGTAAATGCAGAGAGGAATTTTGTAGGAAAATGTACTTTCCATTGAGTCACAAGAAACATTTTTTGAATCATGAATTACTCTGGAGAAAGTTTTAATGATATAGATAAAATTAGATTTCCATTAAAACTGAAGTTTACTTATTAAATACACTTTTATTTGGTAGCTCATAAGGCCATCTACCACTTAACGCATTTCTGCTCATCATCATTCGGGAGAGACAGAATTCAACTTCTCCTTGTTCCATGAAATATAATTATTGGCTAGCAGTTTCTTAGGACAGACCACAGAATTTAATTGGTCCTTGAGAAATGTAGCTGTCATGTCACACAAATTATAGTATACTACTATTCTCAGAAGAATCACAAATGCAGGTGACTCAAAGGTCAATGAAAAGATTCATGGGAGGTATAAGTAAGCTATAGCATATCTCCACAGAGCTCTGGCATCTGATAGTAGGAAAGGGCTCCAAAGACCAAGGAGTACATGACATTGGACTTGGACAAGAATCTTCTCATCAGGAGATATGGAAAGTGGCCTTCCAGCTTTTACTGGTATTCTTCCTGAGAAGGGTAGCCCTCTACTTCTTGAAACATCTTAATTCATTTTGGAGAGTTCTAATTATTAGGAAGTTTTCCTTTACAGGACTATTTGGTCCTTCTCATTCTGGAATCAAGCAAAAAAAGCCTACCCTTTAATCTCATAGTCCTTCCGACATGTAAAATTATCAATCCCCTCCCCTCTGCAAGTCTTCTCTTTTCCAACCTAAATATCCTCATCTCCTTTTACTATTTTCTAGACATGAACTCAATCTCTCCATCGTACTTGTTGGCTGCCTTCCTCTGGACACTGGTCAGTCCATACTCCGGAGACTGTGACCCACATATTGGGGCTGTTAAAAACATTGCTCCTTCTCTAGGGGAAGTATTTGATTAGATCTTTAATTCACTTTTTCATGATGATATATTTTATGTCATACATCAGGTACAATTCAACAATGATGATGCTGATGTTAAACAGGAAAAAAAAGTCATAGAGATTATAAATTATAGGCCAACGAGTTTGACTTTATATCTTGGCAAATTCTGCAATGCCTTACTTAAAAGGAGTAGGAGAAGAGCCAGTGTTAGTTGCTTTCCTCAGGCAAGAGCAGCATACCCAGATCAGCTTACTGTTTATGTATGCCCATGGTCTACACATGCTTAAACTCGCTAGTTTATCAATGTCTTTCCTAAAATATGGCACCCTGAACTGAGTGCAGTTTTCCTGATGTGATCCAAGGCAGAGTACATCAGGTCTAATGGTTCCCCAGGTCTGGATTTGAGAGGGGCAGAGATGAGGAGGAGGAGGAAGAGGAGAAAGGAGAGCGTTTCTCACTAAAGCCTAAAACCTAAAGATTTGCATTCATGCTCTTAGCATCTATACCACACCACTGATGAATATTGAGCTTTCAATCTACTAAAATGCTCAGATGATTTTGCATGAAAAAGACACGGTCAATGACTTCTTCTTTTTATTTTTCTGAAATGGTCTTTCTGAACCCAGGTTGGAGCAATGATCACAAACATTAAATTTCATCTTATTAGGTTCAGCCTAATATTTTTACCTCATAAAGATATTTTTGAATCCTGACTTCGTCATCTGTCAGTTATCCTTTCAAACTCTGTTATCTTCAAATGTGATGAGCATAACCAACTATGCCTTTTCTAAGATGTTGGTAAAAATGTAAATCAGCAAAGGGCCCGTCTTGTCATGTCTACTTTCATAACAACTTTCATATATGCCCCACTCTTTCCTATGACACAACAACATTCCTGGTGCAGGCCCCTTTTACCTCATGCCTAAATAATTGCTATAGTCTAACTGTTGCCTCAAGTCTCTCCCCATCCCATTCCACCTTCCCCTCAGCTGTCAAAGTGATCTTTCTTGAAGTCAGGTTTGACTACATTACCTCTTGCCTCCCATTGAATAAAATTGAGTGACTCCTTTCGTAATCTGTCCCTTTCCTACCTTTCCAGTCTTCTTGACCCTTACTCTCCCCCAAATACTCTGGAACTTGGTAACACTGACCTTGATGCAGTTTCTTGC
This sequence comes from Petaurus breviceps papuanus, assembly GCF_028583685.1. Classification (NCBI taxonomy): domain Eukaryota; kingdom Metazoa; phylum Chordata; class Mammalia; order Diprotodontia; family Petauridae; genus Petaurus; species Petaurus breviceps. The sequence continues at coordinate 11,704,328 of NW_027185664.1, forward strand.
ACATAACACTGTTCTTCTAGCTGTTCCTTATGCCTGGGACTTTATTCTTCACCATCTCTGCCCCCTAGCTTCTCTGGCTTCCTTCAGATCTCAGCTACAGTCCTACCTTTTGCAAGAAGACTTTTGTGGCCCTCTTTAATCTGAGTGTCTCCCTCTAAAACATTTTATTCCTATATGTATTTGTGCATATGTGTGTGTGCTACCGTCTAGATAACGTAGCTATAGAAAGCTATAACAATTTATCTATCTCTATCTTGTTTTCGTATAGTTGTTGCATATAGGTTTCCCCATGAGATAGTGAGCTCTTTGACAATAGGCATGACCTTTTTTAAATTTTTCATTGTATTCTTAGCATGTAGCACACTGTCTGGAACATAGTAGGCACTTAATAAATTGTAGCTGACTGATTGACCAAGGGGACTCCAATGGAGACTTCCTTCCAATTTGCCATCAAACCATTAATTATTACACCTTAGGTCCAGGTATCCAACCAGTTTTAAATTCACTTAATTGTATTATCTCATACTTTCCCAGGTGTTTTATAAGTATATCATATAATATTTTGCCAAATGTTTGTTAAAATCTCGATAAATCATGTCTGCAGAATTTTCCTGCTCTACCAACTTGGTAATGCCATTGAAAAAAAAGGAAATAAGGTGAGGTGGGCACCAATTGTTAACTGGCTTTATATATTAATTGCTTCCTTTTCTTGATATTTATAACCAATTCTTTAACATATTCTAAAATTTACTAGAAATTAAGTTCAAACTCATTGGATTACAGTCTGCAAATTCGATTTTCATGCTTAAAAACAAAACAAAACAAAACAACAGGGGCAGCTAAGTGGCACAGTGAATAGAGTACCGGCCCTGGAGTCAGGAGGACCTGAGTTCAAATCTGGCCTCAGACATTTAATACTTACTACCTGTGTGACCTTGGACAAGGCACTTAACCCCAATTGCCCTGCCTTCCTCCTCCTAAAAGATACCCCAAAAATCAGTAGTGCCAATCATATGCTTGGTGAGTGCCACACAAGATATCATCAAAGACATGTATGAACATACAATGAAATATTTGACAAAGTTTTTCATGCAATTTTTGTGGACAAGATGGTAAGATATAGGATATATTCCTCTACATTTAAGTGAAACTTAAACTGGTTGTATGGCTGGATCCAAAGAGTGGTCACTGCTAGTTTAATGTCAGTTCGGAAGAAGGTCTTAACTGCAGTGCCCAAGAAATCTATACTTGGCCCTGTGGTGTTTAACATTTTTACCAAGGAAAGGGAAGCGATTGTATGTATCCTGTTGATACATAAACAGGGATGGATAGCCCAAGTATTGGAATGATTTCCACAAAATAATAAAAGAGCTAGAGGAAGATCTTTGGTACATGAATGGATCTGTTATAGAGGATTTATGTACTCAGATACAAATCTAATAACCCACACCAGAGAGAGCCCAGAGGCACTAAAATATCAATGAAGAGATAGGGATATGACTTTAAACGAGCACCCCAATATAACATTAGAGGTCACTTTGCTGCCATAAAAGCTGCGTGTGGTAGAAGGAAAATAGGGAACAATGTCTTAGACCTCTCAGTGTCCAAATTGACAAGAATGTTAAAGAAACAATGGATGTAGCCATCTGGGGCTACCCTCGAGAGACTCTCATCAGCACATACTCATTTTAATGGAAATATTTGTAGGTGGTAAAAGAAAATCTGCTTCATGTTCTTCATTTTCATTATTCTCTTTTTCTTTTGTCTTCAACTTAGTGCATTCATTATCCACAGACTTAACTAAAAAGGGTTTTTTTTTCCTACAGAGTGACTAGAATTAATGTGCATTTTAATGGAAATTCCACATTCACTGTAACCTTATGGCTCTTTTCTGTAGTTATTAATGGCTGTCTTGATGTAACTTTGATTTTCTTCAGTTAAAGTACCAGACTCTGGCGATTATTGTTCCAAAGGAGAACTAAACAAATTCTGAGGTTTACATTTTACTGGAGTTGAGGAAAAAAGTTGATATTTGTGCCAAGGATTTGTGTCTTCTTCTATCACATACCACTTGACTATCTTTACAGGTAGCATTAGGTAGTGAATTTATAGGATCATAGGATTTTAGAAGCCTTAGTTTTTTTTTTCTTTTGAAAGGTGTCGACATGCAGGACAAAAGAAAGACTAAGGCTTCTAAAACAATTAAAAAACTCCTTTTACCAATGTGTATCATGACATGTTCTGCAGCTGTAAACTTAAAAAGTTGCCCAGGGCCCTGAGCATTTCATTTATTTGCCCAGTATGTGTCAGAAGGTATGATTTCGCTATTCCTACTCTCCCACCTCCCATCCCAAATCATTTCCCTTCCTTTCTCAAGAAGTTTCATACCTGTCTCAGTCTTTCTCTTCTCCTTAACTCTTTCCCTTATACTAAGTGGCTTCAACATTTATTTTAATGTTCCCCAAAACACTCTGACATACCAATTCTTCAGTCTCCTTGAATCCTATGATCTAGTCCAGCCACACTTAGGACTATTATTATCCCAGATCTCATCATGACTCAGACATGTTCTGTTTCCTTGATCAAAGGCTTGGATAGTCATTTAACTGACTATAATTTCCTATCATGTTATATCACTCTATATCTCATTCCTTCTAAGTATTTTCTTTGCACTCATATCACCTCTACTGCTTCCTAATACATTATCAGTGTTTTTAACTCTCATCAAGTCCTGAAATAAATCAAAGCCATGAGCTGAGGATTAAAGCATCCTTAGTTGTGATAACAGTGGTGCAAACCTGCCACCCTGGGGGATGTCCCATGAGTGAAGAGCACAATAGATTTCCCAACTCCAAGACCCATGCAAAAGCTTCTTATACCTTTAGGAGGAGAAAAGGAGGAGGTAGAATGAGATATCAAGGCTTGAACAAGTGACCCTAGTGGCCCTTGACAATCCAGTCAAAGAAAACCACTTCATTTTGGTTGCTTTGCCCTTCATGTCATGAATCCCAAAGGAAAGGGGCAAGGACTTTAGAAGCTGAGGTCCAGCTTAAGCTAGATTCCTTTAAGAGGTAAAATCTCTGGGTGGAGGGATTTAGGATATGGATCAGCTCAACCTCATCAAGAGTACATACCGTGTTTCCCCAATAATAAGACACTGTCTTATTATTTTTTTTGGACAGAAAAACACCAGAGGGCTTATTTTCAGGGGAGGGCTTATTTTAATGAACATTGACAGCAATTTGGTGATTACAAGCAAATTGTAATTACAGTGATTACAAGCAAATCACTGGGGAAGAACAGGATGAGGCGCTCACTGCTGCAGCTCTGATTGGATGCAGCTTGGAGCGCGGCATGCATTTCACCCGGGGTGGGGGGAGATGGTGCATACAGAGGGTACCGTAATGTAGCGTGTAGCGCAGGGGATCACCTTCACTACAGTAGCAATCTCAATAGGGCTTATTTTTGGGGGAGGGCTTATTTTAGAGGAATCTTGCACAGTAAGGGGAGGGCTTATTTTCGGGATAGGTCTTATTATCGGGGAAACACGGTATCTTAAGAGTAAGAATATAATGAAATTACTGAAATACTGACATTATTAGGATAATTAAGGGAGTGGTGTTCCTCATTACATTTGATATTAACAATTTTCCATCATTATATGAACACCTTTCTGTCAGCCAAATACTCTGGCTTCATTTTCTTCCTTTCTCAATTGACATTTGATTCAATTCTGCACTTCCTTACACTCACAAATATCTTGTCTACTTGTCCATTGCCACTCATCCCTTTTAAAACACTGGCCCTGGTATTACTCCTATCATTTATCTTCTCTCTCCTACTCATATGTTACTAAACAGATCTAGAAAAAGTCACAACCTAAGTTGACTTCGTCTTCTAGAAATTTATGTTATCCAGATTCAGCTAGGCCCTCACTATTCCAGGGTAATCCTTTTACTTCTCCTTGATTGATTTCCCATCCCACTCCCCACAGAAACTACTCTAAGACATCTTTTCTTTACTTATACCTCCCAAAGTTCCTCCTCTCTACATTCTCCCAAATGGTTGTCAAACATCTTAATTTTCTGTAAGCTCCCCTTCTCCCCTTGACATCCCCTATTATCTCTTCCTTTCCTCTTATCTCTGATAATAAGATTGGTCTTTTCTTTTCCAACATAAATCATCAATACGTGCCCGTGATTCCATCTACTTTTTAATTCTATAGCAGACTATATTCATTCATTCATCAAAGCCATCATCCCTGTCTCTTTATATCCTTCTGTCTCTCCCTGCCTAATTGTTCTTTCACAACTTCACTGAAACAAGCCTGTCTTCCCGTTAAAAAACAAAGGAAAACAGCAATAACAAAATGCCCTCTCAGGTGACCTTCCAATACCCTCAAGATATAATCCTCTATTTCTCCTGACTTTCACAACCAAAAGCTTAGGGGGGAAACAACAAACAGACGTTTCTATATCCACTTCCTCTCCTCTTACTCTTTTCCTCTGTGCAATATGGCTTCTGACTTCAGCGTTCAACAGAAACCTCTCTCCAAAATTGCCAATGGTCTCTTAATTGTCAAATTTGTCGGTCATTTAAGAAATCTCTTTCTTGGTCTCTCTGTCACACTCAACATTGTTGGCCACCTTCTACTCCTGAAAACTTGTGTCTCTCTTGTTTTATTTAATCTCCTGGTTCTTCTCTTATCCATTTGCCTGCCTCTTCACAGTTTCTTTTGCTGGCTTAGTCTCAGTTTCCCAAACTTATTTGGCCTATCACCCCTTTAAAAAAATCAGTACCCCCTTGAAAATCTACTTTCTTTAAACCTTTAACAATTTGGGGGAATTTGCATCATTTCAAAATATGTGTATATGCATGTGTGTATATATTATATATACACATATGTATATATAATTTTTAAAGGACGCATCTTAAATTTAATAATTTTTTGTAAATTTATGGTTTTTTTCCTGCATTGAAATTTTGATGATACAATATTGTATCATATAACTGTATAGCATCATACTGTAAACAAGTCATCATTACATGTACCTATTCCTGCTAATGCATGCTGGACTTCCCAACAATTTATGACATGCTCACCTTTCAATATTTGCTTGTTAAGACCTGTCAGTGGACTTGACCACTGATAGATTATACCTTGCATTTTGTGGGTTTATTTGGAAAATAATGTAATCACTATGACTTTAGCTGTTATATAATAGATGAAAATGTGCAAACATTTTTCAAAATTTTCTTATTTTTTCTTCTTTCCTTATGCTTCCGCTGCCCCCTTATTTTTATTCAGTACACCCCAATTGCACTGGAGGCTACTACTGCCCCTCCATCATTCCAGCATTCTCCCAGTGGGAAGTATTGACCACTTTGGGAACCAATGATTCTATATCATATCTGCCAGCTCTGGGTATTATCATAAGACTTTCTTCTGGGCTCTCTTTTCATACTCTCTCGATAAACTCATTAGCTATTTAATTATAGTCTCTATCCAAATGCCTCCCATATCTATATATCCTGCCCTAATACCCCAAGTTCCAGTTGTATGTCACAATTGCCAAATAAACATTTCAAACTGTATGCCCTGAAGATATCTCGAAGTTAACATGTGCAGAACAGAACTCATTAACTGTCCCTCAGACATCATCTTCAACTAACAGTTCTTATTTTATCATGTAATAATGCATCTTTAAATTTAAATGATTTAAAGCTGCTATTTTCTTAACTTTATATTTCCTTAGACTTTATAAGAGATGATAATTAAATCTGCTGAATATTATTACAGAGCCGATCAAACAGTTTCAGGAGAAATAAAGACTAACTTAGAGGAGGCTAATTATAGAGGAAATGTACTTGGCGTATACCTGTATGGAAGCACAATTAGCAATGAAATAGTGGCCAGTTTGCAACATTTTCAATAGATCCCTTTGAGCTTTCTGGTTTCAGGATTGCTGTTGAGTCTCTCAAAGAAAACAAAGAAGGTAGCATTCTGATAAAATGGAAAGGATTGCTAAAGCAGCTTTGTGAGCTAAATTTACTTAAACTAGAGAACAACTGAATGAGTTTCTTTGAGGTTGATTTAAACCATCATGGCTTTACATTTCTTCTGATGGATGACTTTTGCTACCAACAGAATATCTGTTATAATAAGAGATACACAAGTGACTTACTTGTCCCTTGTTAATTATCATTTAGGGCAGGAAGCACCAACATTTTTGCATAATTCAAATGTGTTCAGGAAAAGAAGCCTTTTTTCCCTCCTTTACCTTATGGGCTAGAAAGAGATTTGTAAGAATTCCCCGACTATTATTGAACACGACATATTTAGGAGGGCAGATATTAAACATTCATATCAGAGAATTGGATTTATTCCTCACGGACTATTACAAGTTATAACAAATTCCTAGATTTATGTTGGTGGTATATTCTGATATTCTCATCTCTAGGAATCATTTCCCAGATGAATTTTAATATCTTTGGATAAACATATTTGGATATTATATTCAGTTCATTAAATAATCTTTTGGGGTTGGCTATCTATCTCTGCTTGGGAATCTTGTGACGTCTCATTACCCTGCCTGCTTATTATGTTTGGTTGCCTTGATTCATTTTTGGCTCTCCCTGACATCTTTTAGTTGGCACAAATTGCAAGCATGAAATTAAGCTGGCACCCATCTAGGTGGAGATGAAATATTTGCAAAGTACTATCTAGTCACATTTCAGGATAGCATCATGAATTACTAGGATTGTCCAAATAATTCATCTGGAGTAAAAACTGACTTGGTCAAATAAGCCCTAACAATCTGATTAGAACATAATAAGCTCAAAATAAATGCATACATTTTTTCTTTTCCTTCTTCTCAACTTCTCTCTTCTGTCAAACTTGCTCTCCCCCCCCGCCACCAAAAACAAACAAACAACAAATTTCCCTACTTTATTAAGAACTGTCATATGTTCAAGTTGAACATTTTCTTGTGTGCTTGCTGTAGGCACCCGTGTATGTAGGTACCAAAAACTAGACTTCTGTTGAATTTACATGTACATGCCTTAGAACTACAAGTTTTCCTGGTCCATTTCCCCTAAATGCATGGGGGCAACTAAATCAGGTACCATAGAAGTGATCTAAAGCTTCCTTTTTTTGGGAACCCAAATAATTGAGTAATGATTTCATTCAATTATCATCATTATCTACTTTTTTCTATTGCTTGATAGTTTTGCAAAATACTTTATCATAACTGATCTGTCAGGAAGATGACCTGTTATCCCATTGCAGAAAAGAAAGCTAAAAATGTTCAGAGAGATTAAAATGCCAAGTGTCTTGGGTTTCACAACTACTGTTCTGATGCCACGAGATTAAGTTTGAGGAGTGACTGGCTATATTTTTAAGTTTTCATCCAGATCATAGTATTAGGTACTGCTCCTTTCATACATGAACTTTTAAAAAATTTATTGAAAGGATCAGAACAAAAATATTTTAGGTGAAATACATATAAAAGAGCTGGAGAAACAAATTGTCAATCTTGAGAGATTGAAGGGGGACGGTTCCTCAGACAAAAATAATGAGAAGATCTGATTAAAAATACAGAGGAGGAAAAAGTACTAATGATAGAGATAAGTACAATACATTGTTTACTAGCATCTAATTTAAAGAGGATTGTTGTCAGAACATCAGCATTTGTTACTCAGGAAACTTGGCATCAAAGAATTTTGGGGGAATATGAGACTATTATATGATACCTCTTTTTGTTGTATCAAGCAGAAATGCGTATTTTGGGTTTCTCAATCCATGTTAGAGATGGGTCACTTTACATGAAGATTCTCTGATTTGCAGCATTAGAAGACAGAGTAGAGAATAAACATCACAAAGCAGATCAGGAGTCAGTGTTTAAAGAAGGTAAATGTAGGAGAGGGATCAGAGAAGCTGAGAGAACTTCAGGAAGCCAAGACAACAGAAGCTATTGTAGCAGAGAGGCTGACAGAAACTGATGGCAGCTTACTTCTCTCCGTTCTTCATGTGGGAAGTAGATCTAATTGGAGGAAAAGTTCTACTTTTTGAAAGAACTAATTGGAGTAAAGATGAATCTTCTACAGTACCTGAAAAGCTGACCAGGGGAAAGGCTGCCCTGCTCTCTAGTACCACCTGATGCTTGAAACAGGGGCAACCTCTCAACAGTTTGCCTATATTTCTTTTTTACTTTTCTCTATGACTCAAAGACTTTGGGAAGCAAAACACAAAGGTCTGTTTTTAAGAATGTTTGTTTAAGAATGAACAGTATCACTTAATACGATGTGTGATTATGGGAAGCACACCAATGTGGACTCAATAATTTTTACTGTGTATGAAGATGTGTATTTCTTCCACACTAGGGATGCCCTTTATCATCTTTGTTGTAGCCATTGATAGTCCTACTCTATGAATACCCTTCACCCCCAAGACTTAGCAGGTCTCTTCAGGCACCTTACCCTCTATACACACTAAAATAGTGTGATTATAGATATAGAACTCAAATGGGCCTAACTTATAAGACAGCTAGTCTCTTCTTCTCTGTCTCTGTCTCTGACTCCGTCTCTGTTTCTGTCTCTGTCTCTCTGTCTCTGTCGTCTGTCTCTCTGTCTCTCTGTCTCTCTGTCTCTCTCTCTCTCTCTCTGTCTCTCTCTCTGTCTCTCTCTCTCTCTGTCTCTCTCTCTCTCTTTCTCTCTCTCTCTCTCTCTCTCTCTCTCTCTCTCTCTCTCTCTCTCTTTCTCTCTCTCTCTCTCTATGTCTCTCTCTCTCTCTCTCACATACATTTTACCTATGAGGAAATGGAGGCCAAGAAAGTTGAAGTGACTTGCCTAAAGGTCATTGAGGCATGAAATGGCAGTCTTGTGACTCTAAATTCATCCCTCTTTCTATGTCACCATGCATGATGATTTAGGACTCAAGTAACCCTTCTTTTCAACTCTATCATCTTGAAAATATATTTAAATATCAACTAGAGAAATTCCAAATTATTTCAGGTATCTATAAGTAGATTAGAAATTCCTGAATTATTGGTGCCTGCAGAATCCAATGCAGTATATTTCAGGAGCAAGGGCTGATATTAAGACCTTATCTTGTTATGATAACTGACTTAGGCTTTTTCTCTTTCTTTCTTTTCTTAAGGGCATAGATAACTATGCTTCTTCTGGGAGCTATTTTTATTCTCTGAAGCATGCAGCACTTTTCTGTGGAAATTATACAGTAAGAAAATGTTCTATGTTGCCCCAATTGCCTAAAATAAACACATTACTTCCATATGAAATTTTCTTCCTTAGCATTTTCAAAACTTTCTTTTACCTACATGGACAATAGCCCCTGAAAGACAACACTTAAAGTTGGTTATGTTACAACATTCACATAACTCATTGGTTTTCATCTTTATCCCTTCACATAAAATGGGTGATGGATTTCATGTTTTGAATGCAGCCAATACACATGAAATCAATCCAAAAATTCCAAAAGGACTCTAAATGGGGAAAGCGAAGTTAAGTGTGTCTGTCTCACTGGAGACTGCAGGAAACTTGGCCACACAATAGATCTTTCTTTCACATTATGGTTTTAGCATAAGGGTGCATGTTCATTTACTGTGAATGTTCACCACAGTTCTGCCACTACCATAAGTATCATAGAGAGAAGAAGTTTCTAAAGTTCTCTCTAAAACTACTTTAGAAAAATCTTATAGGAGCAGAATGACAAAAGGAAAAGTTTCAAACCTTTTAATGTTCTGAAAACTATGGGGTCAGAGAGAGGCCCCACTCCTTTGGAATTTCGGGCTTGAATTCTAAAGTAGTACACAGTGTCAAGGTTAAGATCCATAATTTGATGAGTCAGTCGATCACCACTGATTGATTCCATAATCCAGTCATCAATTGGTGTATTTTTGTCCAATGTATAAAAGAGGATGTAGGCTGCAAAAAGGAAAAAAAAATATTGAGGGTGTTAATAAGTGGAACAAGCTTGTTGTCATTTTGGTTCAAAGCACATTTGTTTCCTTGTTATCATTTATAATTTTGGTGATACATTAGCAAATATAGTATAACACTATACTTATAAGTAATGATTTTTACCCCCATCCTCATGTATCACTGGTACTGAATAAATAATGCTTCAATAATGCCCAATATTTCTATAAGGAAACAATCATTAGAAACAAAAAAAGAATAAATTTCAAAATAAATTACATGTTACTCATAAATTCCAGTTGTCAAGTTTGCTGATAAGTATCATGAAGATGAAAATAGGTGAATATATGAATGAAAGTTTTTTATACTTTGTAGAGGGGCAATAAAATTGATTTTGCTATAAAATTCTTCACTAATGTCTCATTAAGTCATGGAGCTAACCAAGTTTCTCTCTCTAGCATAGTTAAGTACAGAGATGTTCTTTAGAAGATAACCACTAAGTGATGAATTACTTGTGTAACAAAGAAAAATGCAAAATGGATCTTAATTTTATCTGGCACCTTTCTGTTTTTAGAGTAATGACGGAAGAGTGGTGGAAAAGGATGCAAATATAGTACTACCTATTCATGTTAACCAAAGGTCCACTAAGTAATTATTGTGAGCAGGTCTCCTTTGGAGGGTCAACATTTATTGGATATAATATTGAAATTGACGTTCTTTCATCTTAATGTAAAAATTAAACCAGAAGACAAAAAGAAGTTGAATATTAATAGAAGAATGGATAACAGCAATGTCGAATAATGGAATGTATCCAAGTACAACCAGAAACATTAATTCAAGAAACCCACAGTTAGAATGCCTTGCAATGCTCAAGGTGAGCATAAGCAATAAGACCACAATGAGGATTACCGCTGCTTACGCTTTTACGCACATTAAGGAAAAGATGTATGTGCAGGAGGATAGTAAAAGTATGTTGGAAAATGTGGATATATAATATGCAAATATATATGGCCTTTTAAGTAATACACATATATATGTATATATATATATATACACACACCATAATATACATGATATATAAAATAGAAAATATTTTAAAATACATGTTTGGCAATATATTTTCTATATCATGTATATTATGGTATATATTATATGTTAGGCCTAAAAGGTAAAAAAATTAAAGACTTTGCAAGAGTGTAACACAACTTCTTTTATTAAATTAAAAAAAATATTAAACTGGAGATACAGAGCATGATGGAGTTCTCTTATTAATTTCTTAACTTGCCTTAATGATAACTTCATCCTTTTAATATCGTAGGCACCAGCAATGAAAAATTCTCTTACCAGAAAAAATGAATTAATTTTTATAATGAAAATGCTAAGAACTTTGGGGATAAATTACTTCATCTATAAGAGTGGGGAACCTGCAGCTTCAAGGCCACCTGTGTTCCTCTAGGTCTTCAATACAAAGGACCTCAATGAGAATCTAGAGGGACATATATGGCCTTGAGGCTTCAGGTTCCCCACCCTTGAACTAGAATATGTGAAAAAGGAGACTTGAAAAGTGAAGGAATTATGAGACATAAATTGTAGAATTTGGGAAAATTGATTAAATGAAATTTTTCAAGGGAAAAATTTTCAAAATAAAAAGAAATAATTCTAGAAAGGAGAGAAAAAAGGGAATTGTCTAAAAAGATTAATGTATATGCATAGGGAGTTCACCAACTAAATATTATTTCATAGGAGCACATACTGAAGATAGATGCAAAAGCATGTAATAGAAGCTGAATACAAAAGTGCAGCAAGGTCTTGTAAAAATACACCCTGAATCACAAACTGAGCTGAAGGGATTAAGGAAAACTAAGCATAACACATTTGAAGTGGCTGATGGCAGCTGAGGATGAATGAGATGGTCAATTGACAATGGAGAGGAGGCAGAGAGAACTTCTTGGAACTTCTTTTGTTTTTATTTCCAACCCTCCTTTACAGTTTCTTTTCATGTTCTGTTTTCCCTCATTAGCTTGTAAATTCTTTGAGGTCAGGAACTGTCTTTTTTCATATTTTTATCCCCAGTACTTAGTACAATGCCAGATACATAGAAGGCACCTAATAAATGTTTGATTATTGACTACTGATTCTGGGTAGTTAAGAATGGACAAAGGCAACTCCCAAGTCATTGTTGGTGACATCGGCAGGTTCTTAGAGAAGGGGAGAATTACCAGAAGATTACAGCAGGAAAAATATTATTCTAGCTTTCCAGGTGGGATCTGAAATGGTCCTCTGGCTTCAGTGTTGTTGCTTTCTACTGTGCCATACTGCTTTGCCCAGATAAAAGTTAGAGGAGTTGAAGAGATTAAAGAATTGGGAGGCCAACATATTTGAATAGAAGGAGTTAGGAATCAGGACCCAGAAGAATTCGGTGAATTGGGAATTAAATATGGTGAAGTGGATAGAAAGTGTCCTGCAGTTCCATAGCTGAAAGCAACGAGAATCTGTGAGGATAGAGTGAATTTCAAGGGAACGATAGTTGCTAAATAATCATGGCAGAAGAGGCCTGAACATGACAGTAGAGAACAAGGAGTATACTAACTTTCCTTCCTTTGTGTGTTAGGGATTATGAAGAACAACAAAATCTTCAGAACAAGGCTAGGTTTCACTGAGCACCAGAAGATAGAAAGTATTTTCAAGTTAAAAATCTAGAATAGAGGCCTTCCTTCAACATTCTTGTCATTGTGAGATTATCATTGGGGCATATGTCCTATCCATTGGCTATTTCTCATTTTTGCCACGTGATGAGTCTATTTTCTTTCCTAGGACTTCATCATTCTAACCCTACTTCTAATGGCTCTTTGACACTTTTATTCATTTTTTTGCTTTGTTCTACTGTCTCTGTCTCTGCCTCTCTCTCTCTCTCTGTCTCTTTCTCTCTCTCTCTCTCTCTGTCTCTCTCTCTCTCTGTCTCTGTCTCTGTCTCTGTCTCTCTCTTTCTCTTTCTCTGTCTCCGTCTCTCTCTCTCTCTCGCCAATGGAATTGCCCATTAACAGGCCCGTATGATCTGTTCTGAGATTGAGTCATGTGGAAGCCTGAGTCATAGGATCCTGAGTCCCATGGAGCCTGTGGTGGGAGGAGCTTGCTTAAGGGGTAGAGGAGGAAGTGGGAGAGGGAGGTAGAACTGAGAGAGAGAGGAGGCAGAGAGAGGTAGAGTGGCTAGGTGGGTGAAAGAGGGTCATTTTGCCCAAGGGAGCTTGTTTGTGGGGAGGGCTGACTCAGGGAAGGCTTGGGGATGGTGGTACTCCATGCACTAATAAAGTATACCAACTTATTTATTACTATGGTGGATTTGGCTTTCTGCTATATGAATAAATATAAATAAATATCTTGATTTTATCTTCAAAGAAGAGAGTCTGTTATATCTTGTTGTATGTTTACAGAAATCCTGGGAGAGGGTTTTACTAATGTTTTCAGGGGTTCTAGGACTGTTCTGCAGACAGAGGATGAATTAATGAAGAGACTGGCAATGTATCTTGTGGCCTTGCTAAGCCTTGTCTCCCCAGGAACTAAGATTGCTGAGAACTTGCCTCCTGTCAAGATGAAGAAAAGACCTCCATTTGGGTATTAAGTGCTGTGCTTAAACTTGTTGTTACTCTGGGGTAGATTCAATTGTGATACAGGGGTGGGGAACTTTTGACCTTTTTGTGTTCTATGGTTGAACAAATGAATGTACTTTACTTATATTTGGAAACTAATCTCCATTTGAGAAGAGGGGCTTTGTGGTGGACTGAATGAAGGTACAGCCTAGGGGTGGAGTAGTATTTAGAACAGGGACTTTGTAACTGATTGAATGAATGTAAGATCCTGGGGTGGGGTAGTCCTTGGAGATTATTTAATCACATTTAGTAAATGCTGTATTTGGAATGATGTCATGTTTTGATCTTCTCTGTTCTTGGTTGGTCACTGAGTAAAATGGAGAGCACCTATGCTGGTATTCTGAACCTTGGGAAGTTGCCTTTGCTTGGCATTACATTACACCTCCTTTCTCTTTCCCCTCCAAACCATGCCATGCAGTACTGTAAAATTAATGTTCCTAAACACATTGGACTTCTTCTGCTTACAGTCTGACTGGAATTTAAGGCTATCCACAATTGGATTCTGACCTAGCTCTCTATCTATGACTATTTCTTAACAGGAATGATTCATTCTAATTAGGTGACCTTGCTATTCTCCACCCCCCCACCCCCCACCCCCAAAATAAGCTGGCAATTGCTTAATTGTTGATATGTCCCATGGTAAACGCATTCTGAAGATAATTACAAAAGAGGAAGGATTTACAAAAAAAGGTTTCTAGCAATGAAGAATAATTGGAATAAGTGGATGACCTTCCAAGGTTACTGCCTTGAAGGGAAAACATTTGTGTTGTATAGATAAACTGTGGATTATTCATTGAATGGTAAATCCGGATTATTTTGAGTCATAGCTCTTAGGGCCTCATATAGAAACACTTTTGCTACATATATATATGTATATGTATATGCATGCATATACATACATACATACATATATTTGCTCTTCCTCCTTTTCTCCTTCTTATGCCCTTTCTCCTTCCTCTTTCAAACATTTGGCTAGACTCCAAAGTGTGAGGTTGGGAGATAGTCTTTAACTCCTGGTTGCTCTGAATGTTCAGTCATTGGGAATCACTTTTGTATAAATATGGAATATAGGCTCCACCCATTGTCATTTGTTCCATATCCCTTTCCGCCGCCATCCACGTTGTTTTTCCTGGATTACCAGCAGTGTCACACTCCAGAATGCAGATGTGTAGGAAGATAATATCAAACACACATATATAGTCCTGGTGTGAATAAAAATACTCAAGTGGTGTTCAGTGTTTGAGTGAGCCTTTCTTTTTTAGATAATTTTGGTCTTGTGAAAGTGTAAATATATGGAGAGGGAATGTGGAGTACTTACCGTGTTTCCCCGATAATAAGACCGATCCCGAAAATAAGCCCTCCCCTTACTGTGTAAGATTCCTCTAAAATAAGCCCTCCCCCGAAAATAAGCCCTATTGAGATTGCTACTGTAGTGAAGGTGATCCCCTGCGCAACACGCTACATTACGGTACCCTCTGTATGCACCGTTCCACCCCCCCCCCAAGGTGAAACACACGCCGCGCTCCGAGCTGCATCCAATCAGAGCTGCAGCAAGTGAGCGCGTCATCCTGTTCTTCCCCAGTGATTTGCTTATTGAATAAAGGTACATTTTTTTGTTCACATTTACCTGTTTATTAAAATTGCTGTCAATGTTCATTAAAATAAGCCCTCCCCTGAAAATAAGCCCTCTGGTGTTTTTCTGTCCAAGAAAATTAATAAGACAGTGTCTTATTATCGGGGAAACACGGTATTTTTTCCTTTGTTTCTCTAAAGTCCACTTATCATGTTAGAAAGTTGTTAACTTGACAGGGTTAGAATGTAATGTTCCACAACTGTACAAAGGGAATAATAGTAACACCCACCTCCAGTTGTGAGTATCAAATGAGATAAGATTTGTAAAACACTTAGCACAGTGGCTAGAATATGGTAGGTGCTTATTGCATGCTTATTTCCTACTCCTATTCCTATTACCCATTTATGCTCCCATTTCAGATTAATAAAATATACGCAAAATGATATGAAAGATGATCCTTATACTTCGTGGATTGCCACACACCCTTTCGTCTCTCAGAAGCCCTTTATATCAAAATCCAAGGGAAGAGAGAGTATCTTGGACATGGGTGGGGAACCTGTGACCCCAAGGCCACATGTAGCCCTCTATGTTCTCACGTGTGGCCCTTTGACTGAATCTAAAATTCACAGAACAGTTTTCATAACTTGATAACATTTATCCTGGAGTCTCTCCTCTCCCCCTACTAGTTTTAGATACCCTGGAACTATATAGAATAATTCTAATGACTCTTTTGTGATAAAGATGTGCTTTAGAAATTATGCACTTGTAATACGGGTGCCATCACCAGGTGTCCTGATCTATATTTTGTCACTACACCCAGATAGTTCTGGTGAAGAAAATGAGGTTGGTGATCTTGCACAGCTCTCCCTAAATTAAATCCAATTAATCTGCAAGTCATGGCATCACCTTCTTGATGTCATGGTCCTCTTCAAGAATGAAAGAAAAACATGTCCATAATTTAAGCTTCCTCACTGGGGACCCAACTAGTCAGTTACAGTTAGGCAATGCAGATCCATCCATCCTTCCTTCTTTCCTTCCTTCCTTCCTTCCTTCCTTCCTTCCTTCCTTCCTTCCTTCCTTCCTTCCTTCCTTCCTTCCTTCCTTCCTTCCTTCCCTCCTTCCCTCCTTCCC